>NC_080068.1:22679562-23048531 GCF_949987535.1 Balaenoptera acutorostrata | reverse complement strand
GACCTCGGGCGGGCACTTCAGCCTTCCAGCGTGGGTCTCCTCAGCCGTAAAGTGGAGACCATAAGCCTCACCTCCCTGGTTGCTCGGTGGACCAGAGGGGATAAGAGCAGCAACATCTACTTCCCACATGTTCCTATTTATCCTCCAGCAGCCCCGCGAGTTACTCGATACCCTCATATCATTAATCCCAATGTGTAGAGGAGGACGCCAGGGCACAGAGAGATTAAATAACTAGCCCAAAGTCATACAGCTAGTGAGTGTCAGAACCGGGGTTGGAACCTGGGTGCCCAGGCTCTGATACTGGTGCCTTGACTGTTCTGCTCCACTGCCTGAGGTATGTAAGCTTCTAGTACCGCGTCAGGCGTACAGTAGGTACTTCAGTGGCAGCCACTATTGTCATCATCTCCAGCACCCTCTTCAGCGCCGTTGTCCCCCACCGTGGTGTCCAGGTGAGAAATGCCCCCTCATGGATTCTGCTGTTTGAGCTTGTGACTTTCCTCCGTGGGTTGACCGCCAGCGCACTTGGAGCTGATCTGTGGTCTCCGCTCCACGGTTGTGGCCCCCTGGAGCCACTTGGATAAGGTCACGATGACAGAGGGCTCCCAGGCTCCCAGTCCTGCAGAGGAGGATGGAGTCCTCCAGCCCAGCTGCAAGGGGATCTCGGGCTAGGATGCACCAGAGCTTAGGGCTTTGCGTGTGTTGAGCCCCAGGCTGCTGTCCCACACTTTGGCCTTGCCCTTGGTCTCTGGGAGGCCTAATAGCTGCAGCTTTTCATCCGTGAGCTGTCTGGGATCAGAAGTCCTAGGTTTATGAAGATCACCCTCATCGCCAACGCGTGAAACAACTTACAGGATAAGCACGTGTAAAAATACTTAACTGTGGAGACGAGGGAGGCAGCCTAAGACCGCTCCTGGAAGTACACAGAAGCACCTTCGTTAAGCATTGCTGCAGTGTCCATTTGTGGGGTTGCTTCATAAAACGGCATCCTTACCATCAACGGGGCCTAGGAGATGGAGAGAAAAGTCTCCATCAGATTCTTCTAGAAGGTCAGGCAAGCTGAATAATTTCTAACAAGGTTAATAATTCAAATGTTAGATACAATTTCAGACTTATTCCCATAATGCAGAAGTTTTCCCTGTGGTGATGATATTTATCTTTGGCCAAATACCAATTTTATTTTATTTTATTTTTTATTTTTTCAAATACCAATTTTAGTACCAGCCATGTGCCATTTGGCCAAAATGTGCATTGGAAACGTGTATACTTTTTTTTTTGGCTGTGTTGGGTCTTCGTTGCTGTACACAGGCTTTCTCTAGTTGCGGCGAGCGGGGGCTACTCTTTGTTGCGGCACATGGGCTTCTCATTGCGGTGGTTTCTCTTGTTGCGGAGCACGAGCTCTAGGCGCACGGGCTTCAGTAGTTGTGGCGCGTGGGTTCAGTAGTTGTGGCTCACGGGCTCTAGAGCGCAGGCTCAGTAGTCGTGGCGCGTGGGTTCAGTAGTTGTGGCTCACGGGCTCTAGAGCGCAGGCTCAGTAGTCGTGGTGCGTGGGTTCAGTAGTTGTGGCTCACGGGCTCTAGAGCGCAGGCTCAGTAGTCGTGGCACGTGGGTTCAGTAGTTGTGGCTCACGGGCTCTAGAGCGCAGGCTCAGTAGTCGTGGCGCACGGGCTTAGTTGCTCCACAGCATGTGGATCTTCCTGGAGCAGGGATCGAACCCGTGTCCCCTGCACTGGCAGGCGGATTCTTAACCACTGCGCCACCAGGGAAGCCCAAGGAAACGTGTATATCTTGACAGCGTGTCTATGTGGGTTGAGACCCTTTTTCCCCTTGAGATGTTCTCTTGGCCCCTCTGGCTCAGCCTCCCTCACACGCACCCTTGACTGTAACAACCGCGTGAGCAGAGGCAGCGAGGTATCCGAGACATGGGGGCCACAGGCTGCCAGTGGGATGTTGGCTCATCACCACGCCTCATTGGCTCACCTTCACTCCTCCTTTAGGCTCTGGGCATTCTGTGACACGTGGCGCCCCCCTGGGGGCATGGGAGAGTCCTCCACGCGCCAGGAGCTCTAAGCACCAAGGAGTGTTGCTCCGATCAATGGGTATGTTAACAGATCAAATACCCAAAGTGCCCAGCTACTTTTAGGGCAGCGATTGTCAAACATTTTGACGTTAGGATCCTCTTAAACTCTTAAAAATGATTTCGGATCCCAAGGAGCTTCTGTGTATGTCGGTTGTACCCATTGATATCTACCATATTAGAAATTAAGACTGAAACATTTAGAAATATGTATATATTAACTCATTTAAACATAGAAATAACAAACCATCACATAACATAAATAATATTTTTTCTGAAAAATAACTATGTTTTCCAAAACAAAAAAAAATAGTGAGAAGAGTGGCATTTTTGCAAATCTCTTTAATGTCTGGCTTAATAAAGGACAGCTGGATTCTCCCATCAGCTTCTGCTTTCAGTCTGTTGTGATATCTTGTTTGGTGGAAATGTGGTCTCCACCACACAGATATGTCACACAGATACGTCGTTGGAAAAGAAGGACCCCAAGAACACCCAGGGGTCCTTGGACCACAGTCTAAGAACTGCTGATTTAGGGATTGATGAGGCTCAAGATGAAGGCAGAAGAGAAAGCATGTGATCCCCAGGTCACTTCCTGCATTGACAAGGAAACTGCATCTTAGGGCTCTGACAGCATCCAGCCTGGAACTGGACCAAAAGAGAAATAACAGCAGTGACTGGCTTGACTTCATGTCTCCAGCCAAGACCCTTTGGCTCAACTGTCCCCAGCAGTTTTATCCAGCTACAGATATTGTCTGCAGCTTCTATCATGCCCCTGGACTGGACATTTCTGGGAGAAGCCTGCACCTGACCCCATTATCAGCTGCCCACTGGTTTTCAAACTTCTCTGCTGTGTTGCATGGTCACCCCACCCCCTAATGCCACATCGAAATGGTCCTGACTTTGCCTTTTCTCGCTGTTCCAAGCCTCGGCATCTGAGCGTGTCCTGGAAAGGGCTTTGTCCGTGGAGGAAAGCAGCCTTGGGTTTCTCCCAGGGTCAGCTCAGGCTGCCCACACTGGCTTCTGGCTTCCAGTCGGCCACTGACGAGCTGTGCGCACTTGGAAAGGCGGGGCAATTATTAATTCATTCAACATGCAATTAATGAGATTCTACCATGTGCCTGGCACAATCCACTTCTCATGCCCAGGCCAGGGTGTGTCAGACCTCCTGGGACAAATCTAGATGAATTAGCAGCTTGATAAATATGAATGATCTCAGTTGATGAAAAATGCACCAAATGATTGTTTCCCTTGATGTAATTACTCGGGTGGTCGCCTTGCCCATGGAGCCTTTAGGGTGTTAAGTCAGCAGTTTGCTGGAGGCTTCAGAGGAGAGTAGGTGGCTGCTGCTGCTGTTTTTTCGCCTTTACTGCAAACAAAGACTTTTTAAAAATGTTATTATGAGGCTTCCCTGGTGGCTCAGTGGTTAAGAATCTGCCTGCCAATGCAGGGGACATGGGTTCGAGCCCTGGTCCGGGAAGATCCCACATGCCGTGGAGCAACTAAGCCCGTGAGCCACAACTACTGAGCCTGCACTCTAGAGCCCGCGAGCCACAACTACTGAAGCCTGCACATCTAGAGCCCACGCTCCGCAACAAGAGAAGGCACTGCAACAAGAAGCCCGCACACCGCAATGAAGAGTAGCCTTCACTCGCCACAACTAGAGGAAGCCTGCGCGCAGCAACGAAGACCCAAGACAACCAAAAATAAAATAATTAATTAATTAATTAATTAATTAAAAACATGTTCTAATGTGCGATAAACTGCATCTACTTAAAGTGTAGAGTCCCATAGTTTTGACAGCTGTATATGCTTGTGAGACCACCACCAGAATTAAGAATCAGAGCATTTTCCATCAGCCCCCAAAATTTCCTTGTTGCATTGTGTGGTCCATCCCTGACTGCATTCTGTGACCCACTGTGACCACTGATTGGCCTTCTGACAGTATATATTAGTTTGCACTTTCTAGAATTTTGTGTAAATAGAATAATACAGGGTGCACTCTGCCTGGCTTCTTTTACTCCACATAATCATTTTGACGTTCATCCCATTGTTGTATGTATCCATAGTTTGTTATTTTTTATTCCTGAGTAGTCTTTCATGGTTTGGATCTATCGTAATTTGTCCATTCCCCTGTTGATGGATATTTGGATGTTTCCAGTTTTGAGCAACTGTGGGTGAAGCTGCTGGGAACAGGTGTGTACAAGTCTTTGGGTGTTCGTGGGCTTTCGTTAACTCCTAATGGGGAGAAATGGCTGGGACATATGATAGGCATATGCTTAACTCTGTAAAAAGCTGCCAAGCTGTTTCCCAAAGGGATGATATGGTTGTGCGTTCCCACCAGCCGTGAAGGAGATTTCTGGTTGTGCCACATCTTCACCAACTTGATATTATCAGTCTTTTAAATCTGAGCCATTCTGATGGGTGTATATACTGGTATCTCACTGAGATTTTAATTTGCATTTCCCTGGTGACTAATGATCTTTTGAGCATCTTTTCATGTGTTTCTTGGTCATTCATATATTTTGCTTTGAGAGGCGTCTGTCCAAATCTTTTGCCTGTTTTTAATTAGGTGGTTTGTGTTCTTATTATTGAGTTGTATGAGGTCTGTGTACATTCTGGATACAAGTGATTTGTCAGATGTATGGATTGCAAATATTTTCTCTCATTCCGTGCCTTGCCTTTTTGTTTTCATAACAGTTTCTTTCAATGAGCAAAAGTTTTGAATTTTGATAGAGTCCAATTTACCCATTTTTTCTTTTGTTGTTGATGCTTTTTCTGTCTTGTCTAAGAAATCAAAGTTGCAAAGATTTTCTTTGATATTTTCTTCTAGAAGTTATTTAGCTTTAGCTTTTATACTTAGGTCTCATTTCAACAATTATATTTTGAGCCTTTTCCACATAATTTTATATATGGTGTAAGGTAAGGGCAGATGTTAATTTTCTTTCCCATTTTATCTATTTATTGAAAAGACCATCCTTTCCTCATTGCTTGGGTGCTTTTAACAAAAACCAATTGACCATGGATTGGAGGGTCTATTTCTGTATTCTCTGTTCAATTGATCTATGTGTCTATCCTTTTCCTATACCACACTGGCTTGATTCCTATAGCTTTATAGTAAATCTTGGCATCAGGTTGGCTAAGTCCTCCAACTTTGTTCCTTTTTTG
Organism: Balaenoptera acutorostrata; assembly: GCF_949987535.1. Classification (NCBI taxonomy): domain Eukaryota; kingdom Metazoa; phylum Chordata; class Mammalia; order Artiodactyla; family Balaenopteridae; genus Balaenoptera; species Balaenoptera acutorostrata. Next base: position 23,043,292 of record NC_080068.1, on the reverse strand, counting down.
TAAAATTGTTTTGCGATTCTATGTCCTGTTCTAATACGAACACATATTCACTCATTTAATCCTTACAACCTTCTGAAGCAGTATTATTTAATGAGTATCGAACCCGTTTTACAGGAGAGGGAAACTGGGGTTCAGAAGGGATGAGTAGCTTTCCTAGGTAGCTGAGAGGTGGAAGTGAGGTTTGAACCTGCAGTGGCTGGCTGCAGCATCCTGGTCTTAATCACTAGGTGGTCCTGCCCTCTATTTTGGGTTCTGCCCATTCCCTGTGCAGACCTCCACCCCAGCACCTGGGCGGCTGGGAAGAGTTTTCCTTGTGCATCTCCCTGTAAGCCGCAGACTCCGTGAAGACAGAGACTGTCTGGATATCCGTCACTGTGACCCAGCCCTGCGGGACCTGATGCAGAGCGGACATTTGGTGAATGTTGGGTGGATGAATGGACGAGTGGGTGGACGCCAGTCAGCTCTGGCTGGAGGGCCAGGTCTCCACCAGCCCCAAACCTCAGCTGGGAGCTATTGTCCCGATGAAGAAGTAGAGGCAGAATCCTATGGCCTGGGCTGGCAGCAGGGGTTGGGAGGCTGCAACTTTCCTAGGGACACAAGGATCACCAGGTGTAGGGCTGAACCCCGCCTCCAGGTCTCCCTGCACCTGCTGTTGAGGCAGAGATGTTTAATATGCTTCTAGGAGGGCAGAGGGGAGGGTGAAGGAGGAGGGGAGGACCTAGGGCCTGCAGGCGCCTCCTCCTGGCCGGTGGCCCGTGCAGAGTAGACTGGGGTGGGCAGGGGCTCCGCGATGCTGCAGGAACAGGTTTCCCTCCAAGAGGGGCAGATTGAGGGGAGGGGCGGCTGGAATCGGATGCTGCTGGGCCCCCCGTGCTCCATGCCCGCCTCCTCTGGCTCCCATATATCCTCCCCCTCCTCCTCCTCCCGCGCAAGCCAGCGAGCTCGGTGGAGGGGGAGGAGACCCACGTGGCACCCAGCTGTCACCAAGGCCCGGTTCCCTCACTCTGCGCCCACAGCCTCAGACTCGCACAGCACTGAGAACATCGCCCGGATTTTTTTTCCCAGGCAGGAAACTTCTGTTTTCTGAAGCTGGGCCCCGGCATTTTCCACGGGGGTGATGGTTGTTCGCAGCTAGGGAGGAGCAGTGGGTGGGGTACGGGGGCGTCTGGTCCTGGCATCCGTGATGGCAGGCCAGGTGGGGGCTTGCAAGGGATGGGGAGGGTCCTGCTGACGGAGACCTGGGGTTTCCAGGGGCACGCCGCCCTCGGGGTGCCAGCAGTGGGGCTGCAGGAAGAGTCTCGCTCAGACACCGAAGGCTGGGACCTGGCCCTGAATCAGGGCGTTTCTGCCAGGGTGGACTTGGGGCCTCACTTCACCCAGGGTGTGTCAGGGCCATCTCACCTCAGGAATTGTGTGAGCTGGTTGTTCAGTTTTTAGGAATTTCGTGAGCCGGTTGTTAAACCATGGGTGGCTTGAAGCCCCCAGACTCAGCCACGAGTCCAGGTTTGCTCCCACACCCCACCCCGCAGAGCCAGTGGTCAGTGTTCACCAGCACGCCGGAGCCTTAGTTTCGCCATGTGGAAGTGGGGTCACAACCTATAACTGCGGTCCTGGGTGTGAGGTGCTTGAGAGGGAGCGTGAAGCCACGTAGAAGGGCGGTTACCACGCTGGCCGACAGTAGCCATCCACTCAGCAGCTGCTGAACAACATGCTGGGAGTTTGTGTCTCCAGGAAAAACCCAGGATGGGAGCCCCAGAACCCACAGCAGATGGGGCAGAGGAGGGCTCCAGACCTGCCCGGCCCGCAAGTCCTGCCTGCGGGTGCCTCAGTTTGCTCATGTTTATAATGGGTGCGGGCATCCCTGGGTGGGAAGGGGTGTTGGTGTGGTCGGGTGCAGGGCACCATCACGTCCCACGGAGGTGCACGTGGTGAAGGCCCCTGGGGCCGGCCTGACCCACTTCACCGTGTTAGGAGCGCAGGCCCTGGGGTCCACCTGGTGCAGAGAAGCCACCTGTTCCCAGCAGGAGGACAAGTTCAACCCTCAGAGCCTCGGTTTCCCCACGCGGAAATGGCAGAATGCCACAAACTCCTCGGTCTGCCGCGGGCTAATGCACACGGTGGGTGAGGGTCCTAGCTGGCGCCCAGTGAATGTGACCCCCCCCAGGACCCAGCTCCCACCAGGCGGTCAATGTGTCACCAGGACGGGAACACCTCCAAAGCCACTCCTTGTCCACTGCCCGGTGATCCAAGTGGAGCGGCTGTGCTAACGGCCTCGAGGCTGGAGAAGGGAGCCGCAGGAAAGCTGGGACTCTTCCTGCCAGGGAGCTAGGCAGCGAGCCTGGTGGTCTAAGGAGCTCCCACCAGCAAACTGGGTCCCTTGGAGATGACAGCACCAAAACAAGTGGGCCTGCTGTGTGCTGAGTTCCATGCTGAGCCTCCACTCACAGCATCTCATTTCAGATGCACCCTTGTGCCCATTTTACAGGTGAGGAAACCAAGCCTCCAGAGGTTGAGCTAACAATGGTCTGCAGCCAGTGCAGGGCTGGAGCGCCCCTGCCCATGTGCCTGCCAAGCCCATCCCAGGCTGTTTCAGCCCCTCTCAGGGGGCTGCCTCAGCCACACCTTAACAGGATGGACTGTCACCCTCTACCAGACTGTCACTCGGAGGCTGGGACACGGGGTCTTTCAAGAGGAAGGGGGAGGTGTGCCGCAACATGGATGGACCTAGAGATGATCATACTAAGAGAAGTAAATCAGACAGAGAAAGACAAATATCATATGATATCACTCACATGTGGAATCTAAAAAATGATACAAATGAACTTACTTACAAAACAAGAAAGAGACTCACAGACATAGAAAACAAACTTATGTTTACCAAAGGGGAAGTGGAGGGGGATAAATGAGGAGTATGGGATTAACAGATACACACTACTATATATAAAATAGGTAAACAATAAGGTCCTACTGTGTAGCACAGAGAGCTATACTCAATATAAAAAATATATATAATTTTTTATATATGTATAACTGAATCACTTTGTTGTACACCTGAAACTAACACAACATTGTAAATCAACTCTATTTCAATTAAAACAAAATTTTTTTTAAAAAAAATAGGAAGTGGGACGAAGAGCAGGCTGGTCCTCTCCCCGAGGACACGGGACAGACTGGTGGTCGTGGGAGGGGCTGCGAGGTGCCCATTAGGCCACCTCTCAGTTCCCGCCGCCTAGCATTAGGGCTCAGTAAATACTTCTCGAATAAATAAATGGCCCCGCTGGGGTGCCTAAAGGGTGAGGGTCGTGTTCGGAGCGGAGAGACAGAGGGCTGGCGAGGGCCACGGGGAGCCACGTAGGGCTCTAGGGAGGGTTGGGGTACGATGAGTTTTCAGTTTCAGCAATGTCCCTCTGGTCACCGGGTGGCCTAGGCCAGGATGAAGGCAGGAAACCCAAAGGGGAGGCGGCCGCAGTTGTCCAGGAGAGGAGTGACGATGGCCCAGGCCAGGGCAGAGGCAGGAGAGGCAGACAGAGGACCCGGCCGGCTCTGCCAAGCATGACCTCAGCACCCAGCTCAGCGCCTGAGCCCTGTCCGCTTACCTGGCGCAGACACGGGCCTGGCAAGGGGACAGATGGACGCACTGATGTGATGGAACCTGAAGGGTGTTCTTGTCACAGACGCATTTGGCCCCTCTTGCCCGCCTGCCGGCTGGGGCCTGAGGAACTGATACAGAAAGGACGGGGCCCTTGGGAGCCAGGCACTGGGAAGACGGGAGCCAGGCACTGGGAGGGCAGAAGCCAGCCCCGGCCAGCTGGCCCGGCCCAGACTCAAGCAATCAGTGTAGATCAGCATCAGGCCTCCATCCTCCTCCTCACGTTGGGTTCCCCGCCCTGTCACGGGACAGCATATTACAGTTTGCAGAGCCCTCCAGCACGGGCGGCTCTTACCATCACCACTGCACAAACCGGAAAACTGAAGGATGAAATGACAGCCAGAACTGGGTGGGATTCAGAGCCAGGTTCCCCCCAACAGCAAATTCTCCATATCTTAAACCTCTCTCTTTCTCTCTCTCATTTATTAATTCTTCCCCGCCCCACTTTCTTTTAAAATCCAGACAGTTCTCTGATTTGGTTTGCATGTGTAATAATAATATACTACTAATTGCAGCTAGTGATTTTTGAGCAGCTTCTTGTTGCCTCATTAAATCCTCCCAATCAACCCTGAGATGATAGTATTATACCCATTTTAGAGATCAGAAGACTGAGGCTCAGAGAATGTCTGTAACTTGCTGAGAATCAGGCAGCCCCACTAAAGCGAGTGCTCTCACTCCCAAACCTCTTAGCACTTTACCAGTGGCTCTCAAACCTCAGTGCATCAATGAAGAACCCATCAAAATGCAGATTCCAGGTGCCAGCAATTCTGATCCGTGGGTCTGAGCAGGGCCCTGGGAATCTTCATCTTTAGGAGAGAAGCCCAAGCAATTGTGCTGTGGGGCTTTCAGGAGCTTGTGCTGCAAGCAAGCAGGCTAGGAGCAGGTGGTCTTCTCTCTGTCCCTTTCACCTTGACCCTGTCCCGAGGCCAGCTGCTGGCCTCAGGCCACCTGGTTGCTTTGAGGGGCCTGGAGGGCCATGCTGCAGTCTGATCTGGGGAGTCATCCCTGCTGTGAGCACAATCCAACCTGGCCTAGCTTCAAACCCAGCAGGCTGACCGGGTCTTGCTGACCACAGGCCAACCCACAGCTGCCCTGCACCCCTGCCAAGCCCATCTGCCTCTGTGCCAGTCAGGCCAACAGCTACTTAGCAGGGGCCCATCTGGGCTGGCGGGGAGGAGCTGGCAGCCACAGTCCGTGGCCTCCCTCGCACCCTGACCCTCCTGGAGCACCCACTGTATGGGAAGCGCTGTCCCACCCTTACTCTGGCTCCTGCAGCAGCCCCTCAGCCTGCAGAGCTGGGAGCAACCATGGGTCAGGGTTCTGGGGACACAGGGCCATTCCTAGGTGCCCAACCCCCTTCAAGCCCTCTTCTGGGGCCTGCCTTCAAAACCATCATGATCACAATGGAATATTATTCAGCCATGAAAAGGACTGAAGTCCTGGTTCACGCTGCAACACGGGTAGACCCTGGAAACGTGATGCTGAGTGAAAGAAGCCAGACACAAAAGGCCACACACTGTATGGTTCCATTTATGTGAAATGTCCTTAAGGACAGAAAGCAGATGAGTGTTTGCCAGAGGCTGGGGGGAGGAGGGGGTGGGGAATGACTGCTGCTAAAAGGTATGGGGTTCCTGTGTGGGGTGCTGGGAATGTTCTGGAATAGATAGTGATGATGGGTGCATAACACAGTGAATATACTAAAAACCCCTTAAGTATACATTTTGAAATGGTGAATTTTATGTTACCTGAATTGCATCTCAGTTTTTTAAATGGTAAAATAAAAGCAACAACAATAAAACCATCATGTTGCCAACGCCTTTCTTAATAGACCAGAGGAACCAGAGTGAAGCCCAGAGAGAGGAACTGCGTTAGGCAAGTGAGTGGCAGGGATGACACAGAGGCCCCTGCCATCCCCCACATGCCTGGTGAGCATCTGCTTCGCTGGTATTTACTTAACAAACCCTTTCCAACAGTCGCCCATGTGCCAGGCCCTGGACAGGGCACAGAAGGGAGGAGCCCATCTATGTTAGCGAGGGATACACATGAGGATAGGAGTGTCGTTAAACCCAAGTTGGATCACGACTTCCCAGCTCAAAATGCTCTGTGGTTCCTCTTTCACTTAAATAAAATCCTAAGTCCTTCTTTGCAAGGTCCAGGGACCTGGCGCAGCCCACCTCTCTGAGCTCATGTCCTGCCCCTGTCACCATCACACCCTACGCTCCTTGCTGAACTGCAACAGACCAATCTCTCTCCTACCTCAGGGCCTTTGCATGTGCTGTCCCCCCAGATATCTGTGTGGCTTCTCTCTTGCTTCCTTCAGGTCTCTGCTCAAATGCCCCTCCTCCAGGAAGTCTCCCCTGACCTCCCTAGCTAAAACAGCACCTCCAACCCTCCCATCCCTTATCATACTTTAGCTTTTATCTTAGCTCTTATCTCCTTCCCAGAAAAGTCATATATATAGGAAAATTTGCTTATTGTCTGTTTTCTCCACTACAGTGTGAGCTTCTTGTGGGGTGTGTACACTGCTTAGTTCCCAGCATTTGCAACAGTGCTTGGGATACAGTAGGTCCTCAATTAATTTTTTAAGTTAAACTTCTTATTGTGATAAAATATACATAAGATAGAATTTACCACTTTATTTTTAGGTGTACAATTCAGTGGCATTAATTATAGTCACAATGCTGTGCAACCGTCACCACTATCCATTTCCAAAACTTTTTCATCATCTCACACAGAAACTCTGTACTTTTCTGCTTTTTGAGTCTTTTATCCAAAGTCCACATTAAAAACATCACACTCTAGCCAACATTTTCCCTTTAAACTATAACTTAAACCACAACTCCCCATTAATACTCTTTTGAATAATAAATTGACAGTGAGCAGATTTACTGAGTACCTGCCACATGCTAGATGATATGTGGGTAAACCTTCCAGCAGCCTTGGAAGGTGTGCATGACCATCTCTGTTTCACAGACGATCAAATCGATTCAGAGAGGTGAAGTGCCTTGTCCAAGGTCATGCGGCTAGTAAGAGTGAGATCTGAACACAGATCTTCCCCCTTACCAGGCAGTGCCAGAACCATGGAGTAACTACACTTTAAGGACTTAACTTCAACCAGCCACAGACCCTCTGGCCGTTCTGTACCCAGGCTTCCCTCTGCTACCCCTCTCCCCAAAGGTCATTATCTGAGCCAAATATTCCCAAGAATCCTCAGCTCTGGCTGACTGACTATATTTTATATATATATATACATACATACATATATATATTATGGGAACCATAATTCAATGTTCCAACATTCCATTTCACCTGGAGCTCTTGGAGCAGGTGCCGGGATAGCTGAGTTGTTTTTTTCAGCCTTTAAGATTAATCGGTAAGAGGCCCAGTTTAAGCCTTTACATAACTTGTCATCCACTGGGTCTCCTGTTTGGGTGCACTTTCCTTTTAAAAAGCTAGCTTGATGGGGTGCTGTTGGATCCAGAACTCACCCAGATGGCCCTGTGGGACATGGAGAGGATGAGATGAGGCACTGTGGGCAAGTCCCCAGCACACTGCTTGGCCCTCAGGTTCTTGGTCTGTGTTCCCATTGCCTCTCGTCCTCAGAAAAAGAGGAGGTGACCTGCCCCAAGTCACCCATCAGAAAGAGGTGGAACAGGGACTAGATCTCGGGTGCAGGGTGGATGTCCCATCTGTGAGCTGGGACCATGGCTCCTGTGTGATTCCGGGGGGCGGCGTGGCCCCCTCCGGCCCCTCACAGGCAGAGCCGGGGTCTTGGGCCTCCAGGGTGCATGGGTGGGAGGTGGGCGGTGCTACCTGCCCCACACAAACCCTCCCAAACCTCCCACCAGCCCCTTCACATCTCCCTCCATCCAGGTGACCCAGGCACTGTCCAGGGAGACTTGCTTTGGCCCGGCCACGGCATCCCAGCTGTCCCCACCCCGCCTCTGACCCCGGCCCGGGAGCTGCCCTCACCCTCCACCGAGTTCAGGCTGCAGGAGGGAACTTCTCACCAGACCTGCTCGGGGATCGGGGACTCAGGCAGGTCCACGCCTTTCCCATCACCCTCGGAGAGCTAAGTGGCCCCCATCCAGCGCTGAGTGTCTGGTCCCAGCTAGCGGTCCAGACTCCGAACCCGACGTGGCCTTTCTCCTTCTGCACCTCCACAGCAGGGCCTGTTTGTGCTGGAGGCCGGCAGTGGGGGAGGGGACGGGGTCCTGCAGCTTCTCGCTCACCACTGGCCGCGGGCCTGCTGGTGGCTCTGCCCGCTCTGGGGGGGCCTGGCAGGTGGATATAGCTGCCCGTTTCTCTCCCGGGTCCTGCATTGGGTGGTCTGGAAATTTCCTGCCAAGCTACCTCTTGCAGAGCCCTTGACCTGGGCAGTCAGAGCTGTATGTCCAGTGGTCCTCCTCAGCCCCTGGGCACAGTGGCCTCCCTCTGCCGCTTTCTCTTTGCCCGCTGGGGAGCCAGCAGGCAGGACTAAGCTGACATAAGCCAGCCTGCTCTCTCCTGCCCCCAGGAAGCACGTGGATAAAAGCCATTGGTCTCTCCACGTCCCCGGCAGGGTCAGAGTCCAGACCCTAGACCCCTTTTGCTCTCCGAGTCTCAGGCTGGGGTCTCCTACCTTCAGGAAACATACTTCGGAGCTCTACGAGGGTCTCACTAGGCTTGGGGAGGGAAGGTGGCACCCTCCCCCATTCCCCCCAAAAGGTGAAAGTGGAAACTCACCCTCAGCATCTGCTTTCTCCCAGGAAATGTCTTCACCAATCCCCAGCCGTCTCTCTTTTTTTTTTTTTTTAATTTATTTATTTTATTTATATTTATTTTTGGCTGCATTGAGTCTTCATTGCTGCGCGCATGCTTTCTCTAGTTGCGGCGAGCAGGGGCTACTCTTCGTTGCGGTGCGCGGGCTTCTCATTGCGGTGGCTTCTCTTGTTGCGGAGCACGGGCTCTAGGCGCATGGGCTTCAGGAGTTGTGGCTCGCGGGCTCTGGAGTGCAGGCTCAGTAGTTGTGGCACGCGGGCTTAGGTGCTCCGCGGCATGTGGGATCTTCCCGGACCAGGGCTCGAACCCATGTCCCCTGCATTGGCAGGCGGATTCTTAACCACTGCGCCACCAGGGAAGCCCCCCAGCCATCTCTGATTCTTTTAAATGTCTTGAGAAGCACCAGCCTGGGGGTCAAGTTCAAGGAGTAAATCCCAGCCCTGCACACACCAGCTGGGCAGCTTTTGGCAACTTATTAATCCTCTCTGTGCCTCAGTTTCTTCACCTGTACAATGGAAAGAGCACTCGGGTGGCTTCAGCAACACAAGCTGAAACCAGAAGAGTGATTAGGGTCGCCGGGGTGAGCCGTGAAGGGGCAGTGCTGCCGTCAGAGCACAGCGTATACAAGGCACCTTGGTTGGGTGGGGATGGGGTGGGGTGTGGGTGTGAGTCCTACTGAAAAACTAGGCTACAGTCAAGAGCTTTTTCTGATCAGGAAAGTCTTTCCTTTGAAATGACTTCCCCGCCTCCAAAAAAGGGTGATCTACAAAGCAGAGCTGGGTGGGATGGCCACGCTCTACCCAGCAGCCCTTCTGTCTCAGTCAGCCACTGCTGCGTAACAGACCCCAGGGCTCAGTGGCTTCAAACAACAAGCATGCGCTTCTGCCCCTTAGTCTCTAAGTCGACTGGGCGTCTCCTCGTGTATTGGCAGTGCTCGTTCTCATGTGTACGGTAGTTATGGGTCAGGAGGTATCTCTGCTGGGCTCGCTGCCGTGTTCGGGGGTGCACTGGCTGTGGGCTGGCCTAGCATGGCCTCAGCTGCACTGGCTCGCCCACGTGGCCTCTCGTCGTCCTCCGGCAGGCTGGCTTGGGGTTGTTTCCGTGGCAGAGCAGGGGTCCCAGAGAGAGCGGAAACTGAAGGCCTCTTGAGGCCCAGGCTTGGACCGGCACCCCCTAACTTCCTCTGCATTCTGTTGGCCAAAGCAAGTCACAGGCCAGTGCAGAGTCAAGGATGGGCGAACAGTCTCTGCCTCTGGACGGGAAGAGCCCCGGAATCACATTGTATAAGATGTGGATACAGGAAGCCACTGATGGGGCATCAACGTAAGTCTGCCACCTTTCCTTGTTCTGCAAGACCCCACTCCTGTTTTACTGTTTCCAGGAGGCCCTCTTGGATCTCACCTCTCCCCATCCTGAAGTGGTCACTTCCCCTGGCCACCTCGTCACCTCCTGTGCATCTCCCTGGACCCAGAGCAGCCCTTGAGAACAGGCTCCTTCTCCCCAGGGTCCAGCCTGGCCCCTCCTCGCATGCAAACCCAGAGAAGATGCTGGGTAAGCTTGCTCACAGAGTCCCGTCCCAGGCTGACGCTGGGCATACGGAACCTCCTTCCTCTCTCCGAGCTCTTCCATCCAGCAGCAGACAGAACCGTCTTCCTCTCCCACCTCCCTCCTCATCAGCCCTGATGCCTCTGACAATACTAATTAAATGCAGCAGTCCCATCAGAAGGATCAAGCTGGGCTTTCTGAGGGCCCTCACTCCGCCGTGAGCTGTGATGCTGATGGATCATTAACGGTGGCGACAGCACTCTCAGTGATGAATGGTGAGATGAGCGTCTCTCCCTGATGAGAGCAGCTTAATCTCCTCCTCGAATCTGCGGGCCCCTGCCACAATTTCCAGGGAGATTTCCGGCCCACGGAATCATCTGAATTTCACATAAACCCTAGGAGAACTGTGACCAGGCGGGGATGACAGTTCCTATTTTATGGGTGAGACAGTCAGGGCTCAGAGGGAGTGGGATTTGGATGAGGTCACACAGCTAATATGTACCGAGGCTGGGACTGGAATACCTTCCTCTTGATGAAAAAGACACAAGGGGCGTCTGTGAGACCCAAGGGCTGATGGTCCCCACACGACACCAGGAGGAGCTGCAGCCCAGGGTGCAACCTGGGTCTCCAGGGCGTTGCCCGCACAGCCTCTCGTTTCTGCTCTCTTCTCTCTGTATGTTGGCTGGGGAAGCTGTGACAAACTTCTCAGTGGCTTAAGACAACAGGGGTTTCTTCCCTCGAAGTTCTGGAGGCTGCAGGTCTGAAGTCAAGGTACCCAGCAGGGTCGTGCTTGCTCTGACGGCTCCAGGGAAGGATCTGTCACGGGCCTCTTCCAGCTTCTGGTGGTGGTCAGCAATCCTTGACATTCCTCGGCTTGTAGATGCATCACTGCAACCTCTGCCTGCGTCGTCACGTGGCCTTCCCCCCATGTGTCCGTGTGCCCCTGTGTCTTTACGTGGCCTTCTTCTCAGGACACCAGTCGTTGGTTTAGGGCCCACATAATCCAGTATGACCACATCTTAACTTGATCATCTGCAAAGACCCTATTTCCAAATAAGGTCACAGTGACAGGTACCAGGGGTTAGGAAATCCACATATGTTTGGGGGGACCCAATTCAACCCACAGCATGGTCTTTGCCCATCTCTGGCTCTGGCTCTGGCTCTCACTGTGCACCTGTCACTGGGCTGGTCACTTGGGACACCACCCCTGACTTCTTCCTGAGCCCATGCTGGACCACAGTGTGGCTTTCTGGCTCCCAAACCAGCTGGCTCTGGGCTTGCACTGATAGGGCTGTACCATACCCAGTCCCAGGGGGTTGACTGCTGCCTCTTTGTCCAGTGGTCCAAGCTGCCCCTTCCAACTCTGCCTTGCCATTTGGGGGACTCCCAGAGCTGCAGCAGAAAGAAAAGGGGACCTCACAAGTAGAAGGGCACCTTGGGTTTTCATGGGGTTGTCGTCACCCACAACAGGGGGACTTGGAGCACCCTCCAGTCATACGTGGGCTTGGCGGACCTCTCCCAGTGGCTGAGTTGTGACCCTGAGCCTGAGGCGTCAGCTGTTTGGCAGCTCGGCCCTGTGGTGCAGGGACCGGGACCTGCCAGGGGAATACACTGCAAAAGCCCTGCCCTGAATGGGACTTCGGGCCAGTGCCTCACCTCTCGACCAAGTTCCTTATCTGTAAAGAGAGAGTGATGATAGGGCAGTGGGCTTGTCCTGAGATTCAATCACTGGTCCGTGGAGAGCTTTCACCAAAATGTCTTTATTTGCCCTTTATCCTTGAAGTATAATTCCACTGGATACAGAAGTCTGGGTTTACAGGTTTTTAAATTTTCCTTCATCACTTTAAAAGCCTTCGGGACTCTGTTATTTCCGATGAGAAATCAGCAGTTATCTGAGTCTTGGTGCCTCTGAAGATAATATGTGGTTTTTGTTCTACCTGCTTACAAAATTTCATTTTTGTTTTGGTTTTCAGCAGTTTGATGGTTAGGTGTGATTTCTTGGTATTTTTCCTACTTGGAGTTAGCTGAGCTTCCTAAATTTGTAAATTAAAGTCTTTTACCGTATTGGGGCATTTTCAGTCATTATTTCAAGTCTTTCTTCTACTCTATTCTCTCCTCTCCTTCTGGAACTCCAAGTACACATAGACATTTGATGATTTCCGGCAGATCCCCGAGGATCTGTGCTTTATATTTTTAAATTTATTTTCTCTCTGTTCTTCAGGTTGCATAATTTCTATCGATATATCTTCACGTTTACTAACTCTTTCTTCTGTCATCTCAAATTTCCTGTTAAGCAATTCAGTGATTTTCATATGTGGTATTTTTCAGTTATAGATTGTCTATTTGGCTATTTTTTAAATAGTTTCTATTTCTCTGTTGAAATTTCCTTTCTTTTCATGCAGTGAGAGCAAATTTTCCTTTATATCCTTGGACATAGTTATAATAGCTACTTTAAAAATCTTCATTTGCTAATCGCAGTATCCAGGGAACTTCAGGGTCTCTTTCCTTGATTGTCTTTTTATTCAGTATGAATGATATTTTCCTATTCCTTTGTATATCTTCGTATAATTTTGGAGAATATCCTGGGTTTTGAGAACGACAATACCGTAGAGACTCTAGATGTTTAGTATGTCCCTCCAAAGAGTGTTTTGGTTTTGTTTTGCATTTGTAAGCAGTTAACTTGGTTGAACTCAACTCTGAACTCTGTCCCAGTGCAAATCCTGGTTCATGTCTTTTAGCCTGAGCAGCTCTGCCTGGAGTCTATCGTGTGTACGTGTGCAGTTTGCAGCCAGCTAAAGGTTGGGGCAGAGTTTATGTGTTGCATTTGGGGACTGCTCTTTAGACCCCATTTCCAGGATTAAATACCTCATCTTCCAGCTACTAGGATTTCCCCAGATTCGGTCTTCTGGTTTATAGAGCCTAAAAGTATGACTTTCTATCTGAGTTTCAGTAGCCACGTGGCACAGACTGGGACCTGTCCTCAGGCTAAATAAAAGCCATGAAAATAAGAAGCTCACCCAGTGCTGCCTCTTCTTCCAATTGCTGTCTCCCCTGCAGGGCCTGACATCTAATGAGGGACACATAGTGGGCATGAGACCACAGTTGTAGGAGAGACTACTGTACTGGGGGGCAGGAGGGCTCTCCAGGAGGGCTTCCTGGGGGAGGTGGTATTGAGGCTGGAGATGTGTCAAACATTCCAAAATGAGAGCATGGACTTTCCAATTGCATGATTTTACTGATGACAACTTCCAGCTCTCAGGGGAGGTAACTTTTCCTAAGGCAAGCTGTAGAAGACACTTACAGTAACAATGAATGGATGTTAAATATCCACCAGCCCCTTCCTGGGACGGAGGAAGCAGTGCCCTGGCCTGAGGTCTGTAGTTGCTCTGTAAATGTTTGCAGAAGGGCACTGGAGGGGCTGATGGTCAGGACTCCCAAACCTGTACAGTGAGGTTTAATCTCAGATTTATCTGGCACATTTCTGAGCTGGCAGCTGCCACTTCTGTGGAGGCCAGAAGCAAAGGTGAGAAAAAGCTTTGACTTTCTGTCTGGTAAATTTTGGTCATTCATCATTCCTTGGTGTTACGGTCCTTCAACCCTCCCAAACCCTCTCACCTCCAACATCTCTCTTGAGTTTCTAATCACGGGAAGACTCTACTGTAGGCATGCTACAGATGGCAACACTGAGAGAAGTGATATAGCCCACCCAAGGTCACATAGCCCAGGCGTTGAAGCCAGGACTCCAACCCAGGACTTCAGATTGGCCATGAACAGCTCAGGGGGTTGTCACTGTGGATGGGCCTCCATCCATCTCCTCAGTTGCCAGTGGAAATGATAAGTCATATCTCCCTCAGGGGCTGGCATGAGGTTCAAAGGAGGCAGCGGATATAAAACTGACATATAAATTGTAAATTGCCTGCAGATGTTATTGTCTGTTACTGTGGTAGCTGCCCAGCATTTATGGACCACATTTGCTCTGGATACCAGTGGTTACATTGGCGTTTTAATTTAATAGCATTGTTATTTTTCCATCATAAAAATAATATATACTATGCATATGTCCAAACTCATTAAATTGCATACATTAAAAATGTGCACTTTTGTGTATATCAATTACACCTCAATAAAGCTATTAAGAAATATGCATTCATTACAGAAGATCTAGAAAACATGGAAACATAGAAAGAGAAGGAAAAGAATATTTTCTTTCAACCGCCCTAAAGCAATCTCTGTTTAACGTGGTAGAAAAGTCTCTTCCAGCTTGTTTTCCCTCTGCCCAGTTTGTTTGCTGTTTAACATGGCTGTGATCACTGGTCTATGTAATTAAAAACATTTTACATACAGTTTTATATCCTGCTCTTCCCCCCTAAGGGCGTGCTGACATGAAACAGCAAGAACCAGAGCCACGTGCAGGAACCCGGCCCTGCTGGGCTGTGGCTCTGGCCGTGGGCCTCCTGTGTCCCTGGGCCAGGCAGGCTGCCCACACAGGGACAAGTGTCAGGCAGCCGGGCCAATTCCAAACTCAGCGAGCATCTCCATGATCCCAAAGAGCGGCTCTCCTTGTTTTTTATTCCCTTTATTTTTAAGTTTAATGAAACGTGCTCTTGTCCTGATCAGTGAGTACGTCCAGCCCATTATCCTGCCTCTGAAGCACCTTCCCTCTGTCCTCTTTCCTTTCGCCGTCAGAGCTGGCATTTACCTGTGGCTCAGAGGCCAGTGCGGGTCAGGAGCTGCCTCTGAAGGCACGTGATTGGAAAAGGAAAAGGCATGTATGGAATAGGAATTAGGACTGGGAAAACCACTCGAGGCTGAGAGAGCAGTTCTTGAGACAAAAGGTAGCTGGTATTTTGAGAATCAGCAAGGAGCCTGAGTCGGAGTGGGAGAGCAAGGCTGAGAGTAGTAGGAATTGGGGTAGGGGTGCGTTACCATTCATTGAGTTAAAACACGGGGCATTCAACACTAACATTTTTTGTCACGCATCTGCCAGCCCCACTGATCTAGGCTTGGTTGGGCTGGGTGAGCAGGCAGCTCAGCTGGGCGGCTTTGCTGCGGGCCTGGGCAGATCCTCCTCCGGGGCAGCGGCAGAAGCGCAGGATGGCGGCTTGTCTGCCAGCGTCCCGCAGGCCAAAGCCAATCACAGGGCACGGTACCCGGCCCAGGGTGGGAGGCAATGCCAAGTGCCAGGGGCAAGTGCAGGACAGGGTGAAGATTTGGGCTCCTGATGTGGCCTGCCTCGGAGGGCCACAGGTCACTCAAGTTTTTAGATACTCTGAAGACCTTCGCTTTTCCTCTATCGGTGGGGAGCGTCTAGAAGGGTCCGAGAAAGCTCCCTCTGGCTGCTCTGTGGAGGCCAGCTTGTGTCTGGGCCAGGAGAAATGGAGGGGATCGGATGGGAGACGGTTGCAGTCATCCAGGCGAGAGGCGGGAGAAGTGATGGACTCTGGATGTATCTTGAAGGCTGAGACAATAGGACTGGATGTGGAGGGTGAGAGAGAGAGGGGAGAGTCAGGGTGACTCAAAGGCTTGGGCCCGAGCCAGCGGGAGGATGGAACTGCCTTCATTTGAGGCAGAGAAGGATGCAGAGGAGGGGGTTTGAGCAGAAATACCCCATGAGTCGGGGTGGGGGCGGGGTGAACCATCATCCTGGCGGCTGGAAGGAGAACACAGTATGGGAGTGCCAGCCAAGGGGCCAGCTGAGAACCTGCCTGGGGCTGCCGGGAGGAGCAGTCGGATCTGTGGTTTGTTTGAAAGTGGATCCATTGTGCTGAAGCCTGATCGGAGCTTTTGGTGCCTACAGGGTCCAGGCCAGGAATGTGAAGGTTACGGGGGAGCTCAGTGGAGGCAGGGAGGGGTACAGTTGGTCTCTGTGGCCCCCAGAGCTGGACTAGTGAGCGGAAACCCCCAGACTGCTTCAGGAGGAAGGGGAGCAGGAAGGAAGGAAAGACACCCGTGAACGGGTCTCTGTCCCACGGGCAGCGGGGAGGGGGCGGGGCCCCCCTGGTCAGCGCTCCTGCTGTCCGACGGGCGCCCCGGGGCTGGGCGGGAGCAGCTCTGCCCACCTGCGCAGCACTGGGTCCTAATGAGCCACATCCTCCTGTCTCTGTTCCACCACAGCCGATATCATCTCTACCGTCGAGTTCAACCACACCGGGGAGCTGCTGGCCACCGGCGACAAGGGTGGCCGGGTCGTCATCTTCCAGCGGGAACCGGAGGTGCGGCGGGGCCTGGCGGGAGGGGGCCTACACTCAGCCCGGGCTCTTGCCCGCAGGGGGCCTCTCGGCATCCCGCCGGGACGCCTGGGCTGGATGAAAGGGCGCCGCGGCACGCAGGGATGGGACCGGGCAGGCCCAGGGAAGGGGGTCCACCGGGTCTACTCACAGCACCATATTCTGAGCCCCCTCTGCTGAGTGGAAGTTTGCTGACTGGTCACGGTGTCCTAGACCCTGGAGAAGCAGACTGCTGCTTAAGCTGCCCTCGGCCTGGGTGAGCTGGTGCTGTCCGGCCAGAGCCGGGTGCAGGGGAGGATGGACCCCTCCGCAGCTGTGGGGTGGCCCTCTGTTGGGGACTGGCGCTTTTGCTCAGCCCCGGGCCTTGCCCCAGTGAGGTCTGTTGTCTGGAACAGCCTACCCGAGGCAATGTTTCTGAACCACTGGAAGAACCTGGTGGTTAAAAGGCCCCATTTGTTGAGCACCTACTACATGCAGACTCGTGACTTCGTTCTCCACGTGCTCTTCCCATTTACTCTTCACTGCCCACCTCTGAGGGTGGGGACTGACACCCCGTTTCATAGATGAGGACGCCTGCAGGGTCACCCAGCTGGTGAGCAAAGACCAGGGATGGAAACCGAGACCGGGTGCGGTCTGTCACTCACACACCACCCTGCCTTTCAGGGCTGGGATTAGATGCCGAAGACGGGATCTAATGTGACACCAAGGTGGGGGGAGGAGAGGAAGGGGGGAGGGAAGGGGGAGGGAGGATGGGGGAAGCAGGGCGAGGAAGAGAAGGAGAAGAGGGGGCAGGAGGGAAGGACGCGTGGGGAGAGGAGCTGCAGTGCCATCCTCCCCCCCCCAATTCCTCCGCATCCTCCCCACAGGTGATGTTCCCTGCGGTCTGACGTCACCTGTGTTCATGCCCGTGACCCTCCCTCGTGACAGCCCTTGTGGTGCCATTAGGTGCTATTATCGTCCTCATTTCACAGACGAGGAGATCAGAGCTCAGAGGGTTGCAATAACTTACCAAGAACACACAGCCAGAAAGCAGATAGCTGAGAAACTGGTTACCTAATAAGCCCTGTACTGTGGCTGGAGCACTTTGATTCATGAGAAGGACCAGAGGATCCCACTGGGGACTGCAAAGCCAAGTCTCCTTTTTGCCAAATTGCAGAAAGAAATTAAATTGGAAGATGCGCAAGTTTCTCAGTTTTGAATATTTCTCTTTTAATTTTTTTCTTAATTCTGGTCCCACTGACCTTCTCCATAGCCAGTGCTTACAGGAGATGAAGTGAATTAGAGGCAAAAACATTGAAGAACTTTAAAGCTTTCCAAAAGCACAACAGGAAAAGAAATATAGAAATAGATACTTTTGAAAAACCAACAGAAGACTTGAAATTGTGCTTGGTTGACTATCTTTGTTTTGCTCCCAGGCAGTTTTAGTTGTAGTTTCATGTTGTCATATAAACTTGAATTGTCTACCCGGAAGTGGTCCCTGGTACCTGCGATGGACTCACCACCTCACTATTTTGGGGGCTCCACCGGGAGGTCCTTACTCTAATGAGCTTGGCTGCCTAAACCAGAAGGGGACCCTCTCAGGAAAGTTGGGGGGAGGATACCCTATCCCAGTCTATCCCGATGTCTGTCTGACCTTGCAGGGTGTCTGGCCCCAATGTTAAATCTGCTCCAAAATGCGTTCATTTCTCGAGTCAGACCCAAGTTGGACACAAGGATGTGAGGAGCAGATCAGAGCCTTGGCCTTGGTGCCAGCCAGACCTCAGTGGAGTGAGTGACAGCACTTTGTGGACATGTGGCTTTGGGGGGGGGGGGTCGATTCACCTCTGAGCCTCCGCTTGCTCATCTGTAAAGTGGGGGGAGTCATGGTGCCTATCACAGAGGGGCGTCGAGGATAGAATGAGAGGAGGCGTGAGAAGCACTTAGCTCAGTGTCCTGTGTACAGTAGGTGCTCAGTAAACATGAGCTGGCGTGGTTGCCCTTGTTCTCGCTTCCTGGACGGAGGAGGTGATGGAGCTTGGCCATGGCTGCACAGCAAGGCACTGGCCATTGAACAAGCAGAGAGTTTCCTTGGACCCTTGCTTGGATGCCCGGTCGCCATGGCTGTTCCAGGCCCTGCGTGGGTTTGACCAGTCCCGTCCCTGTCCCAGTGCCGGCTTCCGCCCCGCCCCACCATCCTGGAGCTCAGGGTCTGGTTTCCTTGCAGAGTAAAAATGCGCCGCACAGCCAGGGCGAGTATGACGTCTACAGCACTTTCCAGAGCCACGAGCCGGAGTTCGACTATCTCAAGAGTCTGGAGATAGAGGAGAAGATCAACAAGATCAAGTGGCTTCCTCAGCAGAATGCTGCCCACTCCCTGCTGTCTACCAATGGTGAGGCGGCCGGGCCGGTCTGGGCGTGTGCGTGTGCATGCGTGTGCACGTGTGTGTAGGCATGCGTGCTCTTGTGCACACGTACTGTAGCAATTTGTCATCAAATGCCATTTTTCACCTCACATCGTGAGCATTTTCCTAGGTCTTTCTAGGTCTTTAGAACTCCTGAAAAATAGTATTTTGGGTAGCGGGTAAATTCCATGCAGTGAATACACTTGCTCACCCTCTCCTGGTGGTCGGTGGTCGGACGGGGGCTTATTCCCTCTGCTGTAAATAGCAGCTCCTTGAGCATGTCCGTGAATACTTTAATTTGGGGACGGACAAAGGAGGCCAGGTCAAGGAAAACAATGAACACTCAATTCAGACTTGCCTCTTTGTCCACAACCCCCAGAATCCCAGACCACCCCAGAGTGGAGGGTGTCACTGGATGATCTGGGGTCCTCAACAGATGGTGCAGGCGGAGCACTGGTTGCCTGGCCGCTGGCCATCTGCCTCTGGGAGACGGTACGCATCCCCAAGGAGGCTCCCGGCCAGACCCCTGCTTTGCTGTGGTCCACTCAGAGGCTGCGGTTCCTGGGGCCACCTTGCCTCTGCCAGCAGCGGGCCTGGAGCCAGAGGCCCCGCTTCCCACATTCACGTCCACCTCCTCATCCTCCTTCACCTCTCATACCCATCATAAAAGGCGCCTGGGGTGGGAGCTAGGGGGGTCCTGGCTTCTGTTCCAGGCTGGGGACCTTGGGGAGTGGCCTTGCTTCTCTGAGCCTCAGTTTCCTCACCTGTGCTCTCCCTGGAGTTGCAACAAGGGTGGAGGGAGGTGTTGCCCACCCAGCACCCCAGGACCAGCCAGTACTGCTCCAGCGTGGATGAGTCTTATAAGATGATGCCACCTGCCTTCCCAAGGGAGTCAGGCTCCTTAGGGCGGTCTTTACGGCATCCCTGAAACCGGTCAGACTCAAGCCACCAACCCATCTCTGTGCCCGAAGGCCGGCTCTCCCTGCCTCCACCTGGCCAACACCCCGCCTCATCCCTTAGGCCTCCGCTGGGTGTCAGCTCCCACTGAGCCTTCCCTGACCTCTCAGCAGAGCAAGGTGTCCCTCCCATGGGCCTTCCCACCCCTGTTGACCCTCCAGGGCTTGCCCTCTGGAGCTCCTGCCATTCTGATTGTCTGTGTCCCCTGAGGGGTGCCTGGCACGGAGTCATGTTCAGCAAACCCCGTCTCAGAGCCAGAGGGGCCCTTCCAGGTGCTGGAACAGAGGTAGTGGGAGGTCCCCCACCACCAGAATAGGTCACCCAGGGCAGGAGCCCCTAATGCAGTTAACACCCTGGCCCTGCCACTTCCTCTTCTGAACTTGATGGCTGTTCTTGCCTCGTAGGGTTTTGGGGAAGACGGAAGGGAATAACATTAAAACAAGCTTAGAACAGGGCTGGCAACTGAGCCTCGTTCACGTGCTGCTTTTTTCTTTTTAATCATTTAACAGAGAGTGTCATTCTCTGCCTGCCTCTTTGGAGGAAAGGTCAGCTTCAGGAATTTCCTAACACCCACACCCTCAAAGCTTCCCACCCCCGGTTTTGAATCCCAGCTCCACCCTTTCCTAGTAACCTGTCCATGGGCACCTGTCAAGTGTTTAACTGGTAGCAATTTTCTCCCCTTCCTCCTCAGGAGCGTGGAAGTGATTGTTTTGGCTGCTGTACTAGTCAGGGTTCTCAGAGAAACAGAATAGGATGGGTGTATGTGTGAGTGTGAGTGTAGACAGAGATATGGATGTAGATGTAGACTTAGATATAGATATATAAGGAGAGGTTTATTTTAAGGAATTGGCGTGCCTGACTGTGGAGGCTGGCAAGTCCAAAATCTGCAGGGCGGGCTGGAGACCCAGCGGAGGGCCGATGCTACCGCTCGAGTGTGAAGGCCACCTGCTGGCAGAGCTCACTCTTCCTCAGGGGACCTCGGTCATTTTTCTCTAAAGCCCTCAGCTGATTGGAGGAGGCCCGCCCACATTGTGGAGGATAATCTGCTTTAGTCCACGGATTTAAATGTTAATCTCATCTAAAAAAATACCTTCAGAGCGACATCCACGCATTTGACCAAATACCTGAGTAGCGTGGCTTAGCCAAGTTGACATCTAAAATGAACCATCACAGCTGGTAAAGGTTACGCTTTTGATGTTCTTGGCAGGATTCGAGAGAAGTGAGGCTTTGGGAGAGCTGAGTTTCTGGATGGGCGGGATGCATCTCAGGAAATAGGATGCCAACGAAGGGTAAAAAACAGGAAGCTTCGTTAGTACAGTTTTTGCGGAAATTAGTTGAAAGACTGATAACTGCCCTTGAAAGGGTCATGCCCTTTGACCCAACAGTTTCACCTTTGGAATCAATTGGGAGGAGCTCGAGCATGATGACAAACGTTCCCTTTGCAAAGATGTTCGTTGCATCAGTTGACAGAAGGAGTCAGATTAGAAAGAAACTTCATGTCCAAGAACAGGATAAGGTTAAGTAACTTGTGGGTTGATGCACCCTTATCTAGCAGACTCAGGTGGGTACTCCATTCTCCATGCTGGTGTTCATCATGCGTCTTGTGTCACTTTGTTCTATTTTTAAAGATAAAACTATCAAACTATGGAAGATTACCGAACGTGATAAGAGGCCCGAGGGTTATAACCTGAAAGATGAGGAGGGGAAGCTGAAGGACCTGTCCACGGTGACGTCACTGCAGGTAAGATGTGGCACATGGACGGTTCCAGCAAGCGAAGAGCAGCTGTGCTTTGTTTATTACACGGCGAGGATTTCAGGACTGGAAGGGCCTTGGCGATCCGAACCACAGTCAGGTTCCGATCCAGAACTTAAGAAGCCGGGCTGCTTACTTGCTGGGTGGCCACCATCATTTTCCTGCGCTGTGCCTCAGTTTCCTCCCCAGCAAAGCAGAGAGGATCATCTTTCTTCTGGAAGTCTCTTGAGGATGAGACGAGGTGATGCGTGTCCATGAAGCCCTTTTCAGCTGCACCTGAGGCTGGAGAGCACGTGTTCTCTAATCCCTTGTTATACAAATAGGGAAACGGAGGCCCAGAGAGAGGCAGCAACTCTCCCAGAGCAGCTCAGCTGAGCAAGTGGCAGAGCCAGGAGGAGAACCTGTGAGCGGAGCTTTGTGGGTTCCCAGGCCTTTGCTGAGGGTCAGAGGGACACCCAGAACTTGTGATTCTTGCAGCCTTTACGAAGGCTCAGTGCAAAGATTGCCTTGATGTAAGAGCGGCCTGGAAGGTGAAGTGGCAGAGCCGTGTGAAGGTAAACTTTAGCTCCCAACGCGATTAAAAGCAAAAGGACTCATGTTTCTTCAGCGGGGAGGCTGGGAGATATGACAGAGTCCTGGAGTCACAGGACCTGGGTTCAAATCTTGCCTCCGCCGCGTCCTGGTGGTGTGACCCTGAGCAGGGCTGTCGGCGACCACGAGCCTCTGATTCCTCATCTGGAACAAGAACAGACACTTGAGCATGTGTCTCCCAAGCACTCTGGCTGTAAAATCATTCAGACCTCAGCAAAATCCTATAGTGGGTATGTGATTGTCATCCCCATTTTACAGATGAGGAAACTGAGAGCTGGATCCAAACCCAGGGAAGTCTAGCTCCACAGTCAGCATCCAGTCTCCTCCATGAAGTGGAAGTGAAGTTCCTGCCTCCCAGGGGAGCCATGGGGAATGGTTAGCGGCTTCTTGCAGGAAGCACACTGAGGCCGCCTTGTCCGTCCCTGGCTTCCAGAACCGTGCCTGGAAGAGGGTGGGTGCTTTCAGCCACCCATGTGTTTGCTGGAGGTGATGCCAGATTTATTCATTCAGCCACACTTACTGAGCACCTGCTGTGTGCCGCCCAGCCCTGCTCTAGGCACCAGGAGGCCGCAGTGAATGTAGAGTCTGAGGGCAGATCTGGTCTAAGCCTGGGACAGGCCCTGCTCAGGGAGGGGGCCTCAGAGTCCCAAGACTGAACGAGGATGAGCGTCGGGAGGTGACTGCGCTCTTTAGCAGATTTGAAAGGTCTGAGTTCACATCGCACGGAATGCTGTCTCCCTGGGTTCCTACCGTGGCTGTGTTTGCTGCTCCGCGCGGGCAGCGGTGCTGCCTGGTGCAGCGGTGCTGCTAAGGCCCCTCCAGGCCCCCAAACTGCTCACAGACCCACCCACCGCTGGTCAGATGGCTGTGGCCGTTTCCCTGCTCTGTGCCTCAGTTTCCTCACCAGCAAACAGGAGATAACGACTCGTTTTTTTCTGCAACGGTTTAGCAAGCGCCCCGCACTCAGCACCCAGCCGACTGTCATAAATATGAAATGGCAATCAATGTTGTTCCCAGAAGGAGGAATAAATGTTTAAACACATTGGCCTCTAAATGACTGGCAAATTGCACAAATAAATTCTGAGAAAGCAGGGAAGCCAATCAGCTTTGACACTGAATAACAGGAGTGAGGGTGCCCCCCACTCCCCCCACCTCCAAGCCCCAAGAAAGTTTATGAGGGTTTCATCTGGTGGGAGGAGGCAATTATCACCTCTTGATTGGCCTGGCATCTGTGGCAGAGCCAGTGGCCCATGGGACTCTTGTTTATTTCCCACCCAGCGTCTGAGATTTTTCTCTGTATGTCACACACACCCCGAAATGGCGCTTAACTGTAAACTAAGGCTGGAGGAGAAGAGAGGGGGAAAGAACGTGGGTGCCTGGGTCTTTCCTCATCCGGCCTCTCACCTTGTCTCCTCCCCAGCTCACCCAAGCCTCCCAAACCCTGCGAAGCTCTCTACCTAATCTGGGCCATTTGTGCCAGAGGCAGCTGTTATTTACCGAGAACCTGCTCTCTGCTAGGCCCTGTGCTAGGTCTCTGGGATCCCAGAGCTGAGCAAGGTGAGATTGAGTGCCTACCCCCAAAGAGTACCCAGACCCCCAAGGAAATAGACATGGAGTCACCCCCACACTGGAGGTCAGCTCTGTGACACAGGGACACACAGGAATGCCTTTCTCTACCTTGTTTATTTGGTGAACTCCTATTCATCCTTTAAAACCCTATTAGCCTCCACCTCTGAAAGTCTTTCCTACACGAGCCAGATGAATCCTTATCCTTCTCTGTCCCCTCTAGCCTTTTGCATCCCACACTGCTCTGTCCTTAGTGTTCATGTGCCTGTCCTCCTGCCCTTCACCTTGACTACACTGTGCCTTCTGGAAGAGCACAGGTGCGGGGAAAGTTTTATTCATGAAACCTCCAAACCTTCAGGGCAGGTTTCTCTTCCCTCTTCCTCTCCTCTCTTTGCTTTCTGGCTTTGAAATATGGTCTGGGGATGGCAGTGCATGGCTGGAGCACTGGGTGAACAGTTCCAAGGCTGCCAGGGGAAAACAACGTTGCCGGAAGGAGGGGGAAGCAGACTGAGATGCTGAGACTTTGCTAGGCCAGCAATGCTCTGACCTTCTCCAGGAGCAGGTGTGGCTTGAGAGAGACTCCAGGGATCCCCAGAGCAGGTGGTGGCCATGCCCTGAGGGAAGAGAAGGCAAGATTCGGAGCTGACGTAGAATATCTGACACCGGCGGACATGCGGAAGGCCCCATAGAGGGGCCCAGACACGCCAACACTGACACGCGGGCAGACAGTCCCGAAGCACAGACTCAACACAAGAACCACCCAGAGCCAGGTGGGCATGCACACCGATACTGCATACACACACATGCATACTCGGGCACATGTATGTGCACAGTGACACACTCATGCATGCACACCCAGGCTCACACACCCACACAGGCTCACACTGGGCGCCCTGGTACATGAGAACATCTCATGGCGGCTGCAGAGCTGCCTTTGTACCAAAAGGAACGCTTAGTGCTTGCCCACCCCCACTGCAGCACCAAAGCTGTCACCTCCCATCTCAGCTGTCCCCCAGGGAGGGACATAGCTCATTTGTTCATTGACTCACCCATTTACTCATTCACCTGAAGACCTGTCTGTGCTGGGCCCTGGGCTGAGTACCAGAGATACAGAGATGAACACAAGAAGACACACAGCGCCCCTAAGTGCTGCCCAGTCCATTGGGGAAACAAACAAGAAGACAACAACTTACCACGTGGTCAAGGCCGTAATGAGGGATTACAGGGCCGTGGGAACCCCAGGGAGCCCCAGGCCCAGCCTAAGAGTAGGTGGGTTTGGGGGAGGGCCCCTGGGAGAAGGAGATTCTCTAGGGTCCCACGTCAGCCTGTTTCAGCCCCTCCCCATATGTCACCTCCTGGTCACCCTTCCAGCCGGGCACCAGCCCCTGCTGCCCTGTCACCCTATCCCCTCACCTGTTTTATTTTTCTTTAGAGCACGTACTGCTTCCTGAAACCACACACACACACACACACACACATACACACACACACACGTGTATCAGCCTATTATCTTCTCTCCCACGTGAGTGCAAGCAGTGGGTCCCCCATCGCCTGCTGCCCCCCAGTTCTGATTGGATTCATGCCATTCTACCTGGTGCTTGCTGCCCGGGGCTCAGGAGCCCTGCAGTTAGCTGACAAAGGTCTGCATCCCCCTTCACCAGAATCTGCTCTCTTCCTCACTCCGAGGATGGCCTTGCTGCCTCTCTCCTGGGCACAATTCCCACTGCCCCTGCAGCACCCCCCTCCCCCCCACCCCCGCCCAGGGCCCACTCTGGAAACTGTGGCTGTGTAAGCCCTGGCTCAGCCACCCTAGTCGCCTCCCGAGGAGGGGGAGGAGGGCACTGTGGACCGAGCGATGTTCCAGGCGCACTTGACCTGCATCAACTCATGGAATCCTCACAGAAGCCCTGAGCAGGCACCAGCATTACCCAGTTTACAGATAAGGAAACTGAGGCCCAGAGAGGTGAAGGCCGCAATGGAGGTAACACTAGTAAGCGGCCGGGCAGGGTTGAAGCCGAAGTCAGGTTTCAGGTCTACACCTTTGCACCGTGATGCCCTGGGCACAGTCACACCTGGCTTCTGGTCCTGGCTCTGTCATTTCCTGCCTCTGTGACTTAGGAAGCCCAGTTCATCTTGGCATCCAGTCTTCTCATCGGTCACATGGGGATGTCAATGCCAGCCCTCATTTCCTGGGGCCAGGCCAGGGAGAGATCGATGAGGCCGTGTCTGTCTGTCTGTACCTTTGAAGACCTCACAGTTTACTGGAACGGGGAGTCGTGCCCAAAACACCCCGCAGTGCACACCGAGAGCCCTGAGAGCAGTGTGTGCAGCGTGCTGGGGCTGAGCAGGGGTGTGGCAGGCTGTACATCAAAGGGCTGTTAACTCCAGATCTTGCAGGAGGAGTTGGGGTTCACTAGGTGTCCAAAGGGGGTGAGCATTCCAGGCAGAGGGTGCAGAGAGAAGCAAAGGCATGCTATCTGACACTGCCTCTGGGAGTTTGTACGAGTTCCACTAACACCAGCGGCTGTAACAGCCCCAGGGCGGAGAACACAGAAATGTATTTCTCACTCCAGGAAAGCTCCGGTATAGGCATCCTGGATGGCACACGGCTCTCCTGCAGGGACGCAGGCTCTTTCCATACCATGTGCCTCCATCCCTAAAGCCTGGATCCTCACCTCTGGCTGTGGAAAGGGAAGGGGGTGGAGAAGGCACAGCTGCCTCTTAACCGTTAAGCCTTGGCTCCCAAGTGCAAGGCATCACTGTGCTCACACCTCATTGGTCAGAACAGTCATGTGGCCACACCCAGCTGCAAGGGCAGCTGGGAAATGTAGTCCCTGCCTGGGCAGCCTCTTCCCCGTGACAAGGGGACACAAATGTTTGGTGGACAATCTGGCTCTGCCACGGTATCTTCTCCTTCCATTTTAGAAATGAGGAAATTGGGGTGCAGAGGGGTTCAGCCATTCATTCAAAGTCACGCAGCAGGTTCAGAACCAATCCCAGGAGGCCAAGCAAAGGAGGCAAAGCTTCCCTGCAAGGCTGGTGCTGATGGACGTGGCCACGTGGCATTGCTTACTTCTGACACGGGCAGGATGGACACCCACTGGCGCGCTCCTGGCCTCTCCTATCCTCTCCTTTTGATCACGTGGCCCTGGACGTTTCCTGCCAGCACCCCTCCCCCATCACCTCTCCCCCTGCTCTGACCGCCCCTCCTCCTCTGCAGGTGCCCGTGCTGAAGCCTATGGATCTGATGGTGGAGGTGAGCCCCCGGAGGGTCTTCGCCAATGGCCACACCTACCACATCAACTCCATCTCCGTCAACAGCGACTGTGAGACGTACATGTCCGCGGACGACCTGCGCATCAACCTCTGGCACCTGGCCATCACCGACCGGAGCTTCAGTATCCTTTCCTGCCGCGGCCCCACCGTTGACGCCGCGGGCCGGGTGGCTCCCGGGTGGGACGTCAGTTGGCCTGCTGTAAGCGAGCTGGCTTGGGAGCTTCTGCTTTGTTCAGCCTCTTCAGCGGGGTGCCTCCTGGCTCACAGTGTGTGAATGAGGCCGAGGTTTGGAATCATGATGAGTTTATGAAAACTTTACAACTGTGGCTGCCAAGGGTTACATTTGACCCCTCGTCTCCTCCAGGGTGGCCATCATCCCGTCATCTGGGGGCCTCACCGGGGACCATGGAGGGGATGGAGTCCTGGGTCAGCCCTCCTGGACAAGGGGTGGTCGACCACCCTGAGACAGTCGACTAAAGGCTTCTCTGGACCTTCCTCCCTGGGCCTGAGGCAGGTGCATCAGTGTTTGATGAACAACCTTGGGGTCCCGCCCAGGGCTTAGAGGGACACCTGGGGTGTCATAAGCCCGGCTGGATGGGGTCAAGGTAGGCAGCCCTGCTTGGTGGCCCCCTGTGTCTGGGCAATAGGATTATAGGATTGACTCCAGCCCCCACTGACTGGTGAAGAAAGAACATGGGCCTGAAGAGGGGCCCAGGCTGAGGCTTGGCCCAATGAGGGCTACAGTGGACAGAGCAGGCAGGTTACTACCTACAGGTGTCACTACTCTACAGACAAATAACAACAACAACAGTAATAATAATAGTAATAATGCACAGTGAGGTTCTGTGCCTGATAAACATGTGTTAATATGAACTCGATTCATCCTCACAGTAATTCTGGGAGGTAGGTTCTTTACGACGAGGAAACTGAGTCACAGAGAGCCCGGGCTAACTTGCTTAAAGCTCACAGTAGCCAGTGGAAAGCTGGGTTCAAACCCAGGCCCTCCAGCCCCAAGTCCTCATTTCCAACCTTTCCACCCAACTGCCCTTTGTGAAGGATGTTGCCCAGACGTGGGGTGGAAGAAGGTGGGATGACCCCCCCCAAGAGCTGTCTCTGACTGTCCACTTGGTGCTGGGTGCCGGGTGGCCCTGGACACCCGGAGCTGAGACCATACAGCTCCTGCCACGAGAAGCTCCCAACACAGGGGGTCGTGCCTGCTGTGCCGCCCTCTCACAGGTCAGGATCGGGCTGTGTCCCTTGGAGCAGAAGCCAGAACTGGGTGGGGAGGGAGTGGGGCAGAGAAGGGAGCAGTCCGGGGGGGTTTGGAGGAGAGAAGGAGTGACAAATGGCTTCTGGGGGGCCGAGAGCCAGAAACTGGCCAGAGACCACAGGGCAGGGAGACCTCGGAACCAGGAGGAGGGGAGCTGGGAGGGCTGAGAGCAAGCATCTGATGCTCCCTGAGCCCAGCAAGAGGGCGCAGGGCAAATGCCTGGGCTTCGGAGGAGCCATTGTGAGTCTCTGGGAGTCTGCTTCTGCCACCTTAAGCTCTGTGACCTTGGCGAGTCACTGCACCCCTCTTGAGCCTCGGTTACTAACCCTTCCCCCATAGGACGGCAGCGTTCAGCGAGCCCCTGTGAGACACGCCAACACCAAACCGGTGCTTAAAGCGTGTCAGGAAACATTAGCATCTGTTTCCTTTCTCCCTCCTTAGTGCTCAGGGCCAGGAAGGCAGAATTGAATCGGGGTGGTCGGGAAGGTTCCAGGAGGAGCTGGGGCTGGAGCTGCTTTGAGGGGTGGGAGCTCAGTCTGGCTGGATGGAGAGGGCAAGGCTGGGCTGGTCCTCTGCTGGACCCTCCATTCAGGCTCAAACCCCAGCAGGTCCCACCCCTATCCCTGGTGCTCAGACACCAGCTAGTCAGGGGTCAGAACACCCCTCTCCAGCTGGCTCACCCAAAACAGACATTTACTGACTTATGGAACCAAGAGAGCTGCAGATGCAGACAGATCCAGGGGCTCAGACGGTGTCGTGGGATGGCTCTCTGCTTCTTGCTTCTGATCTCTGCTCTGGCTTCAGCCTCCACACGGTGGTGAGTTGACACCAGCAGTTCAGGCCGCGCCCTCCCAGAGTAAAGTCCAGGAGAAAAGAGACCCGCCCTCTCTGAACTGTCCCACCAAGTCCCCAGGTGGCACCCCGTGGGCTCTGCCTGGGCCTCAGGGGCACCCCTGAACCCATTACTGTTGGGGGTGCAATGCTCTGGTTGGCCAGGACCCTCCCTGGTGCCCGAGGGGTCAGCTCCACCTCCAGCACAGTGTCTGAATCTGGGAAGGGTGGTCTCCTTGGGAGAAGCACTGCTCCAGGAGCTGGGGGCCCCTCGTGGTGGGCGGCACAGACAGACATCCACTGCCAAGTCTGAGGTGCTGACCTGCTTCCCAGCAGGATAAAATGAGGAGTCACACAGGAACTCCAGGTCTGCAAACGGGGCAGGCGTGGGACTCACGGGACTGCGGCTAGCTGTCCTCAGCTTCCTGCACAGCACTCTACAGTTTACAGAGCAGCTTGCCATTCACAGTCTCACTTGGCGCTCACAGTGGCATGAAAGCTGCCAATCAGTGGCAATGTTATCATCACCCAACTTTACGGATGAGGAAATGCAGGCTTGGGGAGACCGGGGTTCGGCCCAAAGTCCCCCTGCCCGGGACAGAGTCCTGTGGCCTGGCCCAGTACTCCTTGCCTTGCCCTCGGGCTGCAGCCTCCTGGAGCCTGGGTTTCCTTATCCTAGGACTAGGGTGGGGACCGTAAACCCTGACCAATTTATCTCCCTGGGCTATTATAAGGACTCAATGACACCGTGAATGCTGAGGCCCTTTAAAAATTGCCAAGCCCTGCAGCTAAGGGATTGTTTAATTTCGTTCATTTAACCATCAGTTCCTCTTCTGTTCCAGGCTCCATGCTGAGCCCCGGGGACACAGGGACAAATAAAAGAAACTAAGCTTCTTCCTCAAGGGCCTCATGCACTGCTGGGAGACCCAGCCCTGACCTGGGTGGTACCAGCGGTGCCACCCTTGCTGTAACTCAGGTCTACACACTGTGCCTGGGCTACCAGGGAGGACTGAGAAGGAGGCAGCGTTAAGATGCTCCCAGTGGCTTGAGGAGGCTACCGAAGGGCCCAGGGTGGGTGGGGGTGACGTGATGAGGCAGGAAGGTGGGAGGTGGCCGGGACAGCTGCAGCGGGCCTGGCTGATGGTGTGAGTGGGGGACTTCCTCCTGGGGACCACGATCTCCAAACATCGATCATTTGCAAACCTCCTTTGCAAGTTATTACTACATCTGTACACCGTGCGTTCTTTCATTTGCTTTTCCAATCTTTTTCTAATTTTTATTAATTTTCTTTAAGTCAAGTAGCTTTAATTTTGCCTAAATAAATGCATTTTGAAAGGGACTTTAATT
This sequence comes from Balaenoptera acutorostrata, assembly GCF_949987535.1. Classification (NCBI taxonomy): domain Eukaryota; kingdom Metazoa; phylum Chordata; class Mammalia; order Artiodactyla; family Balaenopteridae; genus Balaenoptera; species Balaenoptera acutorostrata. Next base: position 23,013,138 of record NC_080068.1, on the reverse strand, counting down.
TTACTACCATAAATGAAAGTGAAACATATCACATACCATAAATAGGAGGTAGCTATAGAGATAAATGCCCTGAAAAAAAAAAATGGGAATAAAATCCATCTTCAGCCCTGTCCAGTAGAACTTTCTGTGATACTGGAAAAGTTCTCTATTTGCACTGTGCGGTATGGTGGCTTCCAGTCACGTGTGCCTATGGAGTACCTAAAATGTGGCTAGGGTGACTGAGGAACAGAATTTTTTATTTCATACAGTCTGAATGAATTCACATTTCGAGTTAAATAGCCATATGTGCAGACTCCGTAAATGCTGCGTGTTAGACCCTGAGGCTAGTTCCTTCTGTCAGACGTGGGGATGAAGAAGTACTTCAGAGATTAGAGATATGATCCTGCAGAGACCTTCTCCCTCATTCAGCAAAAGGACTAGAAAGTATCAGTAACTGAAAGCCTTGCTTGGTGTCTGAGTCTGTGTTCTGAAGACTGTCTACCTCCCTAACTGCTGTCAGGTGATAAGAAGCTATCGATGCACTGGTCACCTTGCAGGGGGCCCCCTGGGGCTGTGGGCATATGTTGTGGGTGGAATGGAGTCCAGCAGATGAGTCTGGAAGCCAGGAGACCGAGTAGATCCAGGGAGACATGGAGATGGGTAGGGTGGAGCGTGGCCATGGGCAAGAAGCCAGGAGGTAGATCGATGGTTAAAATATAGACTTTGTAGATATGGGGCTGTATCATAACTGACTTTTGGACTGAGGTGGCCAGAGGACATTGGAACAGGTTAGTTGTTATTAAGGAAAGAGGACTAACCCATCCCAGGACTGCAGGCAGACCTGCCCAGTCACTACTGCCAGCTTCACCTCCTAACACAGATTGTGCCCTGTCCACACACTGGAGGGTACACCGTTCACCAGTATATTTAGTGAGCACCTACTGTGTGCCAGGCCCTGTGCCCAGTGCTTGAATTAAAGAGACAAAGATCCATGCCCTCCTGGAACGGACATGTAATTTAATGTTGATAAACCGTTAGTATAATAAACAAGCAAAATATCCAGTACATGAGCAAGCGATACGTGCTGTGGGGAACGAGTGGGACCAGTGAGCACAGTAGAGTGAGTTTTTCTCCAGCCACGTTTTGCTGCGTGGCCGCAGGGGCAGAATAGGTGGAAAGGGAGCCAGAGTAGTGGGTTTGCAAAGTGAAGATGCAGGCATGGGGCTGATGGCATATGCAAGGGAGTGAAAATGAAGGTTGGCTCCAGAATCTAAGCCAGGTGAGGAGGTGACAGCTAGTGACAAGAGGGGAGCATCAGTGCATTGGGGGTCCCCGTGGGATGCCAGAGGGGCTTCTCTGGCTGCAGATCTTGCCACATAACTCTGTTAAACCTGTGTGTAGCCTTTAATTTTGTGAAAATGAATTGCTAGTTGATCAAAATATACAAATGTTTTGGCCCTTAGAGATAGGGGAGTGTGAACATTACAGAATGCTGGGGACACCAGGGCCGAGCTCAAGGCAGCCCTTGCCTGTAGAACCTAAGGACCAATTAGGCAGACAGAAGCAGCTGAGTGGAATCTCCAGGGTATGTGGTGGCTGTGGAAATGTCCCTTGATTAGATCAGTTCATCAGGGAATGATGTTGCACGAGGCGCTCCCCATGGCCTGCTGCGGCTTGGCTACCAGAGTGACAAGACACAGGGACCCAGAGCAGAGACACCTGGCACCGTCCCATGGCGTTCAGCCTCCCCTGGCAAGAAAGGTGTCAGGACTGTGGGTCGTAGGTGTGGTGATGGGTCTGATAGCAGCCAAGTAATTAGAAAAGGCGTTTCATTTCCAACGTGGGAGGAGGCCAGAAAGGCAGCTGTGACTCTGCGCTGAGCTGGGGAATTGCTCTGAATTTTGAAACACCTTTAGAGCAAGTACCTCCTGGGGGATTCTGGACCTAGGGGTTCACATTCCTTTAACTCTTGCTCTTCAATGTCTCGATTTGCCCCGATGCTGCTGTTCAGTCCTCAAGGCCACTGGGAGTTTTCTGCTATGTTACCATCTCCTTGTGTCCAAATAGTAACACTTTCTACTTAGGCAGAATTGATTTTTAGCAAAGGTTTTTAAGAGAAAGGAAAATGGAGAAAAAGTGGGCATTGTTTTCACCAGTAAGAATAGTGATAAAGCTGACTCAGAGGACCTTTCCTCTTCTAATTCTAGACTTGGCTGCTCTGAACAGAGGGAGAGGAGCCTGGGACTTCCTGAGCCTCTGCCGTGTGCCAGGCACATACACGGTGCAGCGCCTCTGTCTGCCACTGAGGCTTCCAGCCTCCTTCCTCTCTCTCACCCACAGAATGGAAAGAGGTGCCAAGCTCTTTCCATTCTCCCCCGATGGCTCTGGAATCATGCCCTCCTCTCCACCCTAACCAAGGCCCAGCTCAGGTCGTACCGTTCCTGCCTGGACCGTTGCCTGAATCCCACCTTGCCCAGCCAGCTGGCCCTCTACAGAGCTTTGAGAGTGGCTCATCAGAGCCTCTGGTCTGACCACGTCAGTCCCCTGTGTAGAGCTCTCAGTGGTCCCCAGCAGCATCTGGAGAATGTCCAGATCCCTCAACAGTGCCCGGCAGCTCTTGGTGACCAGCCTTTGCCCACCTCCCCAGAGTCCTGTGCATCAGGCTTGCCCACACCTTCACGTCACTGGGTTTCCCTTCATGCTGCAGGGGTGCGGGCAGTGCCCTGCTTTCCGCTGATCCTTCTCTGGAGGAGCCTTTCTCCCTCCTGTAGCCTGGCTGGCTCCCGTTTGCCCACATGCATCACTCACAGCCCCCTTTGCCTGGTCACCTCTGCTCTGTCCACTCTGCACCCCTCCCAGGCTGGTCCGAGTCCCTCTGGGCCCACACTCGCTGGTCACAGTGGGCTTTCATCATCTGTTAGTATGAATGCCTCCCCCATTTTCTGCTGAAACCCTTGGGATTAAGAGCCCAGGCTGAGCCCTCTCTGTGTCCCCACCCATAATGCAGGGCCTGGCACATGGTAGGTGCTTATGAATGGTTGTAAGTGGTGACTTTGGAGGGAGGAAATTCACAGTTTCCATCTGGTCTTAGGATATAGATGCCTCCTTGCAAACCTGGGCTCCAAGGTGGGGGGCTCCAAGACCCCAGACACTAAAGAGAAGCAGTCTGGGCTCTGGGCTCTGGCAGAATTGGGCTCAGATTCGTTGCTTTACCTCCTTTGTCATCGATTTCCATGACTGCAAAATGGGCCAAATTCCTTACATATGGATATTTGTAAGGAGTAAAGGAATCATTCACATAAAGGGGCCTGGCAGTTGGCCGGTATTATTTTCCCCCTTAGACGATGGCCCCTCAAATACTTAAGGCTGTTTCTCATAAATCCCGACATCTTCTCTGGTCATTGAAGCCCTTTTTCCCCCAGTGCCATCTCCACGTCTGTTTAAACAACCTCTCAGTCCTTTAATGCCAACATTCTGAGGCTCTTAGGCAGCTCTGGGTGATTTTTCTTGAGTTTGAAGCATCTTAAAGGTAACAGATTGCACAGGGGGCCTCAGCTGACGGACCTCTGCTTTATTCTTAGCACCCAGAGACTTCTAAAGATGGTTCAGTTGATTTTTCTCCCCACTGAGCGATTTCTCGTGGTGGAAGCTGGCATCACACCAAGCCTTAGCCTGGAACAAATTTCTAATTCCCGTTTATGCAGCAGGTGCTGAAGCTAGGCTGGATGTTGAAGCAGTTCCACATCTTGGTCAGCACTCGGCCACCTGTGGGCTGGGCTTATTTTGTGCACAGGGAGCGAAGGAGGGGACCGACCAAGGCCCCCCCATGTGCCAGGGTCTGTGCTGGCCAAAACCCTAGAGCCTGGGGTTCAACCCTGCCTTCAACACTCACTCACCCGGCGACCCTGCCGGTCACTCAGGCCTTCTGAGCCTCACCTTTCTCTTCCATTCAAAGGGGCGTGCCTCCCGTGCTGGGGGCTGTGAGAGCAGAATGGCCGGTGAGTATAGGGGCTGATATGCTGTAAACACAGGACCTACACCAGCCCATGACCACTGTCAAGCACCTTACAGGCTGCCTTTTTTCATCCTCCCACAGATAAGGAAAGTGGGGCGAGTCTGCTTAGAAATGCCTTGAGTCTGAATCTCCAAAATCAGCTTTTCACCCAGAAAGCACGTTGTTAAACTGTTATCAGCACCACTGCTTTGGGGGCTCAGCAAGGCCAGGCAGCTGGTTGGGTTCCGCTGCGGCCGAGGGCTCCTGTGCGCTGTCCATGGTGCTGACTCCATCCGAAACCAGAGCTGCATCCCACCATCACCCTCACCACCTCCCACACCACCTTCACCTCTTACTGAGCACTTACTCTGTGCCAAAGAGCACTCTGTCACCGTGCACATACTCACCTATTTAATCCTCCCGACATCACTGTGGAGTAGACAAGATTAACATCCCCCTTTTACAGGGGAGTAAACTAAGCCACAGAAAGGTTAAGTAATCTACCCAGAGTCACCCAGCTGGCAAGTGGGTGGGATTCAGACTTGGGGCATCTGGACGCAGAACCCACGCACGTCACTGTCACGCCACACTGCCTCTCAGTCGTGATGGTAACAACCTCCAGGACAGCCACTGTTATTGCACACTTCTTGCAGGCACTGAGCTGAACGCACTGCACTTGCTACACTTCACCCTCGCGGCAGCTCGCGTAGGTGGTGCTGTCATTCTCTCCATTCTGCGAAGCGGGTGCACTTGCCCATGGCCCTCCTAGCCCTCAGCCACTCAGATTGTCCGTCCAGTTCTGTCAATGCAATAACGTTTCTGGCTCTTGTTTTACATCCTAAGGGAAGCAGGTGCTTTTTGCACTGTTGCAGGACAGAGTGGGGATTGATTCGTAACAGAAGTGGCCGGATGCATGGGCTTTGGCAGCTGTTTGGTGTTTCTAACATTTCCTCTGGGTGGTGGGACATGCAGCTCTATAGCGCTTCCTGTCTCTTCCTGAAAGGCCGCTGTGGCACTTCTGTAACACACTCCTGATCAAACCCCCCTCGACCCCAGACCACAGCCCTGTCAGCTGCCCTCTGTCCCTCCCTCTTGGGGCTCCAGCAGCCTGCCCTCTTGCAACTCCCCAGCTTTATGCTTCCCCCTCACCTGGAACACTTCCCCCAGCCTGACCCTCTGCCTGGATAACAACTTACTCACCCTCTGGCCTCGGCTTAATGCCTTTGCCTCAGAGGACCCTTCCCTGACTCTCCAGACCAGTCAGGGCCTTGTTATAAATCTCATCACATGCACCCTGTATGTCTCTCCGGGAGCATCCATCATGGGGCTAACATCTGGCTTCACTGCTGGGCTAGGAGCCCTGAGAGGTTGGGACAGGGTCTGGTTTGCCCCTTCTCGGTGCCATGAGAAGGTAGCCACCTAGGTGTGTGTCCAAGCTCTGTCCCACCTTGGGCTTCCCCTCCCAACTCTGGGTTGGATACAAACCCAGGCATGTAATCCAGCACAAACCCTCACTGTCTTTCCAGAGTGTCCTTCCAGGCAACAAACATTATACCTTTTGCACCCCGCTTTATTTCATGTTTGTTTCAGAGGAAGAGAAATACTGATTCTGAGTTAACTCACTTTAATTGTTGCTAAAAGTACCAGCCATGTGCTAGGACCTTTATCTCCTTGATGAAGGAGATGTCATCCCCTTAAATCTCCATTACAGCCCTGCAAAGCAGATGGCATCCACTCATTCTACAGATGAGAAAAGCAGGGCACAGAGAGGCTGAGAAGTTTTCCAGAGGTCACACAGCTGTTATTCGGTGGAGCTAGACTGTCGAGCCCTGGTTTTTGTGACTCAAAAGTCATTTCTTGCCTGTCTGAGCATTTGGGAATCACATAAGCTGGCTTTTGGAAGAGGTGTGCAGTCTGGCTCATCACACAGAGGAAACACTCCAGGGTTTCAGTGGGCTTTGCGCAGTGAGCGGTTACTCAGAACAGCCCTTCTCCCACGGCCCAGCATGGCCCCAGCGACCTGGTTCTTCTCTTTGAGTGAGAGTGCACCATCATAGTTAATAAGGTTCTGAGCAGGGAAGGGAAGGAGGCTGTTGTGGGCTGAATTTTGTCCCCCCAAAATCTGTATGTTGAAGCTCTAACCCCCAGCGCCTCAGGATATGACTGTATTTGTAGATGGGTCTTTAAAGAGGTGATTAAGGTAAAATGAGATCATTAGGGAGGGTCCTAATCCAGTATGACTGGTGTCCTTATAAGAAGAGGAGATCAGGACACAGACATATACAGAAGGATGACCACATGAGGACACAGGGAGACGATGGCCACCTGCAAGCCAGTGAGAGAAGCCTCAGAAGGAACCAACCCTGCTGACACTTTGGTCTTGCACTTTCAGCCTCCACAGCTGTGAGAGAATCATTTCCTACTGTTGAAGCCACCCAACTGTGGCATCTCGCTATGGCGGCCTGAGCAAGCTAAACCAGAGGCACAGGTAGCCCGGAACCTCCCGGAGGATCTGACTCGATGAGGCCGGAGGGCTCACAGTTCATGTTTGTAGCCAGGTCATCTTTTGGAGAAAATTTGCTGAAAAAAAGCAGCTTTGCTGGCCACGCCCCAGCGAGACTGCCTCCCTGTGCAGGAGGCCTACAGGCCCCTCCACACTAGCGTCCTTGGGGGGCCTGTGTAGGACGCCTCGTGTGGTGTGGCCTGTGGCAGAACCGCCTCCATCCTTACTCCGCGGCTGCTTGGTCACCATGGTAACAGCCTCCCCCTCCTCAGAGTGTGCTCCTCCCAGGACATCTGGATAAACCACACTTTGCTCAGTTCAACCAGTGGAGCTCAAGGCCACACCCTTCTCCTCATGGAGCCCTTGCCCACTCTCAACATCCAGCTTGCCCAGGATACAGCCAGTCCAGCGAGCCCCAGCAGCAGGGCCTTCGCGGGTGCTGACCCCGTGGGAGAACTCCGCGTTGTGTGGAGGTGCAGTCACTCCAGAATAGAGCGGGCAGTGGGAGGAACACAGGCTGGAAGTTCGGAAGCCAGGATTCCATCCTTGCTCTGCCTCCACCTCTGGCCCTGGGCCCGTCACCTCCCCACCCTCATCTCCCTCTCCTCCTTTGTGGGATTGGAGGGTGGGCGGTCCCTTCTGCAGGGACATCCCGGTGCCCGGCCTGAAGGGGGCCGCCCTCACCAGCCCTCCAAGGGTTTGACTGTGTTTCAGAGCTCAGTTACTTGCTGTGTCTTTACAAGCATTTGTCGTGGCATAGCCGCTAAACCCCGTCACATAAGTTGATACTTGTGTAATTCTTTGGCATTTATGGAGTGCTTTACGTACCTATTTCTCATTGGAGCCCCTCGGTGGAACGAACCAATGACGTTTATTCATTTCACGTGCCTGACTCATTTTATGGTCAGCGGAGATTTGCCCAGGGGATGAGTGACGGCCCTTGTACCGGTGCTCCTGGGATGGGTAAGGGAGACCAAGGCTCTGAGAAGCGCACCTCACACCTCAAAGGAGTGAGGGCCACAGCAGCATAGCCACCTTCTCTGCAGAGTTTCAGGACCCTCCGAGTGGGATCCCACGGAGCGGTGTGGCTTCGAACTGATCGGCCGTGGTGCCTGGTGCTGGTGTCACCCCACTGGTTTCAGAGCACCAGGCGATGCTCTCGGCAGCGAGAGATGAAGGAGTTCCTATAAAAATCTCTGCAAACCTGATGACTCTGCAAAGGCTCACCTGGATTACATTCCTGTGTCCTTGGCAGTAAGAACCACGACCTTCCTTCTGGAATGGAACAGGACAAACCCCTGTTTCTGAGCTTTACTGACCCCCAGGCGTCTTACACACTAGCAGTAAAGGGAGGCTTCTGTTACAACAGCAAGATTGCAATCCCTCTTCTAAACCTGGGGTCAGCAAAGAGTAGCCCAGTGGGGAGAGGTGGGCGCAGGAATCCACCAGTTTATAAAGCTTGATGGGAACACGGCCACACCCATTCATTTCCACAGTGTCTGTGGCTGTTTTTGCATCACAAAAGCGGAGTTCAGCAGCCTGGATGAGATGAGATCTTGTGGCCTGCTAAGCCTAAAATATTTACTCTCTGGCCCTTTACAGAAAATGTGTGCCAACCCCTGGTCTAGAGGGTTACATGTGTGCTTATTCACACTTGGCCACTGAAGGAAAAGGGGCTGGAGTCAGACAGCTGCCCGCAACCAGAGCTATCTTCCCAGGCCCCTGGGTGCCCCAGGGAGGCGGCAGGCCCTCCTGCCCACTTGTCCACGCTCCCGTGGCTGTGTTTTTCCTCTCGTGTTCCTGGAGCTTCAGCTCACACCGGTCCACAGAAGTTGAGTGACTGGCCCAAGGGAGGCGCCGCATGGATTAAAGGCAGATTTAAGCCTGGCATCCAGGCCCCCTGACAGCCAGTCAGCCCTTGCCTGCAGTGTTATGCCACATGCCTTCTTAGGAGTTCACTTACAAAGCATGTACCCCTCTCCAGGCCCTGTCTTCAGCACACCACGTGCACCATCTTAATTAATCCTACCGCTACCCTAGGAGGTAAGGCGTACCATTGCCATTTTGAACTTGGGGTAACTGAGGCACAGAGAGATTCAGAAACTTGCACACACAGCCAGCAAGCAGACAGAGCCTGGATTCTGCCCCAGGCTGTCAGGGGCCAGAGTTCTCGTCCCCGCTCTGCTTTGCCTCACAAGTCACAGCACACTGCACACTGCACACTGCACACTGCGTATTGCAGGTTCTGGACTCAACTTAGTCCCAGTCCCAGGCTGGTCCCCCTCTGCCTGGCCCCGAGCAAGTGGCTTCCCTTTGCGGAGCCCCCATTTCCTCATCCACAGAAAGGGGGGCACCTCACTCACACGTGGAGAGGATTGACCAGACACAGATGTGAAGCCATCTGATCAGCCCGCAGGGCATCTCAGGTGGGCACAGGTACCAGTTTGGTATAAACTGGAGCTTGGGGTATAAACGATTTTGCCTGCACTCAGATGAGTGGAACAGATAGGTCAGCCAGTATTTGCAGCCTGAATAGTATTTGCAGCACTCAGATGAGTGAAACAGGTCAGCCAGTATTTGCAGCCTGAATAGAAGGCCTTCTCTTGTGGGTGGGGAGTAGGGGAACCTAACCCCCATTTTAGGGAGTTCACTCTAGCTGAGACTGGGGGGCTAACCAGAGGCGGGGAGCCCCACTGAGTGCAGGATTTTGCCTGCACTCAGATGAGTGGAACAGATAGGTCAGCCAGTATTTGCAGCCTGAATAGTATTTGCAGCACTCAGATGAGTGAAACAGGTCAGCCAGTATTTGCAGCCTGAATAGAAGGCCTTCTCTTGTGGGTGGGGAGTAGGGGAACCTAACCCCCATTTTAGGGAGTTCACTCTAGCTGAGACTGGGGGGCTAACCAGAGGCGGGGAGCCCCACTGAGGCTTAAGCAGCCTGGGCCGAGGGCCAGAGCAGAGGGACCTCCAGGAGGACGAGCACAGGACGCGGAGGCAGGTTGGATGTGATGGAGGGAGAGGGAGGGATCCAGAAGCTGCCCTGATTCCTGGCTCTGCGTTTCAGGGCCGGGGCTGCTAAAACAGGGAACTGCAGGGAAGGAAGAGGTCTGGAATGGAGGTAGAGGAAGCTGTCCGTGATAACTAGCATTACACCCGTGTCTTTTCCCCAGCTTCCAGGAAGCAGACTGGGTGTCTGAGTTCCCAGTGGATGCCATAACTTCCCAGAAACTGGGCAGCTTAAAACAACAGAAATCTATCGTCTCACAGTTCCAGAGGCCTGAAGTTTGCACTTAAGGTGTTATCAGGGCTGTGTTCCTCTGAAGCCTCCTGGGGAGGATCCTTCCTTGCCTCTCCTAGCTCCTGCAGCCCAAGGCATCACCCCAGCCTCTGCCTCAGATGCCACATGGCCTTCTCCTCTGGTGTCTCTGTTTCTCCTTCGGTGTCTCTTATAAAAACACTTGTAATCAGATTTAGGGCCCACCCGGGTAATCTAGGAAGACCCCATCTTGAGACCCTCAACTTGATCCTATCTACAAAGACCCTTTTTCCAAATAAGGTCACATTCACAGTCTCTGGGGGTTAGGATGTGGACATGTATTTGGGTTGGGGGGCCAGGGGGGAGGCACCATTCAACACACTGCACTGGAGAAAAATACATCGCGCTCAGCCAAGGGGTGGGGACCGGAGCTAGTCTACCTTCTCCCTTCATCCTCTCCGCGTGACCTGCTCCCCTCTCCGCCTACCTGTGTCCGACAAACTTTCCTAGGAGGGAGAATCATTCTAAGCTGCCAAAGTGTGATTGAAAGTTAAGCAAAAAGCCATCAGACACTTGGTGTACAATTAGATGGAAAAATAGAACATGAATAATTCATCCAGCTTTGCCGGGGGGAGGGGAGCTTGCAAATGAGTCTAATTATGCTCCTTCCCGAGAGAGGTCAGTCCTGCCATGAAAAAAGCACCGGCTACACGTGGGATTCATGCAGCTGATTCTGAAGTGGGCATGGGGGAAGCCACCTGTGGGTTAATCCTCGAAATGAAAGGGCACTCCAGGGTCATACTCAAGCCCTGATTTTGCAGATAGGGAAAACCGAGATTTACAGATGGAAGTGATTTCTGCATGTGGAACTGAACATTCCAGAGAGAGGTAAAACCAGACACCTGGCCCAAGGCCCCCAACTTCCAACCCAGCACTGGTCCTGCCAAAGTCCAGGCCACTGTGTATGGTCAAGTGTCTCAAAGTCCACAGGCATGTGGCCACTCAGGTGGGAGTCCCGGAGGAGTGTTTGTGGTGTCTGTTTGGGACGTAATTACCGTGCTCTGGAGGCTTCTCCACGCCCACTTCGCTGGTCAGGAGTCCATCTCCAGGCCCCTGCTCTGTGATGTAACCATAGGGATTCAGTAGGGACAGCCCCTCTCGATAATTTGGCTCTCACACACCCAATGGCCAGTGAGGAGCTGGCACCCACAGGGAGATCCTCGTCCTGAGACGAGCGGAGCCAGAGGTCTTGGAGAAGCCGTCCCGGGACTGGGTGACGGTAGACCCGGTGGGATGGCCACGCCCTGAAGGACGCTGTGCTGTCCTGGAGGTGCTGGGTCAGGCTGTGGGCCCTGGGATTCAGAGGCACACATTGGCCATGACCGTGCTTTTGTCTTCCTCCCCCAGCATCAGGTGGAAATGAAGCTCTGTGCTTCACATCATCTTTCCCCAGCACCCACTGTATCCAGTCCTTTGTTTGAAGCAGCAAGAGAGATTCCCCGAGTGATGCATAGGCTGTAAGAGCCGTGGTCCACGGCTGTTGATGGGACCCAGGCATCGGAGACTCTGTCTCCTCAGCCCATGCACAGGGTCCCCGGTCCACGTGGGTTCCCCCCTCAGCCGGCTCTGTGTAGCCCTGGTTCAGGCATGTTAGCTGTAGAGCCTGCAAACATGACTGAACCCCGCAGACTTAGCCATCATGGCCTCGTTCAGAGTTCTAGCAAGCGTTTGCAGAAGGCAGGCCACAGCTGAACATGGTTGTTGTGAGGCTGTCAAGAGCGGTTAGAGTGATGCGGGTCACGGGAAACAGGAAGCAGGAAGCACGTCCACTATGATCCAGCCAAAGGCAACACCCATTTGCGTGGCCTTGGCCCCTACGTGAGTCTGGGACCAGGGTCTGGGGGCCTGGGAGAGGAGGCTGCACGCCACCACACTGCCCTCTCTCCAGCCACTGGCGTCCACGGCCTCCCAGGTTAGAAAGATGGTTCATAAAGCCCAGTTTCGGTCTCCACGAGCCAGAGTTCAGACATCATACCTCTGATCCCTTCTCTGTTGGACTGGATTCTAGAACAGCTTGAGGCCGGGAAGGAAAGAGTTTGGACACTGGCTCAGTCAAGAGGGTTAGGTGATCCTGAAGCAACAGTCAGAAAGTCGCAGAGGTGACAGGAGCCTGCCCATTGTCCCCTGAGGCTCAGGGCACAGCACGTGCTGGCTCTCAGAACTTCAGCCTGGAAGTGACCCGCATCACTTGTCACTTCTGCCCTCCATTCACTGGCAAAAGCAACAAGTCACAGTGGCCTGAGCCCCCTCAGGCCGGATGACAGGTCTCCCTGGGATGTTCAGGGAACCACCTACAAGGCAAGGCATCTTCACTCCCTGAGGAGTGAAACACGGTAAAAACCCACATCCCCTGACAAGTGACACAACCGGGGCTCAAACCTGACCTGTGTGCCCTAAGGCCTGGCACTTCTGTTTCTCCCAGGCCCTCTTTGGCTTTGGTGTCCCAAGTCCTGTGGGAGAATCTCAGTCCCGGTTTGCAGAACATCTGACAGGTGCTGTACTCATGTGCATTTCTTAAACGACGGCACTTTTTCTCCAGACACCATTTTAAGTTCAGTAGGAAATTAAAGCCGTTCTAAGCAGGCAAAGTCATCAGCGGGGGCTCAGGCTGAGAAGGATGGGGCTGCAGGTTGATGTTGATGGAATTCACATTCCAGAAGTCTTGGCTGTTTTTCTCTCTCAACCTTTAGTCTCACTTTTTCATGATTTAATCTCTGCTTCTTATCGTACCAGAAAACCACAGTTTCCTGGGAAACCAATTAAGGCACTGACGACATAGCTCCTTTTTTCCCTCTCTTTCTATTTTGATGTGATTCTAAGTTTCTGGTTAATGGTGTGCTTCTAGCAAGCAAGATTTGAGCATCTGCAGAGAGACCCTCCTCTGATTGCACAGATTCAACCATCTTTTCTGATGTTTTATAAATTCTACTGTTTACAGAAGTCAGAAAATGTTTCTTTCTTACTGAGAGAGGAAGTAGCCTGGGGCAGGTGGAGGAGGGGGGGCTGACAGCAGATGAATGTCAGAGTTTCAATCAGTATTTTCCAGATAATAAAAAATAATAAGAGCAACTGACATTCATTGGGCTCTGCGATGTGTTAGGCAGTTGCCAAGGGCTTTGCCTCTTCTTATCTTCACAGCAAACCTATGAGGATAGAACTGATAGCCCATTTTACAGATGAGGAAACTGAGTCATGGGGAACTGGTTGGATGGTGGGGGGACTCACCCAGGATCACACAGCCAGGAGGTGGCAGAGCTGGCATTCTCTGAATCCACAGCTCACATGCAAAGAAGAGGGAGGAGGGGGCATTTCCATCAGAGGGAAGGGCTGTGCAGAGCCCCCACGGGGCTGGGGAGACAAGAGACTGAAGGTGTCGCTGTTCGAGAGGAAAGTGCCTATAGGGCAGAGCCACTAGTAGGATCTGAAGCCGGAAAGGTAGAGAGAGGCCAGGGTATGCCAGGCCTTAGACGCTACAGCAAGGGGTTATGATTTGCTATTGTAGGCAACCGCGAATGGACAGGAATCCAGCCTCACCACTTACTGCTGAGTCACCCTGGACAAGTTGTTTACCCTCTCTGGGCTCCAGCATTTCAGTCAGAGATACTTCCTTTCCAAGCAACAAAATTCTTGACGCTAAACAGAAAATGGACTTATTGGGTCCTATATTTAACCGTCCAGGGGTTACCATTTTCGGGTGAATCCTCACGTAGGATTCTAAAGGTACTGACAGATCTTTCTCTCCATCCACTCTGTCTTTGGGGCCGTCTGCCCCCGCCCCAGTCTCCGGGTTTCCCCTTGTCATGGCAGCAGATGCCGTCCCTTCCTCTCCACACCACCCAGCCCGCAGAGACGACAGAGCTGCCTCCCAGCGTTCCCAGTATTCCAAGTCTGGAGCCCCTCCACTGGCACATGTGACACCATATGCTTATCCCTCGTGGTGACTGTGAGTGGAAATGGAAGGCACAGATTAGAGCTGAAAACCCAGAAAGGCAGAGAACCTTTTCCCCAAAGCAGAGTCTTGATGCTGTGGGCGGAAGGGAGTGGGTGCGGGGTGGGGGGGGTGGGGGGGCGGGGGAGAGGGGGGAGGGGAGCCAACGGATACCTGTCCACTCAGCTCAGACACGATTCACAGAGTGACGGGGAGAAGTGCAGTTGTTCACCTAGTGTGTCCACAGCCCAGCATGTAGTAGGCACTCAACAAACGCTCCTGGCCTCTTGCTTGGCAACTGAAAGAGGAGGGGCAGAGGGGAGACGCCTCAAGGGTTGCCCTGCGTGGGGCCGGGCAGCGGATGGGCACTGGCTGGAGAAAGGGCACAGGTCAGGAAGGAGGCGGCAGTCCCGCCTTATGGGGACAGTGGACGGGCACCCAGAAGGGACAACCAGCAGGCTGTCCGACGACAGTCAGGTCTGCAGCTTGGGGACTCCGTGGCGGGGTGTTTGTCCAGGAGTCTCAGGAACGGAGCCAGCTCAGACGCGGGGCAGGTGGGTGCGCCGAGGAGAGGCGTCGGGAAACCCGAGGGTCTCCGAGCTGGGAGAGGCAGAGCCGCGAGGGCGCCCTTCCTTCACCGCCCCTTCCTTGACTCGGCCACCCAGACATCGTGGACATCAAGCCGGCCAACATGGAGGACCTCACGGAAGTGATCACCGCGTCCGAGTTCCACCCGCACCACTGTAACCTCTTCGTCTACAGCAGCAGCAAGGGCTCCCTGCGCCTCTGCGACATGCGTGCGGCCGCCCTGTGCGACAAGCACTCCAAACGTAAGTGCGCATGCCCGCCAGGGCCCCGGCGGTGGTAGGCGTGGGCGGGGCCGTCCCGGTGCTGGAGCCCGGCGGGGTGGGCGGGGCGTGGGGGTGTTCCGGATGGGCTGGGGGGGAACTCAGTGTCTCCTTAGTGCTGCTGGAGGGGGCACCTGGTCCTGCCACCCACTGCCTCCACCCCAAGTCCCTCCACAGACGAGGGCCAGGGAGCGAGCTGGGCACTGGAAGCCAAGAAGGGACCACATTCAGCTGTCACCTTCTCCAGGAAGCCTTCCCTGATCTCCACATTGGGCCAGGTCCCTCCTCTGAACCCCCAGAACCCCCAAAGCTTTCCTCTCACAGACTAGCCACACCCTGTGGAATTTTCTGTGGCTGCTTCGTCTCCCCCAGCAGCCTATGCACTCCTTGGGGTCACCTCATGCTGGAACCCGCCACAGGGCCAGCCACGGGGCTGCCACAGAGGTGCCAAGGAGATTCGGGGCTGACCAAGGTCCAAGGGAACCTCTTAAGACAACCACCACCGCCACAGAAGAGCTCACACTGGACACTCTGAGTCAGGCGCTCCACCTCTCTCTCTCCCTGCATCATCTCATCTCATCGTCACACGAGCTCCCAGCGGGTCCCGCACAGAGGGCAAAACTGAGCCTTCAGGGAAGGGCGCAGGTCACCCACACTGAAAAGTGGCAGGGTGGGACTGGAACCCGGGACTCTGGGACACCCCAACCGGTGCTCCTCACCCCCGGGCTGAGCTGCCTGGTGCTGGGCTGTGCGGCAGCTGCCCACAGACGCGGTGCTCCCCACAGACGCGGTGCTCCCCACAGACGCGGTTCTGCCCACAGATGCGGTGCTCCCCAGAGACACCTGAAGGCAGAGGGTCAGGCCACAGGGTCGTCCCTGGATGACTGCAGGAGTAGCAGGGGGCAGGGGGCAGACATGGCCCCAGCCGGGAGGACAGGGGCTTCAGTTCATCTCTGTATCCACCCCAGTGCCTACAGCAGTGTCTGGAAATACACACTTGTTGAATGAATGAACGAATGAACGAGTGAACAAATGAATGAGTGGTGGCCAGTTGGCCCCTGGAGGGCTTTATCAAAGACTGGGTGAAGGAGGCAGAGGGCTGTCGGGAGGGACAGGGTCACTGTCTTCCCCCCGGGAGCCTGGTTTCCCTGGGCAGCCAGAGAGGACAGTACTGCCCCAGCCCCCAGGCACTCAGGCCCAGGACTGTCTGCAGCCACCAGCCCCTCCTCCCTCCTCGGCCAAGTTCTGTCCCCTAGTCTTACCCCAGCCCCCTTCTCCGCGTTTGTCCACACACTCGCCCGGCTTTCCTCCTGTCCACAGCCAGGCAGGATGTCCGCTGTCTGGGTCTGCACTTGTTGGAGCTGCAGTCCCCCGTCCACGAGCCCCAGGGCTCCCCCAGAGGAACCCTGGGAACACCCCTTCTCTGTGCGCCGAGCCTTCTCCCGAGGGCTGAGCTGTCAGCTCTCAGGGCGGCGAGGGCAGATCTCCCTCTCTGGGTGGAGCGGGGGCCAGCGGGGCACACAGACCATCCAGGCAGGCTGTCTGTACCTGCCATGCTCCAGGCACTATGCTTGACACAGGGGTGCAGCAGGAACCAATGGACAGACAATAAACTCCTAACTAGGTGATGTGATGTCCAGAAGTGGTGAGTGGTGTAAACAGCCGCCAGAAAAGCAGAGTGTAGGGAGGGTCATGTCAGTGCCACTGACTGAGGAGGTTACAGTGGAACAGTCTCTCTGAGGTGCTGAAGGAGTGCGCCATGCAGATCTCTGGGGGAAGAATCTTCTAGAAGGGGGACACTGCAGGGGCAAAGCCTCCAAGATGGGAAGGCACCAGCGTGGCCAGATGATGATGTCTGTATAATGGAATATTGTTCAGACATTTAAAATACTGACTTAGGAGGTTTTTAATGACATGGGGGAATGATGTTTAAAGATTCCGTGGGGGAGAAAAGCAAGGCAATGGCTACTTCACCGAAAGAATGGAAACAGAAAAGCATGGAAAGAAATACTTCCAGAAATTGTCCCTGAGTGTGTGTGTGCAGGAAGGTTGGAATTTAGGGAGAATAGAGATGGTTTTGTGTCCGCCCACGCTGCTTGAATGACGTTCTTCGTGGGCTGGATGTGAGAGTCAGAGCCCCTCTCGGCTTCTGTACTGTGTTAGCTGGTTCCCTGGGGTCTGAACAAGCAGCCACCCACCAGGGCGGCCACCACTCGTACATATCCCCAGCCCAGGCACACAAGCGTAGATTCCAGGCACGTCCTCGTCATACGCCTGGTGGTGTGCAGCTGCATGTGAATCAGCCCACAAAGTCAAGTGCAAGAGCTGTAACTTTATTTTGATGACTCAACCCCATTGAATTTCTCGTCCCCTCTCCTGGGGCTGCAGTGAGTATTAATTAACTATAGGGCCACGGAGAAGTCTGCCTCTCCAGAAGTTCCAGAAGGCTTTGGCACGGCCAAGGTATGAAGGGAGGGACATCGCACCTTCTGACCTTTTTCAGTGCCTGGTGACACTGAGGGCAGGAAATTTTTGCATAAATGCAAAAATTATGCTTTTGGCATAAATATTCATAGATGAAGTCGGCCTTTAATTTTCTTTGCCTACGCTCTTTGCCCAGTTTTATTAAGATGATTGTTCTCTTGTAAAATGAGCTGGCTGGTTTCTCTTTTTTTCCCTAGAATATTTAGTATAATATATCAGCTCCTTGAAGTCTTAGTAAAACTCAAGTGTAAATCTTTTTTGATTATTGGTTTATATAGGTTTTCTATGAGAGTTAATTTGCATCAAAAATGTATTTTAAATTTTTCTAGAATTTTCTTTTCATTCTCAAACTCAATATTCTGCACTTTCTCATTAATGCCAGTGACAGGATTGTTCACCAGTCTTTGTACAATACATTGCAGCTTCTGTTTTCCTTCCCTCATTTAATTTGCCATAAGCCGTGAGTAGAGGAGATATCTGCCCTGCTGTCTGCTTTCTCCAGATCGCGTTTGTTCTTAGCCCTGTCTGGCAAGGAGACGATTGCCAATTAGGTTGTTATTTTTAATCAGAACAAATGGTTGTTATTGGAGCCAGGTCTTTTTTTAAAGAGACTTGGAGGTTAGGACCCGTTCTTTGCATCTCACTTCTATCCATTTATTCAGTTACTACTCAGAACTCAGGGGATGGCTGATAGAGACATCCCCAGAGATGAATGGTCACAGCATCATTTTCTCAACCGATAAGACTGTGATTTTCTGTTCACTGAAGGAAGGGCGTCCCGGATCACAAGTGGATCACGTGTTGACTTCTGCCGTTGGGCAGATGAGGAAACCGAGGTCAGAGAAATGCAGTGGCTTCCCCAGGCTCCTCCCCATCAAGGGCAGAGCCAGGAAGCACGAGCTACTGCTACCCAGCCCACAGCTTGCTGTCTTTCTCCAAAGCAGTAGAAATCCGGGTCTTTTGTCTGCTAGTCATTAGGACAGGGTAACCATGGAAACGACTGTGCTTGAATCCTCAAAATAGGCAGTTATTTCTGCTTTTCACAGCACAGAGTCTGCCAAAAGGAAGGGCTGTGCCCAAGCACGAAGATTCCCTAGAATAGGTGGTAATGGCAATCGCTCCCCCTGGTGGAACCCCTACTCTGTGACAGCCCGATGCTGGGTGAAGCAGGAACCGCAGTTAACATTGGTCAAGGGCTTGCTACACACCAGGTGCTGCTCGAAGTTTACATCTCATTAAGTCCTGAGAGCTACCCTATGATGGAGGTACTCGATTATTCATTTTATAGATGAGGAAACCGAGTGTATTGGTTTCCTCTGGCTGCTGTAACAAACAGTGGCTGAAAACAACACAGATATATTCTTTTACAGTTCTAGAGGTCAGAGGTCTAAAATTCAGGTGTCGCCAGGCCTGCATTCCTTCTGGAGGCTTCGGGGGAGAATCTGTTTCCTTGTCTTTTCCAGCTTCTAGAGGTCACCCACGATCCTTTTCCATCTTCAAAATGCATCATTCCAACCCCTGCTTCCATCATGCGATCTCTTCTTCTGCCTTTGACCTTCCTCCTTCCCTCTTATGATTACAGAGGACCCACCTGGAGAATCCAGGCTAATCTCTGCAGCTCGAGACCCTTAACTTACATCTGCAAAGTCTTGTCACGTGAGGTAGCATGTGCACAGGTTCCAGGGATGAGGATGCGGCCGTCTTTGGGGGCCATTATCGTTTATCACACAGAGGCACAGAGAGGTTAAGACATTTCCCTAAGGTCACACAGCTAAGTGGAACCAGGATAGAGGCTCCAATAGTCTCATGCCTATCAGCCTGTGTTCCTTCTCACTTAATCTTCACAGAAGCCTTGAGAACAAAGAACTCTTATGGAAACTGTGGGTGAGCCAGGTTCATTTAAAGGGTCTGGGTGGGGTAGACTCCCAGGACTCATCCCTGGTAATGGATTTGGGGTAGAAAGACCAGACCTAGCCCCCCTCTGAGGGAGAGGCTCCAGATATCTGGGGGCAGAGCCAGGGTATAGCCCCCAACAGAGGGCACAGCCAGGGCCCCGTAGCTGGATCCTGAGGCCCGTGTGGCAGGAGCAGAGTCAGGGGAGGTGGGGGTGAGGTTAGAGGCGCACGGAGAGAGGAGCACATGTGGAGAGCAGAGGGTCCACATGCAGAGGACTTTACAGACCATGGCGGGGGCTCTGGGTTTACTCTGAAAGGACGGGAGCCACAGGGGGCTTTGCTTGGCTGTGTTTTAATAGGAGCCCCCTGGCTGCTGAGAGGAGGGTGGAGGTGGGGGCCAGCTGGGAGATTAGCCCAGTAACCCAGATGCAGGGTGCTGGTGCTCCGAGCGGGGTGGGTGCGGTGAGCGGAGGGGGTCGGGTCCTGCATCCGCACGGAAGGTCGGCTTTGCCCACGGGCTGAATGGAGAATGGAGAGTGAGAGAGGGTGAGGGGTGGCCGCAGGCTTTGTGCAGAGAGAGGGCGCCTGCCTCTATGGAGCAAGCAGACTGGTTAGTAAATGGGAGCGTGACAGCGGGCAAGTTTCTGAAGGCTTTGCGGCTGCTCTGATGTGGTCAGCTTTAAATTAAGGTGGTCGGAGGAGGCATCTCTGCACCTTGAAGAATGAAAAGGAGTGAGCCTGGGACGAGAGGCGGCAGAGGGAAGGGGGTGAGGGGCCTGCCGCGAGAGGGGCTTGGCTGCAGTGGGGTGAAGGGACAGCTGTGGGGTGCAAAGACAGACAGGTGGGGGGCAGATCCTGCGGAGCGGGGGGCCACGGTTGGGGTGGATGTTATTTTGTCCAACGGGGTCCATCACACGGTGCTGAGCAGGGGACAGTTATAAGCAGAGAATGACAGTTGCTAACTCATCAGTGAGAGTTCATTGTGCCCACCGCCTTAGAGTGACTGCCTGTCCCTGCTCCTTCTGCACGGCCTCAGCCTTCCCGGTGGCGCGGTGTCAGGGGCGGGAAGGTGGTCTCGCAGGAGGCACCTCCCCCAGCAGTGGCATCGTGCGGGAGCGACAGGTACCCTGTGATCCACAACCCCACTGCTTCTCCCTCTGCTGCAGGGACCACCCCCCACCCCAGCTCCTCCCGGAGCGCAAGGTGGGAAGGTGGGACTAGGCTGGATACGTGTGCTCGTCTTTCAAGTGGAGGTTCTCGTATAACATCAGAGCAGAGGAGGGACCCGTTGCCAGAGCAGCCAGGAGCAAGGACTGGGCAGGGCCCGTCTGCTCCTTCAGGCCCGTCTCCTCCTGTGCTCTCCACGTCCGCAGACCTGCAGCCCCACTTCCGTATGTCCATGTTTCTCTCCAGGGTTTCACTGCCCTGCGCCATCGTCCCTGAGCGTGTGGCTCAAGCGAGGGCAGCTCTTCCATCAGCCCTGAACCTCCCTTCATCCCAGCCCCACCTGATCAATTCTGCCTGCTCAGTTTACCCCCCACTTCCCCACCCATGCCCAGAGAAGACCATCCACATGCTGACAAGGAGGAGTGGCACATTGCTGGTGCCACTGAGAGGGACACAGAGCAAAAGCCATGGGCCCCCAGAGGCCGCTTCTAGCAGATACAGGTTTCACTGCTGTGCCTAGATATGTAAGTGGCATCACACCAGGTGGGGAAAGAAATATGTCAGGAAAGGCACGGGGAAGAGGCCACATGGGCAGGCAGCACCAGAAGGTTCTGTCCACTCTGTGAGCAAGGCTGGGCTCTGAGCCTGGTTCCAGGCTGGGCAGGGATGCCGGGATGACCAGTGACAAAGGCAGAACCCCCTGCCCCAAGAGCTCACAGCTCATGGTGTGACATCACCCATGAGGTGACCAGGCGTGCTCACTGATGCCATACAAGAGGGCATCCCGGGGCTGTGCGGGCAGCAAGGGTGAGCATTTGATTTCTTTGGAGAACATCTGGACAAGCTGCACAGAGAACAGGATGTTTGAGTTGGGGTTCTGAAGGATGTACAGGAGTTGGTGAGAAAGACAGAGGCTAAAAATGGGAAAGGAAGTTTCAGGGAGAGAAAACAATGTGGAAAATAACTATAAAAATACTTATGCAGTTTTATTGAACAGCTACTCAAGTCCCTCACTGGGCCAGGTGCTTCTAGGTGTTACCTCTGGAGGTCTCACCATGCTTGTCCTCCAGGTGAGGAAACTTGGGCTCAGAGAGGTTAAGGGGCTTGCCTGAGGTCACCCAGAGCTTGGCTCTGCCCTGCTGCCTGGTATATGGCAGGGCAAGGGTTAGGATAAGGCAAGCGAGATGCCTAAGTCACAACATTGAAGGAGGCATTCATTTAAAGCGACCCCAGAGTGACTTGTTCAGTGTGGTGCCCTAGGGGTCTTGCTTGCCTCACCCTGTTCGAGGCCCTGCGAATTTGGGCATGTGAAGCTGGGGCAGCAGGCCGGTTGGGGCCCAGTTAGAAAGGAGCTTGGCAGCTACATGTGGGATCTTGAACCTTGATCCTGTGGGCACTGGGAACCATGGAGGGCTTTAAGCAGAAAAGGGACACATCAGAGTCGTGTGCAAGGCTGGAGAGGAAGGCTGGCCCGCACCTTAGGCTTCACTTCTGTTTCCTTGGATCACGGGTGCTTCAGAACCTCCCCAGGGTCCCTTCACTTCACTTCACTTAGGCGAGGGTGGCGGGAAGGGGGGTCCTCACCCTTCCCCCGTGTGTGACAGCGGCGACACCCAGAGAGGAGGATGCGATTGTCAGGGAACCAGCTAGGGCCACGAGAGCCTTAATTATGCAAAGTTATTTTTTAAAAAAACGTCAGACAGAGATTTCTGCTGTTTTGGAGCCCTCCAACTACAAAATAATTAGGGCAGGGGAGAGAGGTGGGATGGAGCCCACCACGAGTGACAGGGGCTCTGGGATGCAATTCTTTAAACTCTTGACAGCAATCATTACTGTGAAATGTCCTTAGTGATTCCGTCAATTAGAAAGGAGACCCTCTTATCTCTTATTAATGGCCTGGGGACGTGCAGGTTTTGTGGAGGGGAGGGGGAGGGGAGGGATTGATATGGAAGATTCTGCAGTCTTTTGACAAATAATAGTTGTATCAAAAATTTCATAGAAATATTTGACAAGAAAACGAAGAACTTCTGGGTATAACTTTTCTCAGGCTTGTTAATATCCTTCCCACTAATCTTTTTCAGTTCTGGTGCTTTTGTGCTTAAAAAAAACCATCAGCATTGCCCAAGTACAGCCAGAACTGAGGCTGCAGTGGGCCGTTTGGTGCTTCTGCTATCAACTATGGATTAGGTCATCCTCTCAGCCCTTGACCTTTGTGGTTTCCTGCTCCTGAAAGCTAGCAGAGGACGCAGCCCCTGGCTCTGTGACATCCAGTATGGATGCTCCTCTGTGATTTTGGTCCCCATCCGCCTACCGAAACCCCACAACGCGTGCCAGGAGCTCTGCAGGGTGCAGGGCAGAGTGAGCTGGACCAGCCCTAGCGGTTCGGGTGGAGGCTGGAGGGATCCACCGAGGCAGGCGAGGGGTAGAAAGTCGGGGTGCAAGAGACAGACCCCGCTTTATGCTTTTATGTCTTACCTTCTGTCTGACGCCTAGCAGCAGAGGTGCTAATTCAGTCGAGAGAGAGTTCCTGCCACATACCAGGGGGAGTGCTGGGGGCCACCCAGATCCCTGAAGAGAGTTTGAGGTGCATCTTCTTTCAAACCCTCTGCCCCATTTCTCCCAAGTATTAGGTCTATACCCCTGTCCATTTAAAGACAATACAGAATCTCAGTGCTTTAGTTCAAGTAAGAAATCAAGTATTGAATTTGTCTTTATTCCAGGCATCTGAGAGAAGAGGGAAATGTCATTGATTTAAATTGTTTGGCTTAACAAAGAAAAATTACGAATGTGTATACCTGCAACAATAAAGGTGTCAGTGTACCAGGGCACAAAACACAATTATGTGAGATGACCAATCAGAATGCAGAGGTTTTAGAGGCTAAAGGTGACCCACAAGGAGGTCTCCTCCCCACTGCAGGGAGGAGAATCCTGGAGAAAACCAAATCTTGCCACGCCCTTCCTCTCTCCGAGCCTTTCTGTGGCTCCCTGTTGCCTACAGGATGACGCCCTTCCCGTGGCTTACAGCCCCTCGCTCTCGCCTTTCTCAGCCTACGTGGCCTTCAGCTCATCCCTGTCTCAGGGCCTTTGCACGTGCTATGACTTCTGCCTGGAGTTCTACTCCCTGGTATCTCACGTCATTCACGTCTCTGCTCAGATGTGCTCTCCCATAGAGGCCCTGTCTATCCAAATCACCAGCCCCCATTTCTCTCTGTCTCCTCACTTACTTTATCTTTCTTCCACCACGGCCCAAC
Organism: Balaenoptera acutorostrata; assembly: GCF_949987535.1. Taxonomy (NCBI): domain Eukaryota; kingdom Metazoa; phylum Chordata; class Mammalia; order Artiodactyla; family Balaenopteridae; genus Balaenoptera; species Balaenoptera acutorostrata. The sequence goes on along the minus strand of NC_080068.1, from coordinate 22,989,773 downwards.
GGTATCGCATGTCACTGAGTTTTACTGTCTGTCTCTGGGAGGAGAATGTGGGCTCCAGGAGAATGGGGGTGTTGCTCACTGCAGCATTCCAGGGCCTCAAACAGTGCCTGGCTATGGTGGGCGCTCAGTATGGACTGGTTAACTGAGAGTATGAGTGAATGCATGTAGGCATGACCACATGAGAGCATCCGATTGGCATGAAATGTTTCCAGCCACCCTGCAGAGGGGAGCTGGGCAGCAGTCGTATCTCTGGGAAAGGCAGGAGCAGTGTCTACCTTGGAGAAGAAGAAGAATGGGTTCCCAGATGGGGGGTAAGGGGCTGGGACAGACCTGGGAAGTGGGCTATGGGACTTTCCCACCTAGGAGGGGCCAGCAGGAAGGGCACTCCTGTGAGCCTCTGGGGACATGTGATCAGCTCTCTGCTTCCCTGTTTTAAGCCTGGAGCCTCGAGACCAGCAGGCAGGACAGCCACTCAGCCGGTGCCCGTGGGGACAGCTGGGCAGGTTGTCAAATGTTTAAAAGTCCTTCCAGACTGGCTGTAGATGGCTGCCAACCCACCACCCCCTCCTCTTCCCTGACCCCCAGGCCCATCCATGGCCCAGGTCCTAAATGGTCAGCAGGGACCCTAATTTCCATCCTGCTGCAGCACCAGGGCCACTGTAGGATCTGATTGTCCAGTGAGGTGGGCAAACTATTGGGACAGCCAGCAACAGACATGGAACTTGGAAGAGCTTGTCCTGCTGCCTGGGAACCTCCTTGTGTCAGGAAGGCCTGGTTATGGGGGACAGCAGGGAAGGGACGCTGCTTGGGGAGCCGCTCACTGCCCACTCTGGGATCTCTGGTAAAGGCAGCAAGCTGTTGCCTTCAGGGGTCAGGTAAGCAACTACCTGTCTGGAGCAGCTGAGCTAAAATAATAGGAGGTGGGTGGCAGGCAGCAAATGGGACTCAGGCTGCATCCCTGGTAGCGAGGTTTGATTTTGCTACAACCCGCGTGGCAGCCAAACAGAACATACCTATGAGTGGGGCTTGGCCCTGTGTGCACCATGAACAGAGGCCCCAGAGCCAGTTAGAACCACAGGCAGTGCCCAGCCTAGTCCAGGACGTGGTCCAGCACCTTCGAGGATGCCCGGACACCTCACAGTCCTGGCGTTTGGCATCACCAGCAGGAGGCAGCAGAGAGCAGCACATTGAGTACAGCTCTGGGTTCACATCCCTCCTCCACCACTTTTTCCAGCTCTGAGGCCATCCATGCCTCAGTTTTCTTGGCTATAAAATGGGAATATTAGTGGTACCGACCTGATGTTTTTATTGGGGGGGTTAGATAAGGTAACACACGGGAAAGGCTCAGCACAGAATCTGGCTTAGAGTAAATGCTCAATAAACACTGTTCCAAGAGCTGGTTCTTCCCTCTTTGGAGGATCCATCTGGGCCTGGGCCTGACCTGTATTTAGTTATAAGTTTGATGAATGAATAAATGACCTACCGCATGAGCCCAGAGTGGAAACGGAGTCGTCTGTTGCTTGGACCCCATGGGTGGGAGCGGCCCGGTGACAGTGCTTGTTTTTGTCTCCGCAGTATTTGAAGAGCCCGAGGACCCCAGTAACCGCTCCTTCTTCTCGGAAATTATTTCCTCCGTGTCGGACGTGAAGTTCAGCCACAGCGGCCGGTACATGCTCACCCGCGATTACCTCACAGTCAAGGTCTGGGACCTGAACATGGAGGCGCGGCCCATAGAGACCTACCAGGTGGGCACTGATGCCTGGAAAACCTCGCAGCCCCTCTGAGGGTGGGAGACCCGCGGCCGCCCTTCCCTGTGCTGAGAACTCACACTGAGGGGCTTTCCCAGCTATAAGGTGGCTTTCATAAGCCCATTTTGCAGGTGAAGACACTGAGGCTTGAGAAATCAGGCAGCTCATCCCACATAGCTCAGCCAAGGACGGACAGGAGAACTTGCTCAGCCTCGCCTCACGGGGAGCTGTGTGTCATCTGCTTGCTGGCTCCCGCCCTGAGGCAGGGCTGTGACTAGGCCTGCAGTCCAAGGTCCAGGGGAGAAAGATGAGCATCCGGCTGGGCTCAGTTTGAGGGTGCAGACGATGGCTTCCCTCCCCCGGAGCCGGCGTCTGCAGTCCTACCATTAACACAGGCTAAGCACTGCCCTCTCCCAGGGAGCGTCCTTAGCTAGTGATACAGCGGTGAAATGGGAGCGGGGTACATTTCTAAATCCTCGGTGCAGGCTTCTTCAGCCAGGCATACAGGATGAAGCATGGGACACCTTCCTGGAAAGTCGTTTATTATTTTTCTGTTATGATTCATCCATATATATTAGGGAGTAGAAAACAAAATTCATGTGATGTTAAAATTTGGCGGGGACTGGAAAGAAATATGGGACTGTTTTAAAGCTGCGCCAGTTATGTCTTTAGCTGGGGCAGTCTGGGAGGCTTCTTGAAGGAGGTGACATTTGTGCTGGACCTTGTAGGATGAGTAAGATTTGGTTGTGCAGATGTGAGTGGGAAAACACCCCCCCCAGAAGACCCAGCCAAACCCTCATAGTGTCACCAAGTATTGGGTGCACACAGAGTGCCACATATATTTTTCACCTCTATTCCTTACTGCCCCTGTGAATGGGGTGATATCGGCCCCACTTGACAGGAAGGGAACCTGGGATGCTGAGAGGTTAGGATATAGGGAGCTGCCTTACAGTTGGGCAGTGACAGATTCGGGGCCCAAATGGGAGCTGCACAGCCCCCTTCCCTGTCTTCCTTCCCTGCCAAGGCCTGGGGTGGGGCAGTGTCCTGGGAGGCGGAGGGGCCCCACTGGGAAGGGGCACAGAGCTGAGAGGGGAAGACGGGGTACTCAGAGTCTGACCTGGGACACGTGTGCTTCTGGCAGCTCCACACCCACAGGGACGTCTGGGGCGGCTCCGGTGCCCTTCCCCCGCCCCCCAGCTCCCTCGGGATGATGGATTCATGAAAGGGCCCCTTTGTTAGCCACTTGTGTTTACTGGAGGTCCTGCCACTCCCTCCGGTTCTGACCCACAGGCCTCCTGCTCCCACTGCACCTCCCAGGAAGGGATCAGCCCCTCCTCTACCCTTGGGAATGGGAGGGGTCAGAGATTGGGGCAGGAATGACTTAACCCCTGCTCAGACCTGTGGGACTGACTGTTCTGGCACCTTCCCAGAACATGCTCTTCCCAGAGGCTGCCCAGGGACATGACTGTGTCAAACCCCCTGAGGCCCCTCAGCCTTTCGTGTCCCTGGTGTCAGCAAAAGCCCCCAGACCCTGAAACTAAGTGCAGCGTTTAATGTGAGCATTTTGTGGGGAGAGGATCCAGAGCCTTCAGATTCCCAAAGCACGTGAGGACCCAATAAAGCGGGAGAATCACTGCTCTGGAGGACCAGGTCCAAAGCTGGGTGCTTGGCTTCTGGCCCAGCTGACCTATTGATTCTAAAATAGTAATCTTTACATAAAACCAACATACCTAACATTTTTTAGCTGTTAGGGGCTAGAAATTGTGTATAACAGAATTGTGTTTGGCTGACTTGCAGTACTGAATAGATAGGGGCTTTTCTCCCTTCCCAAGAAGCCTGGAGTATCCTAGAATACTTAGTGGCTTTGTGACCTGCTCTGTAGCCACTTCTGTGATTTAGTTCACCATCGTTTGAGTGTTGGTTTTCTACCTTCATGTTTGATACCTCATGGTGGCAAAACGGCTGCCACAACTCCAGGAACTATGTCAACCATCCATTCAGGAAAGGAGGAAATGTGGAAGGCTGTGCTGGTTGGATCTGTGGTATGTTTTATTATGAACACAAAAGCTTTCCCAGAACACTCCTCAGAAGACCTCTTACAACTCATTGGTTAGAACAGGCCCATGACCAGGCTGGAAAAATTAGTAGGTTTACGGCCTCCGTGGTTGAAGAAGACAGGGAGAAAAGGGTAGGGATGGGTGTTGAGTGAGCCTTAGCACGTGCTTCATTGACCTAAGACCTTGGCACACTTTTCCTCTTCTAAGCCTCCCAGCTGTCCTGGGAGGCGGGGACAGTGTTCTCTCTATCCCATTTTATTTGGAGAAAATTGAGTTAAATGGCGTATCTGTGGTGGTAGAGTAGCAAGCGGCCGACCTTAGATTCGTCTCTCTTACTCCATAGTCACCACCTTTCCTCACCCTGCCACCAGAGGGCAGGAGGCACTCAGTATGCAGGAGAGAACAGCACGTGTGTTTGGACGAGTGCATCAGTGAGGCTGCCTTGACTGCAAGGAGCACACACAAACGTGCCAACCTGGAGGGGGGAACACGAGCATCTTAACAATCTGTCTGTGGCCAGGAATGACATCAGGCGCCATTTATCCCTATTCATCTTAGTCGTACACATACGGGGCTGGTGCTTTGTGCCCCACTAGGCCCTGGGCTCAGAGGGAGGGAGGAGCCGTGGCCTCACCCTCAAGGGTCCCAGATGACAGGCACACAGTGAACCTGAGCCTGGTGTGGCCATGGGCTAGGAGACCTCTAGCCACAGACACACACCACGTGAGAGGCGCTGAGGGCTTCTGAGGAAGCAGAGTGGAGACAGGGGAACAGCTGGGGGAGGGCCCTGCTATTTCTTCAGACAGGTGGCCCACCCGGGGAGCCCAGCCCCACCGTCTCCAGTTGCCTCTAACCCCACTCATTTATTTTTACAAAATTGTGTTGCGGTCCTGTGATGTGCCAGGCCCTGTGCACCCCGCTGGGAAATTGTTAGGGAACAAGACGAATAAGTCCTGCCTAGAGGGGCATCCGTTTCAGCAGCGAAGAGGACCAGAAACCAAGCAAATAGGTGAAATAATCACAAGCTTCCAAAAGAGTGACAAACCGGGGGCTGAGGCAGAGAAAGCAGGGATGCTGAAGCCCAGGGGAAATAAGGGCATGAGCCCTCTACAGGGAGGGTGTTCCCAGAGGCGGGAAGAGCAAGTGCAAAGGTCCTGAGGCAGGAACATGGTTAGTACGCCCAAGAAATGGTGAGGAGAGACTTCCCTGGGGGGTCCAGTGGTTAAGACTGCGCTTCCAATGCAGGGGGCGCTGGTTCAATCCCTGGTCAGGGAACTAAGATCCCACATGCCGCACGGCATGGCCAAAAAAAAAAAAAAAGGAATGGTGAGGAGCCAGCTGGAGCAGAGTGAACATATGGGAGAGAAGAAGAGCCTGAGGTCAGAGAGGTGACCAGGGGGACTTGTGTGCACCAGAGGGTTTTGAGCAGAGGCATGACGTGATTCAGCTTGGTTTCAAAGGGATCCCTCTGCTGCCTGTAAGATAGACCAGGGCTGGGGATTGGGGTGTAGGCAGACACAGGGAGAGTAGTCAGGAGTCGTTTGCAATAAGCTGGGTGGTGGTGCTTGGAGCAGGGTGGCAACGTAGGACAGATGTGGTGAGAAGGGACTGGGCTCCGGATTGCTTTGGATTCTGGACAGGCTGAGTGTGGGTATGAGAGACAAGAAGTGTGTGGAAACATGCTGTCACCTGTGGCCTTTGTACCTTTGTATGGGAAGGATGGGGGATGGTAGAGGGACCAGGGTTCACTAGCCTCGAGGGGTCTGGATGGTCCAGTGTGGGCTTTGGGGAGAGAGGTCCTGGCTGGAGAGAAACATCTGGGTGATGTCAGCGTATGGACAGAATTTAAAACAGGAGTGCAGGGAATTCCCTGGTGGTCCAGTGGTTAGGTCTCGGCACTTTCACTGCCGAGGGCCCGAGTTCAATCCCTCATTGGGGAACTAAGATCCCATAAGCTGCGAGGCACGGCCAAAAAATAAAAATAAAGCAGGAGTGCAGGTTGAGTGGGAAGAGAAGGGCAGCGGAGCAAGCTTTGTGGGCGGGGTGGGCAGGGAGCCCTCTCTGGGGAGGGGCATGCCATCCGAGGCCTGAGGAAGTCCTGTGTTAAGAACCTTCCAGGCTGCGGGGTCAATATAAACACACACTAAGTCAGGGCAGGAGCCTCAGGTACACCTGATGCCCCGAGAAGTCAGAGAGAGAAGTTCAGCCCGGGGGAATCCAGGGGGGCTACCAGAGGAGGAGACCTACTCTAACGCTGGGTTTTCAAAGATGAATAAGAGGTTCCCTGACAGAAAAGGACAAAAACCCCCTTTTTCTTCCCCACCCCTCCCTGCACTTGACCCTTGGTTTGTGGCCAGTGTCACTGCCCAGCAGGAGTTGGGCATTTTTTTCTCTCCATCCCTCCGTAGTTAATCGGGGTCGCAAACACCTGCCTTGTGCTTTGCCCCATGGTCGTCGCCCTGAATCTTCATGCTCTTCTCCGGCGGGGGGGAATCTCATGACCCGCTTTTCAGACGGGAAACCTGAGGCTCGTAGCAGCTAACTGACTCCCCTGGGTCACAGAGGGGCAGAGCCAGGAGTTCAGGCTTCATGTTACCCATTTACCTGCCCCTTCCGCCACCCAGAGGGCAGGGCCATGTCCCCGAAGAGAGCTGGCACCCAGGAGGCCCCGTGGGTGCAGAGCTTGTGGGTTGGGGCTACAGTCAGATGGATGCAGGTCATGGGGCATCGCCATCTCTCCTGTGGTGTCTGGTAACCCTGGGAGAGGATCCTGGTCTTCCACTTGTACGCTGTGTGACTCTGGGCCAGTTACTTAACCTCTGAGCTTCAGTGCCCCATCTATAAAACGGGACAGGTGGCGTCTGCCGAGATCACGCTTGAGAGCCCTGTGTGAATTCTCCTTCCCCTTTTCTCCATGATGATCACCAGTGTGCGCACGGTGACTATGGTCCTCAGGGGACATGACCCTATACCAAATAGTCACTTACATTTGATCCCAGAACAGCCCATGAGGTGTGTGCTCTTATCACTTTAAGGATGAATAAACCAAGGCTCAGAGAGGTGAAGACACTGTCCAGGGTCACACAGCCAGGGAGGAGCAAAGCCAGGATTTGGTCCCCGTCGGCGTTATTCCCTCTGTCACTGTGACTCTCCCCTCTCTGGCCACAGCTCAGGGGTCGGCCATGGGCCAGGCTATGGACCCTTCCCGATGAGCAGGGCTGAGTTGGGAGTGCCATCCAGACCCCGGAGGGCACAGCCCTGCTCAGTGAGACCCTCCTCGTGGAGGGGGGCCAGGACTGTCGGGGTGCCCCCCTCGACTCACCCCGTCCCCTTCTCTCACCAGGTCCACGATTACCTTCGGAGCAAGCTCTGTTCCCTGTATGAGAACGACTGCATTTTTGACAAGTTCGAATGCGCCTGGAATGGGAGCGACAGGTAACCTCAGACCTTGGACCCCACCCACCTAACTAGGGACCTTCCACTCTGCAGGGCCGGCTGGTGACCTGGGCAGGATGTGTCAGGGGAACTAACTGTTATCAAGCCTGAGGAATCAAGGTGTTCCAAGGAGCCCCAGTCTTTCTTGTGGCAGGTTCGAGCTCTCAGCTCTCAGATTCACGGGCAGAAATGAAACTTCATGTTCTGAAACTATACCTAACGTCCATGTGGAGCCCTGTTCTCCTGAGTGGTAGTGGAAACATCTTTAGTCAATTCCGGGTCCCTCACCGTGCAGCCCCTTCCCCAGGTTGTCAGGAGTGAGGGCTGTTCAGGTGCCAGAGCCCCGAGGCGGGGAGGGCTTTAGCCACCGGTCTACACCCGCCTCCACCCTCCTCCGGCCATCGTGGTTGTAGCTTCAGGCCCACTGGGCTCCGGGGAGCATGGCGGAGCTCCTGCACCTTTTGGGGCTGGGGGCTTCCACAGGTGCAGCCGCCTCTCACAGCCCCACCCACCGGGGAAATGGCTCTGAGCCTGACCTGAGTTCCTGCTTCCCCATCACCTGGCTCAGCCCAGGGCGAGTGTGGACAGGCAAGGCCCAGGGCAGGGACCCAGCTGACCAGACCGTGCAGGGATGGAAAGCACTCTGGCCAGGAGATCGGCCTGCCGCCCGTCTCACTTCACTAGCGGAGCGGGTTTGGCGAGGGAGAAGGGGCGGAGGGAGAAGGGGCGGAGGGAGAAGGGGCGGAGGGAGAAGGGGCGGAGGGAGAAGGGGCGGAGGGAGAGCCGGCAGCCTTCGACTCAGGTGCCATCCCGGGGTGCGTCCATCCACGTGAACCCCGTCAGTCCTGCGTGTCCGGCCGGGAGCAGGCTGGGCTGTCCCCGATTTCTGAGTGTGGCCGGCACCGCCGTGGTCGTGTGAGAGCTTCTGTGCTACCACCCTGTGTGGCTGTGAGCACAGACACACCAGGACCGTCAGGGAAGATGGGTGGGGACCCAAGGGGGGGTCGAGCTGCTGTGTCCGGGGTGGGGCTCCCCTAGAGCTTCTGCCAGCATCCTGGGGCTCACTTGGCCTGAGGAGTCTCCAAGTGGACAGTGCTCTCAGAGGAACCAGTACGGTGGGCACAGGGCGTCCGCTGAAGGACACTTAGAAAACCAGGTGGAGGCCCTGGCCTGAGACCGGGCTGATGCAGCGGGGTCAGAGGGGACCCGCAGCACTCCCTCCAGGGGCCTGCCCCCAGGCTGACACACTGGGGGTTCCCCAGGGATTACCGGCAGTAGGTCTGGGGCTGGGGGTCTATTAGAATCTCAGAAGATGGTAAAAAGGGAATTCCAACACTACTGTGTGTGTGTGTGTGTGTCTCTCTCTGTCTGCCTGTCTGTCTTTCTGTCTTTATGTGTTGGGCTCCCAGTGGTTGTGACCACTGCCCGCCTTTCCTTCACATCACCGCCAGGGGGCGTCCATGAACAGGGATGCTGGGCTTCAAGAGACTGGAGCCGCCTTCTCTTCCTGGCTTTCGGGTGCCCAGCCTGGAGCTGCTGTCCTGCCTCTCATCCACCACTTCCTGCCATGCACTTTACATGCCAGCCACCCCAGCCTTGGTAGTCCCTGCCACCTTCCTCCACAACCCGCTCTACTCCCACTCCCTGGAACCCTGACACACTGCACCTGGCTCACTCCTGCTGTCACCTCACTTTACTGACTCAACTCAAGGCCACCTCCTCCAGGAAGCCCTCAGGGTCCTCTGCATCTTGACACCCCCAGCCTCCTGGGTTTTCCTTCTGTGCCTTTGCATTTATTACATGTTTTCATCTTGCCTCTGTTTGCCTTCCCCACTGGTTGAGGTGCCCCTGGGAGTGGGACTGTCGCTCAGCCCATCCTGAGCCCCTCACTTGGGGCCTCAGGAGTGTCCAGTCAATGGTTGTTGACCTTCTGGAAGGCATAGGGGTATGCCACCTCCTTCCACTTCAGCACAAGCATCCTATGAGCCCAGCAAGCCCCATAGCAGAGGATCCCAAGGTAAATAAAGCCTGGTCCCGGCCTTCCAGGAGCTCAGAGGCAAAGGGGAGAAGCAAGTGCTGCCCTCCAGGGCCCTCAGCCTTGAAAACCAAAGCAAACCTTCTGAATCCCTCAGCTCAGCGTTTTCTGTCCTTCTCATGTTAATGGGAAGCTTCCAGTATGCCAGTTGCATAGGTAGCAGCACAGAGCTGGTGGTTATCAGCACAGAGCTGATAACCCTCACAGCACCCCTTACCCAACTCTAGCAAGACTTAGATGTGCAGCCTGGGGTCAGGGAAAGGGCAGCGGTTTTGGGGTCAGACACCCTTGATTTCCAGACCGTGCTCCACCACTCTCCAACTGCATGCTTGAATAAGCCACCTGACTTCTCTGAGTCTGCTCACCTGGAAAGTAGTTCTAATAAATCATGACTTTCAAGGGCTGCTTTGAGGATAAGACCCTGCGTGTGAAACTCCTGGCAAGGCCATGGCTCCATATTGGCAGCGGATGGTCCGATGATTTGCACACACCGGTCTGTTGTTTGTCTTGTCTGAAAGAACCCTGCTGAGCCACCAAGACCCACCTCAAATGCCACCTCTTCTAGGAAGCTCCCCTTGACCTGTTCTGCCTGGGAAGAAGGGATTTGTGTCAACCAAGTATCTTCCAGTTGCAGGAATCAGAGAAGCCTAAGCTTGTTCTGAGAAGTTCCAGCAAGGCTACCCCAGGGCTCATGCTGTACCTTTGGGGCCATCTCCTCTCTGTCCACTCCCATCTCTGAGCCTCCCTGCTTCTTCTTAAACACTAGCCTCATCCTCTCCTACTACAGATGGCTCCCCCTTGCTGTTCGGGATGGTGACCCCAAATAGTCCCCCTTCCATTGTCCTCTCAGCCCACAATCACCCTTCTAGGTATATGGAAAATTCTCATGGAAGGCTCTGATTGGCTTTGTTTGGGTCACATGCTCACTTTGGAGCCAATCAGCATGGACATGATTTATTGCATGCCACAGTTGGCCAGCAGGGGGCGGTAGAGCACCATGATTGTCACACTCTCCAGAACCACAGGGATGGGGCAGGAGCCTTTCCCCAGTGGAAAGAAGAGAGCCTGGGGACAAGGGCAGCCAGGACCGTGGTCCCCACGTGCAGGTGAGGAACATGAGGCTGGCAGAGGTGAAGCAACTTGCCTAGATGCAAGCCAGGGCAGGGACTGCCCTTTTCCCTGTTAAAAGAACCTTCTGGAATGTTAGAGAACACCTAAGAATGGGAGCAATGGGCCATCCTGTCCTGGTGTGGTTTGCAGGGCGCTGGGACCTGGTGTTCCGAGGTGAGAGAGACCCCTCCCTGCAGGTGTGGTGGGTCTCCCTCCCCCACAGAGGTGTCAGCTGGATCCCTCAGCCAAATGGAAGGAGGATTAGCAGCTGTGTGGGTTACAAATAACTTTAATGATCTCACTCTCCCTTCCCCTGATGGCTCAGGAGAAGGATGGGTGTTGCGTGAAAGCGCCCACTGGGTTCTGTGAACTGTTCCCTAGAGAAATGGGTGGCGGGAGGGCGGCCTTCTCTCTTCTCTCGCCCCTGCCGGCAGGGAGGGAGGGGGCGAGGCCCCCCTGGTCGGGCCCCTTGGCACGCAGATTCCTTCTCTGGGAATCCGTCACCCACTCTCTCCTTCTGCTTCCCTAGTCTTGGGCTCCCAGTCAGACAGGTGGGTGGGGCTTCAGGCCACACGGATGGTTAGAATCCAGAAATACCTGTTGGCATTTAATACATAACAGGAGGTGGGATTTACTGAGCTCAGCACTGTTCTAAGTGTTTTACCTTGTTATCTAGTCCATTCTCACCAGGGGCTGGGGTCCCTTGTTACCCCATTTTATAGATGGGAAAACTGCATGGGGAGCTAGGAAGCATGTCAGGGGCAGAGCTGGGATCTGGACCCAGGTGGCTGACCCGACCCAAGCACTGTCCACACTGCATGTGCTTGTGGAGCATGCCTTTGCCTTTGCCTTTTAGGCCCAAGTAAAGCAGGTGGAGAGAGAAAGGCCTCCCTCCCTGTCTTCCCCAGGTTACCCAGCATCAGGGCCTCCTGCCCGGCTCCTGACCCCAGTCTGAGCTGGTGAGCTCCGCTCTTTCCGTTTCACAGCAGCTGCTCTGGGCCCAGGGAAGGGAGGCCTTGGCCCTTGGGACTCTCTGATTCCCCCAACCAACATGCTGCACCTACCCCCAAGCTGCGGAGCCCACCCCGGGCGGGGACATCACAAGGAGCGGGGAGATGAGGGAGGGGTGGAGGAAGGAGAGAATCCACCTTCTCCTGCTGCTGGCTTAGCAGTGTCATCCCAGTGTCACCCAGTGTCCCAGGGCCAGGCAGAGCGGGCGATCAGGAAGGAGCAAAAGCAGGGGTCCCCTCATAATGAACCTCAGCCCCCCCAGCTCCATCGGCACTGACCTCCTGTGCACAGGTCCCTGTGCCGGGGGCCCGCCCTGTGACCCACCCAGCCTGATGCAGAGCCTGACACCCATGCACACCAGCTGTGGGAGTGACAGGGGGCGTCTGGCGGGGTCGCAGGCAGGCCCCCCTCTTGTTGTCTGCAGACAGGCCTGGTGGGCTTGCTGCCCTGAGTCGGGAGGTCAGAGTTCATCCCCACTGGTCACCCCCGACCCCCGAGGCCTGAGGAGTTCCTCGGCAGGGCGTGCACACGCATACACACACACAGACACACAGACACATACGCACGCGCACGCACGCTGGCAACTAGCCCAGCGCACCCTCCTCCTCCCTGCCTCGGGCTCCTCCTCGCTCACCTTGCAGAAGGGGCTCCAGGCCTCGGTCCGGCCCTGCATGCTCACCTGGCCCGTGCTCGCAGCCCCACTGTCTCTCCTGAACACGAAGACTCGGGCGCGGCTTCCCCGTACCTGCAGTGGCCCTTGGTCGCTGCCACCTGCTCCCCTGCCCTCCTCTCGCCCCTCCAGCCCTGCTGTGTCTGAGAGGCAGGAAGAAGGGCAGCGGAGAGTGCAGACCCGAGCAGTGGTTCCCTGGCGTCACCTCCCGGGCCGTGTGGGAAGGCCAAGGTCAATGCAACGAGCCCTGTCCCTGCAGCACCCCCTGCTACCCCCACCCCATGCCCTGGCCTTGGGACACTTGGGCGCTGGCTGGCAGGATGGCCCCTCTGACCCCACCCCCAGCCTCACGGAGGCGCCAACCTCACCTCGCCCTCCACCCTGTCTTCTGGCCCAAACAAGGGCGACCCTTGGCTGGCTGAGCCGCTGCACTCCGGTGATGACCCGGGCGAGGGTCACACGCCTGGACCCCGAGGGGAAGCCGCTGGCACACACAGCAGCCCCAGGGCAGCCCCCAGAGACCTGGGCTTGGGCTTCAGTGACGTTTAGACGCCAGATCTTCCCTGCTTTGGGGGCATCTTCAAGCTTAGCCCCCTCCCTGCTTCCCCCATGGGCGGTGACACTGTCGTGAAGTCTCACGGGCCATAACTTAGGCGACATCAGAGCCAACCCAGCCTTCCCTGGCGTGAGCTGACCTCTGAGGAGAGAAGGGGGGCTTCTTTGGGAAGGAGGGAGCAGAGGGCACTCTCCCCCACCCCCCTACCCCCGCCAGCAGCACTGGGGGGCTCCTCACGCCCACCCAGCACCTCCGCAGGCATGTCATTTCATCAGCAGCACTCGGGTCTATTCACACCAATTAAGGTTTTAGAACAGAAGAGAATAGAGCCAGACAGCACGTTAGAGTTCTCCACCCACCCTCCCTCACCTCCGGGGATTAGACAAACCTCTTAAAAGGCAGAACCCTTTGACTGCCACCTGCCACCGCTCCCCAGGTAGTGTCCGAGAAGCCCCCTCCACTCACCCCTGGTCTGTCCCCTGTCCCTGTGCAGGGGGGTGGCTGGGCAGGTTGTTTCAGGCCTTCCTGAGTCTTCCGAGGGTGACTGTGACTCTGTGTGACCCTGCCATGGCATTCAGTGATCCATTCACTCATTCATTCATTCATTCATTCATCAGATACTTAGTGAGCCCCTACTGGGGGCAGGTACCCTCTGAACCTGCAGGTCTGGCAGTGAATGAGAGAAGCTTCTGGCCCTTCAGTGCATTTGGTTTACAAAGCATTTACTGCGTCTTTGTCGTCCCCGGGGCATGGGGGGGTGGGCGGCTCCGCTTGGTCTGTTCCTGTTGGCTGCTGCGGGGGGTTGTCTTTCTTTCAAGGACCACTTCCCCCATAGGTGGCCAAGCCAGGCCCTGGGGACTCAGACAAGACACGCCTGCGCGGGGAGCCCCCGCCTCTGCGGGGGAGGTAGAGGCACGGGTGGGGGGGGCTGCTGGCCCACGGGCGATTAGCGCTGCGAGGTGAGCCCGGAGGGGTCCCCACCTGCCCCTCCAGCTCCCATCTCCACCCTCTCCACAGAGACTATACCTCGAGGCCGACCCCATGGGCTGCATCCACCGGCCTCCGTGCCCACTGGCTTCTGGCCGGGTTTGACCACTGGGGACCCTAGAAGGAGACTGAGGGCGGAGAGAGAGGCCGGAGCATTTATTCCCCCTTGTTTCCTGTCGTCTTGGCTGACTGTGTCCCTTTGGGCACAGCTCCCTTCAGAGGACAGCCCCCTTCACACAGATCTCTCTGGCTCTGTCTCTTTCTCTCTCTCTCTCCTGTGACTCCTCCCTCCCCTCACCTCTCAGGCCTGGGGATGGTTTCAAAATCTCCAAATGTACCAGTCCCAGGGCACAGCACTTTCCCTGTGTTCCCTTAGAACCTTCCAGAACATTTGCGAACAGTCTTTCTGTGGAGCGCCTCTCCAACCACCCAGTTGGCACGTGCCCTCTGCCCCCTGCTGGGGACCGGGTGGGCCTCACCCCCTTCCGCCTGGACGCCCCTAGAACGTCTGCGGAAGAGCTACTTTATGGAAGGGGCTTTCCATCCTCATTGCCCCCAGATACCTACCCACCCATCTCTGAACGCAAGGTCAGGGAGAGCAGTTTGGGTGTCGAGAGCAGGTAGCACTAACATGCAGATTGTGGCTCTGGTGGGAGGCCGGCCTCACGGGCACACGGCCATCGCCAGGAACCGCACAGCCTGGGCAGGGAGCTGCCTGTGGGCTGGAACCTAAACGGGGCTCCTGGCCCAGACTTGCCAGGCCCCAAGCCAAGTGAAAGGTCCTTCCTGTGAAGGATCAGAGGTCGGAGGGGCAGACTTATCAGTGAGAAAGGAGACAAAGTGCTGTATCAATCACATTAGGAGACGGATGTCACTCTACCCTCTTCCCTCTGCTGGGGAGACCCCTCTCCTTGAGCAGTTGCAGGAACCAGGCAGCGGAGGGGCCTCCCCAGCCCACATCCAGGCCATCACCACCTAGAAAGGACCGACATTAAGGGATGGTCCACAGGCGAGGTGACAGGTGACTTGTAATGACAACTTGTCCATTCTCATGTGGGCCCCGGGGAGGTGGGCTTCCCTGGGTCTCCCATGAAGACGCTACAGGCTGGGGCCTCAGGTACCACACTCTCCTGGTGTCAGCCCAGGTTCTCCCACAAGAAGGAAATATGTTACGAGGACATATGTCACTTTCAGCCTGTGACTCCACATCATTCGGGGAGCCTGAGCATCTGACCCTGCACAGCCCAGCGCACGGGATTACTCCCGTGACTCGGGTGATACCGAAGACATGGCTCATGTGCATAACCCTTGTAAACCGAGGGGGCCTCGTGGCTCATCTTGGAGCAATGACACCGTCAGGAAGCACAGTTCATCTCCTAAAGGGAGGAGGGATTCCAATCTGTCCGCATCTCTCCTGAAGAACATTGACGGGGACCACTTCCTTACCCTCAGTATTGTTTTCTGGAATTCACTGCCACCTCCCCAGTTACTTTGTATGCCCTGCCCCCAGCTGCTCCAAAACCCAACCCCTTTCTCCAGTCCCAGGCCCATGTAGGTGGTATTCTTTTCTCTCCCATCTCTTACTGTGTAGATTAACATCCTTCCTCTGGTCCAACAGGAATCCCTTCTCCTTAGGAGAGGTGGGGAGTGGATGGACAAATGTAGAATGCTCTTCAGCAGAACGGGGAGGTCTGTGAACACCTGCACATTGATGGTGTGCAGACAGTGATCATTTAGTCACTCAACTATTCAGACACCAGGCGGGTCCTGGGTCCCCGCCAGAAGGGCATATCTGGCTGATTCAGGGGCCTGCCCTTTGTCAGCACAGAGTTTGTAGCCCAGTGTCTCCTGTGTTTATTTCCCTTTGCTCCTCTTCTGCTGTTGCCTGGTCTTACTGAAAGTCTAGGGCTCTCTCTTTGGGACTAAAGGGCAAACAAAGTACAAAGGAATGTTTTTATGATGTTTGGGGCAGAGCATTAAACGGGTCTCAGTTCCTGGCCCTGTGTGCTGAGGCAGCCGAGATGTGAGGGAGGACGAGAGACCCTAAGAGAAGGTGGGAAGAGGCAGGCGTGTCCCCCGTCGGCTTCCCGGGCCATGGCCCTGCAGCCCCGGGAGGAGGGGCGGGCTTCCCTCTTCCGTTTCCTCGCCTGACGCCGCTCCGTCTCCCGCCAGCGTCATCATGACCGGGGCCTACAACAACTTCTTCCGCATGTTTGACCGGAACACCAAGCGGGATGTGACCCTGGAGGCGTCGCGGGAGAGCAGCAAGCCCCGGGCGGTGCTCAAGCCGCGGCGCGTGT
This sequence comes from Balaenoptera acutorostrata, assembly GCF_949987535.1. Taxonomy (NCBI): domain Eukaryota; kingdom Metazoa; phylum Chordata; class Mammalia; order Artiodactyla; family Balaenopteridae; genus Balaenoptera; species Balaenoptera acutorostrata. The sequence goes on along the minus strand of NC_080068.1, from coordinate 22,973,864 downwards.
GCGTGGGCGGCAAGCGGAGGCGGGACGACATCAGCGTGGACAGCTTGGACTTCACCAAAAAGATCCTGCACACGGCCTGGCACCCGGCCGAGAACATCATCGCCATCGCGGCCACCAACAACCTGTACATCTTCCAGGACAAGGTGAACTCCGACATGCACTAGGCGCCACACGGCCACGCGCGGAGCGGCCACCAGGGGGCGCCGGGCCGTCCGTCCAGCATCCGGGGGCCGGACCGCCTTTGCTGGTGATTGTTTGAAAACAGGAAGAAGGATTCACAGTAAACCGACGTGATTGTCGGCCTTGAAGTTCAGTTCTTTCATCCCGTACTTTAACCGCGTGCAGTCGTTCCCACCTTATTAGGATTTTTACGTCTGCGCGTTAATTTTTCACTCCAGAGGTTCCTTTCTGGGGACGCGGGAGCCCCGGAGCCATTTCTCTCGCGCGCCTCACTGGCCCCAGATCAGGGCTCCGGGGACAGAGAACGAAGCTCAAACAAGCCAGCCAGGGATTCTTTTGATGATAAATGGAGCAATTGCCACTGTTTCAGAGCCGAGGGTCTCACCTTTTTGCTTTTTGGATCGTGAATTCATGCTGAGAATTCGGAAGCTCCTCTTTTAGGTTATTTTAATGTCTTTGAATATCCCAGGTCTGTTACAGTTTCTTGAGAGGAAGGGGAATGGAATCCCACGTGTGTGCCTGTTTTCTTCACCATTTAAACCACCCTTTGCGAGCATCTGCCCCGTGCTGGGCGTGGTGCCGACCCCCCAGGCCCGTGGGTCCATCCCTACAGCCGCTCTGTGGCTCTCCTGTCATCCTGCAACCGTCACTGGCACCTCGTGGGAACTCGTACTGGCTCCCTCCATGATCTTTCTGAATCTTCATAACGACCCTGTGAAGTGGTTGCCTATTCATTTCCTCCATAAATGCCAACTGTGCACTGAGTGCCAGGCTCTGTGCCAGGTGCCAGGGGTTAAAGGTGAATAACTTGTCATTCCCATTGTGCACACAAGAAAACTGAGGCCCAAGGCCTGCACCAACCAAGGGGGGAGTCAGGAATCCCGTCCAGGCCCTCCCACAAGGCCCTTTATAACCCACCATGTTGGTGGCTCATGTTAAAGCAGCATTCTAGCCTGGAAGCTTCTGGAAACATCTCTTCATGTTGTGAAGCAGGACAGAGCAGGTGGGACAATGACGAGGGTCCGGGGAGAATCGAGACACAGAATGCAGAAGACCCCCGGGGTGCCACTCGCCTGTTGGGTAACGAGGAACTCCGCCCTCTCTCCACCCCACATCTGTACCCCAGCTCCTTTTCCAGATGCACTGAACTGCCTCCAAAAGAGAATTGCATGTTATCACCATTTTAGGATAAATTTTCTTCTATGACCCACAGTCCCAAAGGACACTTCCCCTCGGGCCACAGAGAATGCGGTATTTCCAGGACAGTTCCTCCCGCTCTGTCAGGACCAGATCGGCCCACTCGCCAACCACGCCCACTTGTCTTTGCCCTTGGAACTGGCAGCAGAACCACGTGGCTTGCGTTCTGATTCAAAAAGCGGAGTTCAGAAGCCCGACCGAATCCGACATTTTTTTTTTTTACTAGATGTAACCTAACCCAGGAAATAAGCCCAACCCGAGATTTTTCTCAACAGATAATGGTCTACTTTTGTGTGTGTCAAAGCACAGAACGCATGTGCACTCACTTCCAGCCATACGATAATTACACAAGGAAATGGGTCCATTGATTTTTTTTTAATCAACATGAATGAAGAATGTTTGTTTATATATCACTGTAAAATCCAGGTGACCTGGACAGTATTATATGTACATATCTATTCTAACTAAAGTTAACAATCACAGGGATGGATTCCTCTTTTTCCCTTTGTAAAGAGGTTCAAAATGTGGTAAATTGTATAGAAATCTTGTTGAAGCCAAAATCCAGCTCTGAGGGCCTTACACAATTACTGGGGTATTTGGTGCGATCCATTTCCCTTTGTGATTCAGATGCTGAGAGGAAATTTGCATTTGCAGATAGAGGTTACTGTCAGATCGTAGATTTAACATGGACCATTTCTACAAAGTGCAAATCTGTATTCAAAAGGAGGTCTTAATACAGTTCCTGGTTCCTTACTCTGTTGTAAACTTTGGATACCAAACCAGAAAGGAAAAAAAAAAAAGGGAAAGAAAGAAAAAGATCTTCTCAGAAGAAAAAGCATGTCTTTGGATCCCTGGAAAATAATGATGTCCAAAGCAAATTATGAATAAAATGTGTGTTGAGAAAAGATGCTGAGGGGGAGGGGCAAAACTAGACATGGCAGAAGGGCCAGTAACATAGTCACAAACTTTGCTTCCTTACCGTTTAAATTTTCTGCTCTTTTTGAATGTACGGGCGTTCACATAGTCATTGTGAAGTTGTCGGGTTGTTTTTGTTTTTATTTCAGTACTCTCTGAGGACTGATCGCTCGGTGGCATCGGATAAGTGGTGGTAGAGTAGACAGGCCTGACCATTTTGGACTCTGTAACTCATAGGTGCATTCTTGTTTTCTTTGGTGTCTCACAAACTATCCAACTGTTGAATAAAATTATAAATATGTTAATACCAGCTTTTTCCAATAAAATAACAAACGTTACATGGAAAATGAGGCTTGGAATGCTGTTTGTTTTTAATGGGCCACAGGTCCCGTCAGGAGGCATATGGAGGGTGGGGATACACATGGGAAGCCTGGTTCACTTCCAGGCTTTCCTGCATCCAGCTCCTACGGCAGCTTTTAACCTTTCCGAGCTCTGATTTCAACACTGAGGAAATGGAGCTAATGATAACGCTGACCTCGTGGTTTGGGGTCGTGAGGGGAGGGGCAAGATTAAATTGGATAAGGCCTGCAAAGTGCAGTGCCTGGCACGTAAGCTCTCAGTAAATGACAGTTGTCTTGTTTTGTTTTGTTTTGCTTTGCTTTGCTTTGTTTTGTTTTGAAGCAAGGAAGCATAGCCCACCATGATTTTCAAATATTCTCACACTCTCCCCTCGCCTTTTTTGAGCCTCACATCCAACTTGAGAATATGGTACAGATGAGGAAACTGAGGTTCAGAGAGGTGAAGGAAGTGGCTCAAAATCACACAGCTAGCAGGTGCTGGGGCCACGTGTCTGGTTTGGCCCAATTGACTCCTAATACGGTGCTCCCCCAGCAGCACCTCCACACGTGCTTCAGTGTCCTGGGGAACAAGATCTGGGAGGAGCCAGACCACAGGGCATCTGGATTGGTTCTGGAAGCCAGAGAGGCCCAGCCCCGCATGCTGCGATGGCTGAGATAAGCCAGAGACTGTGTGGGGAAGCGCTTCGTGTACCCCATGGCTTCCCTGCTCCCTTCCTGGGAGCCCAGGCCTTGCCTCCACTTTCAAGAGGGCGTTTTAACTTCGGGCCCAGCAGGAGGAAGGAAGTGGCTGTCCTGGTGGGTCTGCTGGCAGGACTTTGATTGGCTAAGTTCTCCATCAACCACTCCACCCCGGGACAGAGGATAAAGGAGGAGAAAGCCATTTCCGGGCTGTGTGACCTTGGACAATGGGCTAACCTCTCTGAACCCCGTGTGTAAATAGAGGGCGATGCCACTCCTTCTTGCTGGGATGACTAGTGAGGTAATAAAAAATACCTCGTTAAACCCTGTGACCCCATTGTATGGGGGCTTTACATGTAGTATCTCGTTTAGGCTTCAAGTTATGCCTTTTGTGGGGGAAGGGGGGGAGTACTAGTGTTATACCCATTTTACACCTGGAGAAACTGAGGCTTAGAGAGATTAAGATTTAACTTGTGCCGAAATTCATAGGACTTGTTAAGTTGAGGAGTCTGGATTCAAACTCAGATGGTGGAAGCGCCGGCGCATGGCAGATGCCCAAAGGATGGTGACGATACCGTGGCATCAGCCCCACCCAGCACTGACTGAGCACCAGCTCTGGCCCTCCGCAGGTGTGATTAAGATTATGGACCTTGAGGTGGGGAGCGTATCCTGGATTATCCAGGGAGGACCCGTCTGTCACATGAGTCCCAGAAGGTAGAGAACCTCTGTTGGCTGTACTCAGAGGGAGATGCAGCAATGCAAAAAGGGTCAGAGAGGTGTGACATGAGGACTCCCCCTGTCATCGCTGGCTCTGAAGATGGAGGAAGGGGCCACAGGCCAAGGAGTGTGGGTGGCCTCCAGGAGCTGGAAAAAGCAAGGAAATGGATTCTCCCCTAGAGCCTCTGGAAGGAGCACAGCCGTGCCGACACCTCGATTTTAGCCCAGTGAGACCACGTGGGACTTCTGACCCCCCTCCTCCCCCCAGACTGTAGGAGAATAAGTGTGTTGTTTTAAACCACTCCAGTTTGTGGTCCTTTGTCGCAGTGGCTCTGGGGAGTGGACACACTCAGGTATCTTCATTCTGCTCTCACAGCCAACACTTTCAGCAGACTCCTGCCCACTTTCACAGATGAGGACCCCAGAGAGGTCCAAGTACTCGCCTAAGGTCGAGCAGCAAAGGCGGGACCGGCCTCCACGTGGCCTTTCTTGGGGGCAGCCAGGGCGGGGCCTTGCCGGGAGCTCCGAGCAGTGCTCAGGGGCTGGCAGCCAGATGGTAGCACAGAGGGGTGTGGGGCTGCTAGAGGGCCAGGGCCCTGCGGGGAGCGGCACACGCGGACGGGGAGCGGCACACGTGGACGGGCCCCGGGCTGAGCTGTGGGCAGGCCACAGGGCGAGCACTCCAGGGGCCACGTGAAACAAGGCTCAAACTCTGCTCCCCTCCCCAGACCTCTTCCCAACTGCAGACCATCCTCTGCTCAGATGAAAGCAGAGCCATCACCCTGTTTCCCCCGAGCCCTGAGCCTCTGAGGCTCCTGACACCCCCTGGACTGTGCCCTTGAGCCTTGGCCTGGAGTGTGGGCCCCTCGGTGACCCACCCAGCTGCCCCGTCAGCATCCTGACCCTCCACGCTCCGTGTCATTGTTGTATTAACAGCGGGCACTTCTGAGCCACGCGCTGCACCAGGCACCGTGCTGAGGGCTTTGTGTGCGTCATCTCATTTCATCGGCAAGTCACCGTAAGACAGGATGCTGTGATTTCCGTATTTTACAAAGATGGAAACTGAGGCACAGACAGAGAGGGGTACCTCACCCAAGGCCACAAACTGGGGATCCGACCCCAGGCAGTGTGCCCCCAGGCTGGGTCCTGGAGTCTCCGCCACCTGAGCCACTGCAGGGCCCCGTGGGTGACGTCTGAGGGGTGTTTTCGGGCCACTGTTCCTGCTTGTCCTCTGCTGGGAACTAACTTCGCAGCCTGGAACGGCAGGCTGGGTCAGGGCCCGCAGAAGTTGAACCACTCAACGAAACTTTAGCAAAGGCTTACCAGCTTGGAGGGATGGTTTCCTAGCAACAGAGAAGCCTTTAGAGCTCAAGATAATTGCCCGAGTTGTGAGTGATTCATTTAAAACAGCCGTGTCCTCTTTTAAAAAACAAAGCCCCATTGTCTCTACCTGGATGCTGTTAGAATTTCACGTGGGGCCCACACAGTCAAGTGACAGGATGAATTTCAGAGAGGAACTGACATCTGCAAGAGGCAGCAATATTAGGAGGACCAAAGTAAAAATAAAAATGGAAAGGAATCCATTATTAAAATTATGCAAAGAGATGTACAAACAAGCAAAATAGAGATGGATGGCTGGAGAAGTGACTTATTCATTTAATACACATGTAACGCCTATGAGAGGTGCCAAATAAGAACTAACTTCACCATTTATCTTTACAAACCTGCTTAATCACTCATTTGTTCGTTCAACAAATGTTTTTGGGGTGCCCACTATGTGAGCTGCACAGAGGCTAAGTGGTTCAGGGCAGGGACGCTGGAGCCCAGTTCAGGGATTCAAAGCCTGGCTTTGATGGCAGTTGTGGATCTTGGGGACGTGATCTACCCTTGCTGCATCTCAGTTTTCTCATCCACAAGGCATGGAGAATGATAGTCCCTACCTCGTGGGGTGGTGCAGATTAAAGAAGAAAATCCTTGCATAAGTGGTCAGCACAGAGCCTGGGGCCCCTGGAAGCCTGTTGAATGACATCATCGCTCTGCCCTCGCACTGGGACCAAGCTTCAGTGAAGTCTTGCTAAACCCTGCAGCTCGGTCCCTGTGGGAAATCAGGGTAGCCTGTGTTCATGCTGAGGATGAAGAGGCCTTGCGCAGAGGGCAGCAGGGAGCCTGCGGGAGGGAGGAGGGGGCTGGGGGAGGGGGAGGTCGGGGAGGAGGAGGGGTTTGCTGCGCCTGGAGCCAGCAGGCTGACCAAACCACCGACACCACCCAGGAGGATGGTCTGGGCTCTGCATGCACCCCCAGGACCCCTGGCACTGCCGGCCAGAATCTGGAGTCCCTGCAGCCGTGCAGGCTGGGAGGGCAGGGATGCTGTTCATCACCACCAGCAGCCACTTTCCCCCCTACTGGTAACTGGGCCGTGAACTGGTTCAGAGAAACCTCCGCTCCCTCATGTGTGCAGGCTGGGTGCAGTGTCGGTCCAAGTGTCTTGCCCCCTTTAGTCATGGGGTCAGTGTAGGAGCCAAGCGAGGCCAACCCAACCTCTCCCCTGACCCTCAGGCCAGGAGAAGCATGTTGTATCCATTCCAATTACTTCCAGTGGCCAGAAATTAGGCCCGCAGCAGGGGAGGCTGGGAAACAGGGCTGTTCCTGGGTAGCCACAGGTCCAGCTCAAGGTCAGGGCTCTACTACCAGAGAAGAGGGGCACCTGTGAGGGATAAAGATAAATGGAGTGGTGCTGGTATCTTCTGATGCTGGAACTGTGCAGAACCCTGTGCGGGCCCCCTCCCAAGTACAAAGGTCCCTCTATGTCCCCTGCCTCTTGTTTGTATAAAAGCTGAAGTCTCCCAGGCCTCCCTGAGTCACAAAAGACAGGCTCGAGCAGTTAACGATGAGGACGATAGAGTCACAGATTCAGTAGCTGATGTACATTCCTGAGTTGTTTTACAGATACTATAACTGCCACCAGAGGGAAAGGCTAACTGCATGATGACCAGACTATGACATAAGCCGCTCTATCTTGAGCAGTATTGAATCTGTGGCTAGCACAATTCCAAGAACTGCCCTCAAGAGAATGGGATTAACACTACTGCTCATAATAATCTATATCTTTGTGGGCATCAAAATAATGGTAGCTTGTTCTGCCCGTATCTGTAAATGGGCAGCTAAAACTGTCAGCAAAGAGATGCTTCAAACCCATGTCGATACCTTTCACTCTAAGACCTCGATGCCCTTTCTCAGGATTAAGCAGTTACAGAAGATGGACCTTCGTCCTTAATCCCATAGAAATGGAATGATATCTGAAGTGGGGGATTTTTAAGTAGCTCTTTGCAGGAAACAGTCCTCTGCAGGAAATCCCTTTTCTCTTGTCACTTCAGCAAAACTACATCGTGACTAACTTTTAAATCAGGCTCCCCCATGACCTACTCATCTCTGGCCCAAGCACACCTTTCAAATCTTTTGCTCACACAATACCTTCCTAACTTGTTGGTTCTTTCTGTAGATCAAGAAGTAGAAATAAAGAATAAGTAATTAACAGATGACCAGATCTCTTCTCTAGCTTCCCCTTCAGTAATCTCACAAACTGTGTGAACAAGACATTATCTAAAGAAAGATCATGAGGGGTTGACACGTCTGCACACAAGCCTGCACACAGAGGGGGATGGCGACGGCCCTGAGCTCCCATCTCCATGATTAACTGAAATTACTTCCCTTTTTCCCTTTAAAAACTTTCATGGCCGAGCAAAACCTTCAGAGTTGGTTTTCTGGGGACACTGAGTCTGCCTTCTCCCCAGATTGCTGGCTTTCTGATTAAAAGCAGTGTTTTCCATTTCTACCAATGGAAAATCATGTATTGATTTTTGAGCAGCGAACAGCCGGACCTGAGTTCTATAACAATGCTTGCACCCAAACAACCCCCAGAGAAGCCCTCGTTTTTGCGTTCTAGTAAGACTTTGCAGCCAGAGTCAGCCAGAGTCCATTTCTGGGAGCTGCCAGCAAGCAGTCCTAATGATGGAAGAGATCTATGCCCACTCAGTGGGCCCGGTACAAGGGGGTCAGGGTCCACTTCTGCTACGGTGGCGTGAGCACCTCGGGGATGACTCTGCCGGAGACAATCACTCACTCGGGACCAGAAATGACTCACCAAAGGCACTGACAGTGAACGTGGGCAGGCGGGTCCCGGAGAGGAGCAGAAACTCGGGAGAAGGGGCAGTTGAGGCGAGGGTCCCAGATGGGCAGGTCCAGCCTGAGGGCAGCCGAGGCTGCGAGGGGAGGTGAAGACACTCCTGGGTGGAGGGTGGGACCCAGCTTTAGCCAGGGAGCTGGGAACCTCTGAGAGGTTCTAGGTCCCGTGGGTGGCAATTCTCTGCCTGGGTTGGGTCTTAAACCCCATGCTGAGGGCAGAGACCCTCAAGGAGGCCAAGCAAAACCCCTCACTTTCGGGGATAACAGGCAGAGAGAAGGAACCCAAGGGTTTCCGGGCGGTACCTTGGGGTGGGGGTGAGGGGTCTCAGAAGCCACACAGAGGGGCGGCGGGTGCTGGGGTCTGGGGACTCGAGCCCTGTCGCTGGCCCACATCCGACGTCCTGTCCCTCCTGCTTGGGGGGGCCAGTCACCATCAAAGAGCCTGGCCTGTCTTCGCCAGAGCAGCAGTCAAGGGGGATCTGGGGCGAACGGGCACCACCTTGGGGGAGGGAATCCCCAGAGACTGAATGGGGGAGGCAGCCCAGAAGCGAAAAGAAGAGGCGGTGGGGGGACCCAGGACATGGATTAAGGGAGAAACGCAGAGATCGGGACATCAGCCAAGGCCGGAGAAGTGTCCCGTCCAGGAGCTAGAGCTCACAGCTTCCCCTGGCCTCGGGTCCCAGCTACGGGGGGTGGTCAGCAGCCCTGCAGTGGGGCTGGAGGTAAGTTCAGTGCCAGGACCAGGGCAGCAGAGGGGCCGGGGGAGGCAGGGGTGAGACTGAGCAGATTATGGATGCTGGGCTCTGATTTTAGGGGTTTTAGTCTTTAGGGTGTCGACGAGTGCTTCTACCTGGAAGCTGGATGAGGAGACGCGAAGGAAGAGAAAGCGGGACGGTGAAGGGCCTGAGGCCTCTTCCAGGTGTGAGGGCAGGTGCTCCTGACCGGCAGGGACACACACGGCAGCAGCAGGCAGAGGGGACTGGGGCGAGCCCTCCTCCCGGGGCCCTGAGGAGTGAGCCGGGGCGGGGGGCCCTGGAGGCGGCGCTGCCTCGTAAGCCAGCAGGACTCAGGATGCTGTGTGTCACCCTGGTCCCGGCTCAGGTCCACCTGGCTCAGGTGAGTGACAGGGAACCCAGGGGAGTTTTGGCCCAGGCTTGGGTCAAAGCATTAGAAGGGATAGAAGTCCGCCCACAGAACTCAGCAAAGGAGACCAACCAATGTGAACAGGGGGTACAGAGGGGGGCACTCAGATCCACCTAGAGGTTGAGCCCACACCAACGGTAGAGAATTTAGGGTCATATCACTTTTCAGAGAGTGACTTAAGCGGGTTCCCAGGGAAACTTTAGAATTTGGGTGGTTGGATGTACAGATAGGTAAAGACTGCGGGGGTAATTTTCATCCCAACATTTTATTATAAAAACATAGCTAGGTACCCTTTTAAGGATATCCTAATCTATTCATTTTGCTACTTTCTAAAAGTAACTACTGTGTCCGTCTTATTTTTTCATCCATTCATTTCATATATAATTTATACCCCCCCTTCTCTCCCTATTTGCAGAAAGGTTTTGAGGCCCCTGGGAATTTCCACCTGTCAAGAGCACTTGTGGTCAGAACACAGAGGTCTTCTGTCCCCCGTGTAACAGGAGGACGGCTACTCTCCTCCTCGCTCAGTACCGCCATCCATAAATGTGTACTTCAGCTCCCACTACAGGAAGAGAACTTCAAACTGCTCTATGGAGCTGGGAGGAAATGGCCAGGCAGAGGGCCAGCGGGGGGGCTTGAGTCTGAGCTCCCTCAAGACCAGGCTGTGTGAGCTGGAGGAGAACGCTAATCTCCTGACCCACTCCATCTCTGTATGAGTTTCCTGTGGCTGCTGTAACCAGTGACCACAAACTTAGTGACCCAAAATAATCCAAATTCATTATCTTACCGTTCTGGAGGTCAGAATCCGAAATGGGTCTCACTGGGCTAAAATCAAGATGAAAACTCTCAAGCAGGGCCGGTTCCCTCTGGAGACTCTAGGGGAGAATCCATTCCTTGCCTTTTCCAGTTTCTAGGGGCATCTACATTCCTTGGCTCATGGTCCCTTCCTTCATCTTCAAGCCAGTAGCATATCATCCTCAATCTCTCTCTCTCCCTGATACTCCTGCCCCTCTGTCGTAAGGACCCTTGTGATTGCATTGCATCCACCTGGATAATCCAGGATCATCTCCCATCTCAAAACCCTTAACCCATCTGCAGAGTCCCTTTTGCCTTGTTTAGAGGATTCGCACGTGGACACCTCTGGGGGTGGTTATTTTCCCTCCCGCATCTTCAAAGTGGAAATGTCTATCTTGCAATGGCTGCCATGATGATTAAAGGAGAAAACACACGAACCCTGGCAAATTGGACAGGAGCCTGTAAAGCGCTCATGGCAGGTGATTGTGGCTCCTTTCTCTACCGGGCATGATGTCACTTTATTATTGGCTGATGGTCCCCCAGCCCCCCACAAGGAAATGTCACTCCCACCAGGGTGGGGACCGCTCTGCTCACTGCTGCATCCCCTGTGCCTGAGAAGAGCACAGCACACCGTAGATGCTCAGCATTTGTTGAACGAATGAATTTTCTTTTTTTCACGACGACAAGCAGCAGTGGTCCCCCGGTGAAGACCCTGCCAGGCGCAGGGAGCTCTCCCAGAGCTTCTCGGTGAGGTTTATGTGTGCACAGCGGGCTGGTGTGGCTTTAACCCTGACATCTGGACATGCAGATCGGGAGCTGGGACGGTTAAAGGGTTCTGTTGTCTCACGGCACATTCAAGAACGACAAGGTCCTGCTTTATGGACAACTTTGAAATAGGTACCTGCAGAAATTTGGGTTTTTGCAGTTACATGACGTGTGATTGGGATATAGGAATGGAAATGAAAAAGTGGAAAAGAGCATTTGAATAACTGAACGCTGAAGAACTGGTCTCTAGCAGCACGTCCACAAGGGGAGTGTGGCCTTTCTGATACCGCTATCCACCCCCCAAGAGGAGGGACAGGGCAGGTTCCGGGAAAGAATACCCCTCCGGGGCACTCAGAAGCGGAGGGTCTCACTGCGATGCATGGGAAGCTCTGGTGCCAAACCCTCTCCTGGCCTCAACTGGGTCTTCCCCGAGCAGCGCAAACGCTGTGATGCTTCAGGGAAGCATCGTGAGACACCCCCCCCACCTCCACCCACCACCGCAGACCAGCCCCTGGTGCTCCCGCAGGCCCCGAGGGATGAAGGCCTGGCAGGCGCTCAGACATGGTGTGATCTGCCGGTGGCCCCTGCGGTCAGCACAGTTCTTTCCTGGCAGGCCCGAGGGTGGCCGCTGTGGGCAATGTTCTGAAAAGGGATTTTAAGCCCCAGGAAAATGGTGGTTTCTTTGTGGCCCTGTAAAAAGAACAGGCTTTGGTTGTGTCCCAGCTCTGCCACCTCCTGGCCACGTAACTTTGGCCAAGTCCACACAGCATGAACATGAACCTTTAACAATTCTCACGTGTACATGTTGGCAGGGGGCGGGCCGTGGGACCTAGTTCTCAGGACCAGACAGCCCCATGTAAACAAAGGGCCAGACCCACAGTGATGCTCAGAGACCTAGGTCCCCTACCCCCCTCACAGAGGGTGGGGATCAGCTCCCGGAAGCAGGAGCCTTTGCCGCCCACAGCCTGACCTCTGCAAATCCCTCCATGCGCCTACCACCCGGTCCTGGGCCCGGCGGACAGCGGCCTGTTTATCAACAGGAAAGGAGGACAGCAAGCCGGCCGGGGATCCTCAGGACCACAGGGGCCGAGGCCATTTGATGTTTACGGCCCCGTGGAAGCTTCCACAGAAGCAGTATGTACCACCAAAGGGCCAGCTGGCCAGGTCTGCTGGGAGACGGGGGATGACCTTTCCACTGTCTCCTTTCTCCTCCACACGGTGCCTTAAAGTACCCTCTGACCCGTTTTCCAGAGCTCAGCCCTGACCTTATGAGGGCCCTGGCTTCAGAGTCAAGAGAGGGGCTCTAGCTGCCTGCAGGACAGAGACTCAATTCCAACCTGGCCTTTGGACCCCAAGCTCTATCCTCTGGAACCCCCTGGCGTCCTGGGCGATGCCTGAGGCGTCAATGGGTGCCCTGAAGGTTGAATAGTCTTCCTCTGACCTCACCAAATCCAGTCTCTCCCCTTGCTATCAAAATGGGGCAAACCCCACATATCCTCCCAGAAGCCTTCCGGACCCTGTCTCCCTCCCCAGGCTGAAGTTCCGCCTTCTCTGGGCCCCCAGAGCACTTCCTGTGTCTGAAGGCAGGAGGGCACTTCTGACTCTGCACTGGGGCCCACACACATCTGACTTGCGTGATTTTCCTGAGGGTGGAAACTGGGTTTGACTCAAACTGTGCAATTACAGCATCTGCTCAGCGTCACGGTGCAATAAATATTTGTTCGAGGGCGGCAATGAACACAGTCAAAGCTCATTAGTTAAGTTAAATAAGGAATGTTTTAGATGATAAGTCATACGTATTAGCCAACCTTTTCTGGATGCGTAGTCATGAGGAATTAAAGCCGTGATGCAGGGAGAAAGGCAGGACTATGTGTCCCGGCGGGTGTGGTGGTGGGGAGGCGGGTGCAGACAGAGCGTCATCTGACACCAGTCCCCCTGTTTGGATTAAGCCACTCCAATAAGTTCCGTTCAGCTAAACATGGGTATTTTCACAAAGGTTAAACTTTTTAAAAGCTAGAAGGGACATTCGTCTGGTGAGGGCCTATATAAAGGTTCTTAACTGGTTCTAAAGTTCCATGAATGCTTAACTTCATTTAAAACATTCACAAGTGTACTGAGATTTACTAGTGCCTGACACTGTTGTGACCACCCTGCAATAAAAGTAACTAGTTTAATCCTAAAAACAACCGATGAGGCAGGCCCTGTTACATCCCCAATTTACAGAAAAGGCACCGGAGGCCTGGAAAGTGTGAATCTGCCCGAGGTCACACAGCTGGGATGAGGGGTTCAAACCAGCCAGGTGGCTTCCTATTCTCATCTGCTGCATAGGTTACACCTGAACTTACAAATAACACTGTTTTTGCATGGAGTTCTGTACATTTGTTTTTGTTTGTTTGTTTGTGTTTTTGGGTATAGAAAAGAATTTCTTTATTGCCTTGCCAGGCAAAGGGGGACACAGCGGTCTTGTGCCCTCAAAAACTGTGTGTCCCAACCCAGGGGTTTGGTGAGGAGTTTTATAGCAATGGTTCAAGGGTGGGGTTGCTGATTATTATCAGGGTGTGTGCAGGGCCTGCACTCCTTTAGTCTGGCCTCAGGTAGTCTCCTGATGAGCTTCTCTGGTTCTTGAGGTTGTCAGACTGTGACCTTCTCTGGAATGAAGAACGCTTCATCAAGTACTTAACATCTTCCATTTGTTGGGGATTTTAGTTCTGTAGAAGAGCTCAAAGATATTGTCATGTGTATCCTTTGAGGCGGAACCAGGACCCTGCCCCAAGGCTGCACTATTGTTTTTTGACGGCTTCTCCCTTGTCTCTGTATCACCTCCTTTCCCTGGTCAACAGCTGTTTGAACCTGCCCTTTGGAACTTAGGGAAGGTCATGGAGGCTGAAACCTATTTCCTACAAACAAGAAACAGGAGACACAAACAGGCTTCTGTGGCTAGGAGCCCCACAAGGTCCTGCTTGGTTTCAAGAGGAAACCAGGAAAAAGGCAACATTGCTGCTAACAAAGTCCTAAGCAAAGGTGTTCCTTCACAAATGGGTTTGGACGAGGACACTGATTTTTATGAGGAAGTTACATCAGACCATCAATAAACTCTTTTAAGATTCTTCCATCCAAAGTTGCTCTTTTCTGTATTCTTTATTGGTGTTTATACCAATTATCTGTTCCTTGAGAATGTGAAAGAAGTTTCTGGTAAAACTTTCTCTTGAGACTGACGGGGGTGTGTTCGGGGCAAGCTGCTCCAAGACGTGCCACCCTGGCATGTGGATTATTTACAGCTGAAAAGAAGCAAGACCCAAAAGACTCAGGAAGAGCCTTTGAACTTCACCCTTACTGCCTAAAATATTTAAGATAGAAAGCCTGTTCCAGGAAGGAGTTATCACCATAGATAACTGTAGTAAAGTACTGAACTAAGTGTGGTAAACAGGGAGGAACCTAGCAAGACCCATCCGATCAAATACATTTGGCTTTTTTTTTTTTTAATTTTTTTTTTTTTTTTTTGGCTGCGTTGGGTCTTCGTTGCTGCACGCGGGCTTTCTCCAGTTGCGGAGCACGGGCTCTCGGCACGCGGGCTCAGTAGTTGTGGCTCACGGGCTCTAGAGCACAGGCTCAGTAGCTGTGGCGCAGGGCTTAGTTGCTCTGCGGGCATGTGGGGTCTTCCCGGACCAGGGCTCGAACCCGTGTCCCCTGCATTGGCAGGCAGATTCTTAACCACTGCACCACCACGGAAGTCCCACATTTGGTTTTTAAAACAGCATTTCATTGCTAAGTAGTTTTGCAAACCACTGACCTAACCCAGACTTACATTTTATAGATTAGGACACTGGGACCTAGGGACAGGGGCTGAATGGCGGATGCAGGGCAATCCCCGTGAGACCACACCACCCCCTGCTCCAAGGAGGCGCTCTGCTCGGGAGCCGAATAACAGCGTGACCCAGAGGACAGGGCACCGGCAGATCTCGGTCTAATACTGGCCCTGCTGCTCACATTCGGTGTGGTCTCCTCCCGGAACCTGTTTTCTGTGGATCAGGGCTGTCACGGCACCTGCCCCCTGCCCAGTGAGGATGATATGAGGTCATTTGCATTCACTCAGAAAGCCAGGCAGCTTCCTCGCCCTCTGGACAGTCAGTGGGGAGTCTGGGAGGCAAAGCTGAACTGTGAACTCATTTCATGGCCTCACAAACCTCCAGATCAGAGAGGGGAGTGGGGCTGACATTTAACCTCATCTCATTACCTGGGAAGAAACCCAGAGACACAGAGGGATGCCACCCTCCTGAGCACTTCCCAACATGGGATTTCAGGCAGACCAGACCAGGCAGGAAGACAAAACAGGAAGAGTTAGCAATGCAGGGACGCAGCTGCTACCCACCAAGGTGAGATGCGTCTTCAAAACGGAGGTGGCCACACCCTGAGTCAACTCCAAACCACAAAAGGATGTGTGAACAACTCCAGGTTTCCTGACCACAGCAAAGAACTGGACATGCAGCTCACTGGGTTGGGGGGCACTGACCGGGGGGCAGGAGGGGACCAGGCTGTCCTCAACCTCAGGGAAGAAACCAAAGACCAGAGGGACCCAGACAGACATGTCCCCCTGCCCAAGGGACCCAGACAGGCATGCACCTGCGCCCAGGGTGCTAAGTTTGCTGAGGGACCCCAAGCTGCTCTAGCCCCCACTAGATGGCTCAAGTTCTGATGATAATTCTATGGAATTATCATTGTTCATCACTGAATACAGGATACGGTTTCACAAGTGACACACTGCTGAACAACACAGCTACTGAACCACGAATAACCATGTATGTGCCCTTTCAGTGGTGATTTCAGTTTCACAAATAATCATGACCATGAGCATTTCACACCTAGTAAGACCCGGGCGGACAGCTGGGTGATGGCGCAAACACTGCAGGGGCCCCCGGCCTAGTAGCGTCGGGGTTGCTCACTGAGAATCATTTCTGCTCTTTGTAACTCCAGCTGCACTTGTATGTAACTCAGTACAAGGGTAGACACCTGTTGATTCTCTTACACATACAAAAAAAAAGGCTTCTTTTAAAGAAAGAAAAGGACAGTGGATTTCATCAGAGGTTTTTATTTCGGCTGCTTTAGGACCTTGACTTTCTGCTTTCTGGTTCTGAACATGGCCTAGCATTTCTCAGCACTGGGAGGGGATGCCCCGGGTTCCTTCTATTTCCTAGTCCCGGTGGATTCAGGCGAGACCCTCGCAAACTCACCCATTACCCACCAGACAGGAGAGCTGCGAGGCGGGCAGGCTGCAGGATGCAGAGCTCGGGGCTTCTGCCCGTGTGGCCTCCGATCTCAGAATCAGGCAGGGCCTTGGTCATATGACAGAGCGGCTCTGCAGGGCCCCAGGATCGGCAAACAGCTGTCAAGGCTTAGCAGTGACCAAATAAATAAGAAAAGCTATCGTTGAGTTTACAGAGCAGCACTATTGGTTCTTCAAATAACAAACCCAAACGGAAGTAAATGAGGGGCCGGGGCGTGCGTGGAGGTGGTAGGGCAGGGAGGGCAGCATCTGTAAAGTGTTTTTCGGGCACAGGAATCCTAGTCTAGCCTGGCACACCAGCTGCGCACGGAGAGGTCGGGACTGCGGGTCGAGGATGTGCATGCCATTTCCAACCACACTGGGCAGTCGAAGTGGACAGAGCTAAAGGAGTCAGCCCGTTCACAGAGGTGTGAGCAGACTACACGTGACAAATGGTCTCCAAAGCCCTGCGTTTGCGCATGCGTGTGGACACACACACACACACACACACACACACACACACACACACACACGCACAGTGGTTAGTGTTGCGCCGTTCAGCCGGGAGGCCGTGGGGGGAGGTCCTGGCAGCCACATGCACCGGCACTCCTGCAACAGGACGCGTCCTCAAGCCACCGACAGGAAGGGGAAGAAGAAGAAGTCGAAGGCGAACTTCACGGCGCCGTGCACGGTGCTGCGCCAGTCCCGCTCGACCTTCACGTGCCGCCTGGCTGGTGAGAGCTGCGCCACGCAGTTGAGGCAGCTGATGGCCTTGAGCTCGAAGACGGGCCACTTGCTGCCCAGGCGGCCCTCGAGGACGGTGCTGAACTCGATGACGCTGCCCTGGCGCAGGTGGAGCAGCACGTCCTTGAACTCGCTGCTGGCCCGCAGCACGATGTCCTTGGTGACGTCGTCCTCCTCGGGGCCGCGGGTGCCGTTGGCGCCACTGTAGGGCATGCCCACGGTGAGCTCGAACTTGTGCCGGTCGAACTTCTTGATGTGGCAGGGGTGCTTGGCCAGGAGCTTGAGGCGGCAGAGCTCCTCCTCGGCCGTGGAGACGTTGCCCGAGCTGCAGGACGGGTAGGCCTCACCGTAGAGGCAGCGCACCCAGTCGCCGATGAAGAGCGGGAGCATGTTGATGGCCGACTCGGCGCTGTTGTCGATCTCCGTCACGCGGACATACTTGAAGCGGCCGGTCCACGTGACCCTGTGGCCCTCCAGGTGGCTGCACAGGATCTGGGTGCGGGCCATGTTGGTCTCCTTCCAGGCCCTCGGCCCGCACAGGAAGCCGTACTGCTGCCAGGTCAGCGTGGAGTTGTAGACCTTCATGCCCTCCGAGCGGTACACGTAGAACCAGCAGAAGAGCACGATGGCCGTGATCCACACCAGGATAAGCTTGACGATGGAGCTCCGTGTCAGGGACTTGACCATCTCCACCACGGAGAAGCTGGCCTTGGTCCACCAGCGGACCAGCAGGGGGATGCTGCAGACCACCACGGTGACCGCAATCTTGGTGAGCTCCAGGGACAAGAACCAGTGGGCCAACCGCACCACAGCCATCAGCACCAGGCCGGCCGCCAGGATGGGGAGAGCGAAGAGGAAGAGGAAGTAGCCGATGGATGCACGCACCAGCCCCAGGCCGGTGGACTCGAGCAGGATGACCACGGAGAGCTCGCACCACATGAAGCAGACCAGGTAGGGGACCAGGTAGCAGTAGGTGCCCTTGAAGTTCCTCAGCTGGGCCATGCGGTAGAAGAGGTACAGCAGGTATACATAGAGCAGGCAGGGGAAGCTGATGTTCAGGACGATGAAGTGGCCGACGGGCACTGTGAAGAAGGTCTGGCCCAGGAGCTTCAGGTAGCGCCAGTCGACGGGCACGGTCGGCAGAAGGGAGAGCAGGCCGGCCGCCACCTCGGTCACCAGGGCCCTCCTGGTGTAGGGCTCGGCCGAGGTGCTCAGGCTCATGTAGCTGGTGACCGTGAAGAAGACGGACACGACGGCCAGCTCCGAGCAGGGGATGCAGTCCTTGCTGGCGATGGGGAAGGAGAAGATGACGAAGAAGACAGACAGCAGGAAGTGGACGTAGGGCTCCAGGTGGTTCCAGCCAAAGTTCCCCTCGGCCTGCTCCACGTCCAGGTTGGGCTCGAATCGCAGGAGCAGGCTGGTGAGGGCACGGAAGCTCTCCCAGGCCTTGCTGTCCTGGAAAACCTTGAGGGTGCAGATGACCATGGAGGTGAAGGACAGGTAGAAGACGACCAGGGGCACGAAGAAGGCGAAGAAGTCGATGGTGAGGTTGCTGACGATGAAGAAGAAGACCAGGGCGTTGATGTGGTGGGTAGGCACGAGGGTGGACAGCCAGTGCACGCCCGCCCGGGACGCTACATCGATCAGGTACTCTTTCAGCTCCATGATGACGTGTAGCGGGTACCTGACCACCTGGGAGAAGGGGTGGGGACAAAGGAGGGGCACTGGAACGCAGCCAGGGTGGGAGCCCCACTCTCTGCCGTGTCACTGCTCTCTGTCACTCACCCGCACTGCCCCCGGCTCCGGGCAAAGTGAACTCACCCGCCGTTTCAGCCATGGCCGGGCCCTTGGTCCGCACGGTCCTTCCACCTGTAACACCCTCTGCAGGTGGCGATGCTCCACGTGGTCTCACGAACCTTCCCTCGATCCCGCCCAATCCTGCAGGGCCCGGCCTCTCCCTCCCGCCCACCCCTGACTCCCAACCGTCCACCAGGGTCTCCAGACTTAGGAGGGCTGGTCTTCCCTGCGAGACCTGGGGCGCCTGGCAGAGCCCACCTGGCCCCCTCCTCCCTCCCCACGGGCCTCACGCTTGCAAAGGTGACAGAGCACCGGGCTGCCTGCGTCTCAGTCACCCCTGTGGAGGGCACTTCACCGAGCCTCGGCTGCTCACCCACCCACCAAGCGGGAGAGGAACCGCTGCTTTACCGGCCTACGCTGGGCTCTGACCGTCCCGGGAGCGAGAGCGGGGACTGCGGGAAGGAGAGTTCGGCAGCCATGCGAATGGAAACGGTTCAGCTGCGACGGGGCGGGTGTACGTCTTCACTCTGACAGGAGGCCCGACGCCAGCCGCCTGCACCACCCACCCCTGCACACCCAACTGCTCAGAACAGACGCACAACCCTCACAGCCACGTTCAAGGGCAGCACCGCTCCCTGCCTTGGGTCCCACTCCCCCGGCCTGTGCTCACTGCAAAGAGCCGCAGAAACCCTCGGCCTTTTCCGCAACAGAAGACGAATGAGGGGCTGTGAGGGAAGCAAGGGCGATTCTGCCACCCAGGGTGGCCCCTATACCGGCCTGGTTCTCTGTGCAGAATCCCGGAGGCTTCCAGCCCCACCCCGGCTCCGGGGAGACGGGAGGGAAGCCGAAGGGGGTGAAAACAGAAAGTAGCCGTGGGCAGTGCCAGTGCTCACTCGGGGTGGCAAGGAGGACCACACCAGGGACCAGGTCCTTGCAGAGGGCACCCACGCCTGGGGGCAGCAAAGCCCCGCTGCGCCCGGGTGAGGTGGGCAGCACAGCCTCCACCCACACCCTGGGGACAGACTCGCTCTGCCCCACCCACCAGAGGGCCGAGGAGGGGCAGGGATCCTGGGGGTGTACAACTGAGTGACAATACTGCGGTGTGGCCGTCATCTGCCCAAGAGCCGCGGCTGGCAGGCAACTCAGGATGACCAGGACCCACGGGAGCCGCCAGGAGAGTGAGTTCTCCAGATGAGGGTGACCCGGGCTCACAGCGGAAACAGGAGCGTGTGAGACTGTGTGTGTGTGCATGCACGTCTACAGACACACACGCGCATGTACACAGAGCTGCATTCCTCCTTACGTGTTTGTGACGGTCCACTTACTCTCTGTTTTAGAGTGAGCAAGAAAATGAACAAACCAGTAAACCAACTAAGGGCTCCCCCAGCTCACTGGGGCCAGCTTCCCAGAAGCAGACACAGCACTCACCCCATCTGGAGGCGGCGCTAGGGGACATCGGACGCCATAAGGTTAGCCTTGGTGGGGATTTCTGACACTTGCCAGACAGCAAACCAGTGCCTCTGGCTCCGGCTTCCTCTGGGAGGGGCCCCTTCGGCCCAAAGCCAGACCCACCAGCTGAAATGCAACAGCGATGGAAAGAGCCCGCGTGTGCGTCAGCTGCGGCCTCTCGGCTAATCCCTGTGGACAGGGCCTTTCTAACCAGACAGACGAGAGGTGCCCCAGGGCGGCTGTGCCCACAGCCGTTCTCTCTCTGCACAACCAGCACCGGACAGCTTTGGGGGAGCTAGCCTGGAGGTACCCAAGTAGCTGGGACCTTAAAACTAATCTGAAATCCTGTCCTAATGCTCAAAACAATTCACACTATTTTTTTTTTTTTGCCCATAAGGCCACAAAATCACATGGTTGAGAGGACCTTTAAAAGACACAGAGCTTCTAGAACCTGATGTCCAATGGTGCCAGCCTCTGCCTCCACAGTGAGGCACCTGGGCCACCATGCCAGGAGTTCTCTCCTTTTAAGGTCCCAATTCTGTCCCTTGTAGCTTCTACCCAAGCCCTACTTCTTGGGGCCCCACCAAATTGTGAGACTAGAAACCTTTTCTGTAGAGAAAGCCCAAACAAATTAAAATGAACTTTTGTTTGAGCAGGAGAGAAATTTTTAAAAATGAGTAGGGGGACTTCCCTGGTGGTCCAGTGGTTAGGACTCTGCGCTTCCGCTATCAGGGGCACAGGTTCGATCCCTGGTCGGGATCCTGCATGTTGCGCAGCGCGGCCAAAAAAAAAAAAAAAAAAATGAGTAGGGAGTCAGTTCACGAAAGCACAGGAAAGGGCAACCTGGCCAGGGCTGTGGTCACCAGTCGCTCAGCTAATGTGAGAAACCGAGCAAACAGCCTTTTACAACCGGGGAAGCCAACCAAGGAACCCACCGCTCGCGCTCAGCAGGTCGACGCAAGTTCATCTCAACTAGACTCTGCTCGGACCTGGGTGAATGTTCATATGCTGGATTCTCAATAATTTTATACAAAAACGTTATGATTTTAAAATATTCCTGAATTCATCTTTAAGAAGGTTTCATCTGTCACCAAAGGCTTGAGGAGAGGCAGCTCGGAGCCTGGAATGTCCCTGGAGGTCACGTCAGCTCGCAGAGAGGCATCTGGCACTTCCCACTGGGGTGCTGAGGACTCCCCAGGCACGCGTCCCTTCTCTGTCCTCCAGGGCGCTAATAAAGGCTGGAACAGCTTTTAGTTCCAGGAGACACCTGCTATGATTCATTCTCTCTTTTTCCAAAGGCTTTTAATGAGACAAACTGTAAAAGAATCAAAGTGCTCTGACAACTTCAAAAACTGAAGAAAAAAAAAAAGAGCCTTATTTCTTTTTGGAATACTTTAAATCTCTTTTTCCCAAAAAGGACTTTCAGATATCTTACAGCACTGAGCTTGTTACCAGTAAGGAGGGTAACATAACTTGCTGTCCAAACCAGGATGCTTTTGAAAGCAGGCATTATTAGTAATTATGCCAGAACAATGCAAACTACAATGTCCAGGCCAGGACCACCTGGCCCATGGGTCTTCTCCCACTACCCTTTCACCTTTGACCCTCACTGGCATTTGGGGAGCACCTCCTCTTTGCGAAGAACCACAGCAAATGCTCCACCTTCCCTCGCTCATTTTAATAAGAAAACTAATGTCATTTGTGAACACACTTAGCCCAGGCCTGCTTCAATAAGAAGCAGGGGGGCTTCAATAAGAGCCATGACCTCCCTGGTTGGCTTCCTGGGCCATCCCGACCCCGCGTCTCAGAACCTTCACCCTGGACACCCTACCTGCCCTCAGGGACTCTCACTCAGCTCGCTGGTCCTGAGCGTGGCCTTCCCACCCACCTCTCTGGGCTGCAGCATCTCTGTGGAACTTGCTTCCAAGTCGGCCTCCCCACCCACCGAGGGCAGCTTTCGGAGCCTCCATATCCAGGCCCCAGCACGGAGCTTACACTGCGCTGCGTCTGGGACGGCGACGCATCAGCACACTTCCTGTCACCAGCCCCGACGCCGCTCGCACACCCACAGCCCACTCTACCACGCTGACGGCAGCTCACACACGTTCCCAGGCAGCTGGGGATGCATAGAACCTGACGGATTCTCGCGTGACTAACGCCAGGACCTCTGTGACGCTTCGTCTGCTCAGAGGCCCTTGTGCTGGCCGGGGCCCTCCTGGCCAGTCGTGGTGATGGACCTGTCTGGGGCCAGACAGCCAGACTTCTGTAAATCCTGGTGTTCTCGGCAAAGTGAGATACAGACACAACTAATTCAAGCCCGTGAGCTGAACTGGGGGAAATCTGGTGAAGGGCAGTGTGGCCACACGGTACATCTGCACCCTTAGTCACAACCACGTGACCAGGAAAACAAAAGCTGTGACACCAGGGCCACACGAGCGGCCACTCCTGGCTGTCGGCACGCGTCTGGATAAGCCTCCCTCGCTCCCCGATGTCACTGCTGCTCGCTGGCCAACGGTGTAAGCGCACGCTCCCCCCTTCAGGTCGGCCCTCGGTCACGTCCCTGCCACTCTCTCCGCACCGCACCCGGCTTGCTCCCCGAGCCCCTGCAGATCCAGATAAACAGGCACCACTGCAGGGGCCTCCTGGCCGCCTGAACACCGCACGCTGCTTTACGGAAAAGGCATCTTCGAGGAACTGACCTCCACTCTGTGCCATAAACGGGTAATTTTTCAAAACGACAAAGTCTAAGTGAAAGGCGGCCTCCAGTGCGCGGTATCCTGTTCCCCCGACGGCGTTTGGCAGGGAAAGATGAGAAGGTGCCTGTGCTTGTCCATCACCCACTGAACCTGCCCGCCCCGACAGTGCCCTTGGTTTCAGAGCCTGAGCGCACGTGAAAGGCCTCCCTTCACAAGGACGCGTCCTTACGCAGTTATGGGGCCGTCCCTGCAGGACGGGCCTTCGCAGGGACAAGCTACACAGTCCCTGAGGCCCCCCACCTACAGCTTCCCGGGGAGCGCTGGGGGGCGCAGGGGGGCGCGGCCCGGGCCGAGAGCCCTCCACGGGCGCCTCCAGCCACGCTCACCTTCAGGCGCAGGGGCAGGTCCTCGGGGCTCTTGCCTGCCAGCTCGTCATCGTCGTCGTCCTGCAGGAACAGGTCGGCGGGGATGACGCCCTTGGCGTACTTCTTGGTGATCTCCACGAAGTCGTCCAGCGCTATGTAGCGCTTGGCTAAAACACAGGAGAGAACACACGGGGTCTGCGAGACTGCAAGCACTGCCACCCCGCGTGGCCAGGCGAGCAGGGGCACGCTGGCTGGGCCAGGCAAACCCCTCCCTGGGCCCGGACGATGGGAGGAGAGAGGCAGACAGGCCTGCCGATGGCCTCCTCCTTGCCTTGGTGATGTGCTATCCCTCCCCCTCCCTAGCTCTTCAAGCCTAGGGGCTGCCTGAGCCCAGCTCCAATGCTGACTCCTCGGCCACCTTCACCGCCAGTGCCCCTGTGACCCCTTCCCTCCCTCGGCCCTGGCTCCTCACAGCACTGACGCCCTGCAGCCCAGCCCCCTACTAACCCCTCCAGTCAACGTGCATCCTCTGAGGACCTACTGTGTGCCAGGCCTACTGTGTGCCAGGCAAACCTTCATTACCTCCGCCCGCCATGTTCTGCCCTCTATCCCCCACCTCCCCACAGCCCATGCTGGGTTCCCCCAGGCCTCTGCCTGTGGCGTCTGCTTGGCCTGGAGCACCCCCCCACCGGTGCCCTCCGAGGGCTAGCTGCCTCCTCACCCTCACTGGCTCGGGCGTCCAGCGTGCTCACAGCCCCCGGCAGCTCTCTGTCCTGCAGGGACTGTCATGCTGCCCTCCCTGTCCCTCCAGAGTGCATGCTCCCAGTGGCAGGGTCCAGATCCCAGAGCCCACAACACTGACACCCAATCAACAGCCCCAAAGGGACTGAAAATCCATCACGCCTCCAAGACCCTGGAGGCCAGGCCTGGACTGGCAGGAGGGAGCAGACATGGCGCGCGGGGTGGTGGGAGAAACAGCACGGCAAGAGGCGTCGCAAGCACAGGACCGGCGGCCATACTCACATTCGCTGCTGACCAAGCGCTCTAGCACCCGCCTCTGCTTCTGCAGCGACTTGGGGACGGGGCCAGGCTGCACCCCTCCGTCTGCAGGGGACAGAGCGGATTGAGAATCGGGGCAGGCTGACCGCCCCATTCCCTGCAGCCCCCCGGAAACCTGCCAGTGTGTCCCGGGGACTGCAGGGCCTGGTGCCTCCACGCAGCCCTGGAGGGCAGTGCAAGGGCCACCCCTCAGGACTGTCACCTCTCAGCTTCCGCCCTCAAGGGTGACTCAGGCCCCACAGGGCACAGCCCATCCCCTGTACGGGCGCGGCCTTGGCACTGGACACACCACACCCTCCGCTCAGCCGAGCCTGTCCCCATACACCTGTGCTGCTAGCGTCGTCACTTGGCGTGATGCTCCCTGGAGGAGGAAGTGCCCGCCCCTACCGCCACACCCCCAACCTGGCAGGCATTCACCCAGCTCCCCCGCGCCGGGCTCCGAGGTGCACCTCTGCAGGGGCGGGGCGGGCAGGAGTGGGACCAGAGCGCAGACGGTGACAACGGGAGAGGAGGGGCACTGGGACTGAGAGAGGCCACGGGAGCCCCGAGCGGAAGTGGCCAGTGGGGGCGGACAGCACGTGCGGGTGGCGCTGAGGCCTCACGGGGTCTCGGGCTCCACACGAGGCAGCCGAGCCTGTCCAGTCAAGCACGCCTCTCGGGGGTGCTGCCACCCGGCCACCTCTGCTCGTCAGAGGGGCAGGTCAGACAGGAGTCCTGCCCTGAGCTCCCCGGAGAAGGGGCGGTGGTGCCCACCCAGCAGTCCTCTCTGATGGGTCGGCAGGTAGCTCTAGCCCCCAGCATCTACCCCTCGGGGCCGGAGAAGGCTGGGCGAAGCCCTGAGCAGAGAGTCATTTTCTGAACAGCGGGAGGCAGGGGCTCCCCGAGGTAACGAAGTCACAAGAGTCAGGTGCCCCCCACGCCACCAACCCAGGGAAATGGAGAGGCCACACCCAGTCAGGGACGCCCGTTCTCCTGCCCCATCTGTCCTTCCGGCTGCTGCCCGTGCCCTCTGCGGAAAGCCGAGTTAGGAGGAAGCAGGGAGGACTGCAGAGGTTGGCGATGAGGTCCGCCCTGGAGAGCCTCTTGGGGGTTCGGGGACCTAGGTCCCTGCCCGCACCTCTCACCCTCCCCACACTCCCTGTCCCCCAGGAAGAGCAGGACACCGTTGGAACGACAAGGCCTGTGGCTCTGCCTGTGGGCAGGAGGGGAGGAAACCCCAAGGCGCAGAGCAAATCACGGGAGCACCAGGGGAAGGGCCTGCTGGGCGCCCAGACCTAGGACTGAGCCAGAGCTCAGGGCACAGCTCAGGGTGGGGACCCCGGGAACAGGAGGATGCCCAGGAAGGATGCTCCCCGGCTCTACAGGACACCTGTGAGGTCCCCACAAGAAAGTGCCTGGAGCCCGTGTTTCGGCTCCCATCGGGAAGCCCCCAGGACTCCAACACAAAGGCCCAGGAGGCCACACGGCAAGGCCGCGTACCGTGCTCGTTGACCTGGCCCACGTTCTCCAGCAGCTCCGACACGGCCACCTGCTTCTTCTTCTTGGGGTTGAGCTTCCAGTACATGACGAGGGCCGCCTTGCGCACGGCCCGCTCCAGGTCGGTCTCGGAGGAAAGTTGCCTCACCTCCTGCTCGTTCTCGGAGGTGATGCCTGAGAGAGGGGAGGCATCAGAGCCCTCGCCTCACCTGCCCAGAAGCCGTCAGCGACGCCCCGGCCCTGGCCACCCCGCCTGAGGGGGTTGGGAAGGGATTCCTGCAAGCGGCTTTGCAGGCACCTTTGTCACCAGGGCTGAAACGAACATCTGACCAAAAGGGCGTCTGGCCAAAGTCCTGGCCGGTGGGCGGCTCGGCCTGGCCTTTCAGCAGACACTCACCCAGCGGCCACGGTGGCCTGGTGCTGGGCGAGGACGCCCCATCTTCCTGGCTTGCTCCCCTCCCCATGGCACCCTCACAAGGACCCTCTGGTGGGGTGCTGCTGTCCCCGCCTTACAGATGGAGAAACCAAGGCACACAGGGGCGGCCTGGATTGCCAAGGCCACCGAGTCAGAAAGGCAGAGCCGGTCTCAGACCCCAGTCAGTCTCACTGCAGTGAGCGGCCCGCGTGCAAGAGCGGGGCATCCTTGCGTCCACAGCGCCGGCCCCTCCTAGGGCAGCCAGGAGCAACTGTGTCCCTGCACAGACAGCCCTTTCCCAGGTAGGCAAGACTCACCCATGGAGAGACCAGGAGCAGGTCTCATGGGCTGTCAGCAGCTGCCTTTCCCCCTGCTCCCCAGCCACCTGGACGTCAGCATGGCCCTTCCAGAGGGCAGCGAGACTAGGGATGGAGGATTGGGTTTTTTCTCCTTTGAAACATCTCCGCAACTTTCCACCAAGCCCACGTTTCCTTTATGATCGGTAAGCACTCAACTGTGAGAAGGTGGAGGGTGTGGGTCACACGAGGCCTGGCCCCCTCCCTCACACGCCCTCTGGTCCTTGGGCCTGCACTGGCTCCCTCAAGGCCTCTGGGAACCACTGGCGCCAACAGCGAGCTGTGTGGGCCGCACCGACTCGATCGGCCAGTGCGAGGCCATCCTGCCCGCCCTGGAACAGGAAGCTGGCTTGGTGAGAAATTGTGGCTAGCAAAATATGACCATTCCAAGTTGTCAAAGGCATCAGCCTAAGGTCCAGAGAGAGTAGATTCTATATAATAAATGTTACTTTAAAACATTACAATGCAAAACCAGAAGAAAAAAATACCAAACTACAGAGCACTTCTCTCTGGGTTTCAACGTGATGGGTAATTTCTATCTTTATGTTTTCTATACAGTTCAAGTTTTCTCTGATAACAATAAACACTTCTACAATCTGAGGGAAAAAAGGCCCCTTTCTGACACACACTTTCATCTTTCTTCTGAGGTTTGAACCTTCAGGAAACACTCTTCCCTGACACCAGGAACGAGCCATTTCCCTTGGGCAGGATAACCTAGTAAGTGTCCACACGTGGCCAGGCTACACATCACTGCCCCCCCCCAACACCCAGACCCGTCCTGGCGGTGAGTGCCAGCCTGAGCGGGTCTTCACTGGCCCACAGTCCCCAGCTTCTCGGCTCAGACTGGATGGAAAGTCAGTTCAGAAAGTGCCACTCTGACCTCACGCCCCCGTCATGTTCTCCAACTTGGCTCCAGGATCTACTCCTCAATTTGGAGTAGAACCCAGAGGGTATCTCCTTGTAGACACCACCACAAGTTAAAGAGGATGAAAATGGCTTCACTCCCTAAATATCCCATGTTATACTCCAAAAATGTCTAAATGGCAAAGCCACTGGCATAACAGAAACCACACTCATTGCTCAACGGCACTGCCAGCACCAAGTTTTCCTGTTGCTATTTTAGCTGTTAATTTAGCAAAGCAGCACGGCATACCTCATGCATCCCCCCAGGCCTCCTGACCCACCTTTTCTGTCCGCCAGGCACCGGCGGAGAAGCTTGACGGCCTCGCGCCGGCCCTGCTTGGCGGCGAGGGTCAGCCAGTCGACGGCAGTGCAGTTGTTGACCTCTTCATCCCCGTCGCCGGCAAGCTGCAGGTAGCGTTTCCCCACCTGCAAGCAGGAGCCCGTCACGCCACGTGCTGCAGCGGCCTCCATGCACAGCGCCCGGGCCCCCACTCCACATCCTGCCCTGACCTGCTCCCCGCAGCCGGGCAACCTCGGGCTCCCCTCCCTCTCCGCCCGTGCTCCCAGCCAGAGGGGGGTGTCGGGACCCCTCCCCCACTGATGAGATGAGAGAGGGGGTGGGGGCACGAGGACAGGCAGGAAGCAGAGATGGTATCAGAGGAGGTGATGCCCAAGATCAGGTGGGAGCTGGACAGAGGAGGTGAACACGTAGTGCTCCCCAGAGGGCGGCGGGAAGAAACAAACACACCGTGAACACGGAAATGCACCAAACGGGGGCCTGGCACACGGCGGGCACAGTCAGGCCGGCTCCCAGCTCCCAGCTTGCAGGCACCAGCTTCTCCCAGACCCACCATGCCGCAGGCCGCGGCCTGAGTCTCCCGCGGACAGCAGGGCTCACCTCCGTCTGTGCCTTGGGGTCCCCAGCCTTGGCCTTCTCCAGGACCTCTTCAAAGGGGGTGTCCACATCTCCCTTCGCAGGCCCTTTAACACAGGAAAACAAGCAGATGGACTGTCACCAAGCTGGTCCTTGTCACTTGTCTGAGGAGGCGAGGGGACGGCAGGAACAGACTTCAGCCCCAGGTCAAGAGCGTGACAGCAGATGCAGAGAGAACGCGCCAGGAGGCTGCTTTCCTGGGAGCAAGGACCACAAAGCTGCCAGGGGGCGGTTCCAGTAGCTGCTCAGAGCTCGTGGTGGGAGACAAGGGACAGAGGGGGGCACCAGTAACCACCGTCGCCCCCTCAGCTCACTGCAGCCAGAGCGGCTGAGCTCAGGCTTGAACGGAGTTCTAGAAAGATCCAAGGGCTCAAGTTCAAAAGCCCCTGACCTGAAGAACCTGCACCCCAACGCCCAGCACCCCAATAAACAAACCAAATTCATGTTTTCCAAGACTGTCGTCTATACGCACGAATGATTTTTGGAGGTCATAATCACAGTACATACATTTTGGGGGATATATATATATATATATATATATATATAAAGTAGTGAATCACAACCAATTTCCCATGTTGCTCTGCAGTGAAATGTACCATTTCAGTGGCTCAGAAATCCCATCAGGGTTCTGGGCCTCTCCTCTCCATCGGACCTTTAGGTTATTCCCATACTCCCTAATTTTATAAAACGGTGCCAACAAACCATTCTGTGGGTGTATTTTTTATTGGGAGGTCATTCTCCCAGCATAGGTTCTTCAGGTGAATTACTAGGTCCAAGGGTCCAAACGTCATACAGCTCGTGCTATATTTTCTTTGTAAAAAGCTATCCTAAGTTACAGAAGTGTCACGTAACTTCATCGATTTCACTACAGCCTCTCCTGCAGTGAGTAGCATAACAAAGTTTTTTTTAAAAGATCACTTTTTACCAGTCCCTTTCTTTGATTTAAGCAACCAATACCCGGGGGCTATGCCCAACACCACACCTTGCCTCAGCCATTGCCACACTCCACCTTAGCAGGTGCCTATTTGGGACTAACAGAGTCTTGCTCTCTAGACATTTCTGGAAACAGAAGGCAGAATTCAGGGAAACATGAACAGTCCCCAGGAACACCCACCGGATGACCAGCTTTCTCTACCCCTTCATCCAAGCCTTTCCCAGAACCAGGTCCGCCAGGCTCAGAGCCAGCCCCTGTGTGCAGGGTGCCCAAGTCTACGGCACCCAGGAGCCCAGGGGGAGACAGCAGGGCAGGGGCCTAAAGCGACGCAGCCTAGGAGGTTCAAAGGCAGAGAGGTCACACCCAGTTTGGAGAGGACACGGGGGCCGGGCGGGGGTGTCTGGGGACGGCTCAGAAGGAGGATTCTTAACGAGACCCACAGGTCAGGCACCTGTACTGAGACCCTCTTGGTGTACAGCTTGCAAACATGATGATACCTCTCCCTGCGGAGTTCAGGCTGGGTTTCCTTGCCCAGGTCCCAGGGACCTAACCCAGCGATGGCATCAGGGCCCAGGACGTCCACCCCATCCCGTGGCCCCAGACCTTGGTGCTTCCCGAGTCATCAAGGTCAGTTCTCCCTTTGGCTGCTGTCACCCCCTTCAGCAAGGGCGGGAATGAACTTTCTGGCCAAGGGCTCAGACTAAAGAGAACAAATGAGAAGGGTGGGCTCGCAGGGAAGGAGGGTGTGTGTGTAGAGAAATCTGACCTGCGTGTGAATCTACCCTTAGCGTCAAAGTGCCGCATGACCAAGCGAGAGTCATTTTCAATCCCATCATCAATATCCATCCAGTAGGACGGTTTATGAAGAATGAGACACTTCGTATTAAGTGCCTGGTCCAGAGTTGGCGTTCCCAGTGTGCGTTCCTTTCCCCTCCCCATGTCCCACCTCTTGGCTGACCCCAGGGCCTTCCTGGCTCACTGAGGCCACACTTCCCAGCCCAACACCAGGCACCTCTCGGAGTTCACAGCTCTTTTCTTGACTAACTAAATTCACAAGTCCAAGGTCCTTTTTATTATATCAGAATATGGAAGCTTCAAGCACAGATCTGTTGACTAAAAAGATTATTCTGTTCGTGATTAATTTTTCGCAGACATTGTCCATAGCCTGACATCTCAAGAAGTCTCCTCAATATACAGAATCTCTTTGAAACATGCACCTCCCCTCCCTCATTACTCTGCTTTCCATTTGGCACTGGCAGAAATAGGTCTACAACCACTCAAATGTTGGGCTCATGCTGCAGACCAATCGGGGGGTTCTGTCTTTTTCCATCTAAGGAGGAACCCTCACATAAAGAACACCTCCAGAAGCTGGCTGCGTCAGCGGGGACACCGAGGGCCACTGAACACACGAGCTCTCTGCAGGCTTGACCCTCATTCCTGGCCTCTTCCTAACCCTAACCTGATGTCCCCTTTGGGGACCCACCCTCCTCCACTCTCACAGGGTGGGTGCAGCAAGCCTACCTGGCCCATCCATCTCCCTGACCACAGCAGCAGGTTCAGGGAGGGACACAGACCCAAGTCAGGACAGTGGGGTCTGTGCTGGCTGCTGGGCAATGTCTGTTCCTTCTGCTGGATCTCAGCTGACAGACACCAGCTTGGAGCCCGAGGGCTGCCCCGGGGGAAGCCCACCTGAGAGTGAGGGCACGCAGGAAAGCAGAGCTGGGGGCAGATTCCCAATCATGTCATCTGAGTCCCTGGATACTCTACACTGTGCAGACATATGGAACTAACAAATCCCCTGCACCCTGTTTTGTTTTGTTTTTTTTAATAAATTTATTTTATTTATTGATTTATTTATTTATTTTGGCTGCTTTTGTTCTTTGTTGCTGTGCGTGGCTTTCTCTAGTTGTGGCGAGCGGGGGCTACTCTTCGTTGCGGTGCGCGGGCTTCTCACTGAACTGGCTTCTCTTGTTGTGGAGCACGGGCTCTAGGCACGCGGGCTTCAGTAGTTGCAGCACGCGGACTCAGTAGTTGTGGCTCGCGGGCTCTAGAGCGCAGGCTTCAGTAGCTGTGGCGTGCAGGCCTAGTTGCTCCGCGGCACGTGGGATCCTCCCGGACAAGGGCTCGAACCCGTGTCCCCTGAATCGGCAGGCGGATTCTTAACCACTGCGCCACCAGGGAAGCCCCATACCCTGTTTTTTTTTTTTTTTTGCTTATGTTAATTTACATCGGGTTTCAACATCACCGGCAACCGAGAGTGTCCCGACTCTAGCTCATTTTTGAAAGTCTTTCTATCAGTCACAAAACAATAGCAGAGCTGCATGGCCCTGGGTAGTCTCCTCACATCTGCGAGGATCCACAGAGGACCAGCACACCCCCTCCTTCATACTATTTATCTCCTGCGGATCCCACGCATTTGAGAGACTTGTATCCACCACACCGCATTAGTAAATGATGCTCATTTTGTCATGAAATGGGAGAAGAGTCCCCAGGATGCTGTCCCCTCCCCCCAGCACAGCCCATCTCCATTTTCCTGCGTCTCTCACGGTCCCACCAGCCTTTACGGAGATGATCTGTGTC
This sequence comes from Balaenoptera acutorostrata, assembly GCF_949987535.1. Classification (NCBI taxonomy): domain Eukaryota; kingdom Metazoa; phylum Chordata; class Mammalia; order Artiodactyla; family Balaenopteridae; genus Balaenoptera; species Balaenoptera acutorostrata. The sequence goes on along the minus strand of NC_080068.1, from coordinate 22,941,965 downwards.
CTGCAGGTCTGACCCATCTCCGTCCCCCAGTGTCAGACACAGCTCAGCAAATACTGAACAGATGGAGGGATGGACAGGGGACCGACAAGGGAATGGTCTCAAGCTTTCATCTCTGTCTCCCCAAATCCTTGCACAGGGCCTGGAACACGGCACACGCCTGGCCTGGAGACTGAACTGCCAAGCTCACCTCCCTGATCTGAGCAGGTTCTGAGTAGAAACAGACGAAGGTGGGGGGTGAGCAAGTCATGCTCCCACTCCTCACCCACCCCAGGGCCGTGGGCTGGGGAGCCTCAGGCGTCCCTTCCCAGAAGTCCCGAGGGCTCTGCCAGCTCCCCAGAGACGGCTGAGAGCAAGAGAGAAGCCGGCTTCCATTTTCCACAACTGCTGAGATCTAGAGTTGCTGGAGCACATTGTTTAAATAGTTGAATGCACGCCAAAGGCTCTTAAAAGAAGAGCACGATCTGAAACACACAGGAACTGTGACGCCGTACCCCTGTCTCTAGGGGCTGCTGCCCTTCCGCTGCCTCACTCGCTGGCCCTGGGCAAGGCCTTAGGCTCCCTAAGGCCTTGGACCTTCGAGTCCCTGGTCCTCTCCTGACACCCACCACATGGGCTGCGGTGAAGGGAAAGGTGGTAAGAACCCAAGGGCATCCCACGTGTCCTCCTCATCGCTGTGGGCGGCTGGGTCACCTTGCACCAGGGGGTGTCCCAGCAGCCTTCATGATGCTGACTCTGGTTCTCATGAACACACAGGAAGGACAATCCCTGCGACCCCCTCTTTTCCAGGGGCCGGCTAAGCTCCAAGGCGGGGCTCCCGGGCAGGAGGTCTGAGCTTCCCACAGGCCCAAGCAGGGGTCATGGACCTCACCCCTCATCACTCACCCAGCAGACGTTTACTGAGCATTGGCCCCAGGCCAGTCTGAGCTCCAGGAGCCAAGGGCACTGAGCTGAAGGAGACAGGACCCCCGCCCTCCCTACCCACCCAGGGGCCAGACGAGGGCAACCACATTCCAACAGCACAGGCTCAGGGGGGCGGTGGAGGTGCCAGGCATCATCAATCCTGATGGCAGGGCTTCCTGGAAGAGGCGACACTCAAGACTTGGAATGCAAAGGGGAGGTTAAAGGTAAGGGATGAAGGGCATGCTGCCAAGTTTCCAAAGGTCCCAGGAAGCCACCAGGCCGGAGACAGCCTCACCGCCCCTGCCATCTGTCCTCACGACAGGTCATCCTAGAGTGAGGGGGTCAGAGTGATGGCCTGGCAACCAGACAGACCAGGACTCCATTCAGGGTCAGGATAAAATAATGCAGGTACAAAACTCCCTAAATCATCAATAGCCAGCACCTTGACCGGACAAGGAGAAAGCGAGTCGTTTGTGGCTGTGGCTTGTCCCCAGAACAGCAGGGGCTTGGAGCTCCACGTCCGCTCCCGCACCACATCGTCTCCTGACCTTCCCATCCCGCCGTCCCGCCCTGAACCCCGCTGGGAAACTGCCCCGCCCACGCCCTGCACCCACCTGGCAGCTCCAGCCAGACACCTGGAGTCAGTCCAGCTTCCTGGGGCCTCTCCACCTGCCACGTGCCTGCCTGCCGGCCTCGGCTCCCGCAGGTCATCTCCACGTAACAGAGGTCATGCCGCTCCTCTGGTTTAAACCCTCTAACGTTCCCCAAAACACCCATTCTCCTTATCCCGACCATTTGAGACCCCACTCAGCTGGCCGACCTCTTGACCCTGCGTCCAACCCCTGCCCAGAGCCATCAGCCTGGGAGCCCTTTGTGCCCTGCACGCCCCTCTTCACTTACCCTCCCTCCTGGCGGCGGGCCCTGCCTGCCTTGCCCACTGTCTCCTGCACCCGCTGAGCAGGCCCCCGGTCAACACTGGGGTGAACGCTTCCTGCTGTGTCCAATTCAGTGACAGTGACGCCACAGAGAAAAGTGACGCGGCAGGGCCCAGATGTGGCAGGCCGGGACCCCGAGGGTGCCAACTGGCCCAGCACTTGCTCAGTACTCCCCACCCCTCCCCTCGGGGTCAGAAGCCACACAGAGACCACATCTGTTTCCTGACTCTTCTTATCTGAAACTGGCAGTCTTGACTTGGTCCATCCTCTGAGGCTGTTTTGCTTCACCCAGATTGAAACCAAGCGCGTTCCCAGCCCCGGTCTCCTGGCCCCGCAGCCGTTGGGTGTTTGTGGCTGGACCGAGATTCCGGATCAGGCCCTGGCCTGCCCAGAGGCCTTGGAGACGAAGCAGAGAACGCAGTGATCTGTGAAGGAGATGTGGAGATCAGAAGAGCCCAGTGGGCCGCGTTTCTGGGGACAATCAGGCACTAGTCCAGCGTGATGGAGCTGCAGAGCTCAGGCCCTCTGCACCCAGAGCTCGGAGGTCCCTGCAGCTCCGCTGGGCATGGGGGCAGCGTGGGACAGGAGACTGGGATCACCCCTGCGCCCATTACTCAGAACTGGCCGCTTTGGCAAGTTGATGGCTCAGTTTCCTCATCTCTAGATGGGGACAAGAACGGAGCCTCCCTCTCGAGCTACCGTAAGGGGTCACCTAAAGCCCCCAGGTCCGCGGTGCACATGGCAGATGCTCCCCACCACGGGTCTGGGGCCCCTGCATGGGGCGGGGGCAGTGCTGAGCTGGGGGTGCTCACCTCAGGCAGCTGGCTTCTCAAGGGGGAAAACGAAACGGCAAGGCTGGGCGAGCTGGAGAAGGGCGGGGTGGCGCCTGGGACTTCCCTAACTCATACAGGGCACCTGGAGCAGCGGGGGCCGAGAGAGTCACGGCGTCCTGCCTCGTGCAGGACACAAGGAAGCACGTGCGCACACATGCACACGCACGCACACGCACGCACGCACAGCTTGCAGCACAACAGCCTCCTGGGGGAGAGAAGAATCCGACGCACGCGTGAAGCCCCTACACCCAGACACACAGAGCCTGGAGCTGGCATTGAGACCGGTCGCCCAAGAGGGACTGAGTGGGGCCGTGAAACTGGAAGGCTGCCCCGACACGCGAGGCGACACCCCAGGAGAAGCCTGAATAGGAAGCGGGACGGGCTCGGGGGGCAGGAGGCTTGATGACATCCACGAAGCACATCGAGCTCCAGGCACGGACCCTCTCCGCGCCACCAGGCAGGCACCTAAGGGACGAGGGGCCTTGACTCAGCACCTCGTCCCGTGCGCCACGCTCAGAGCGCAGGGTCCCAGCACGTGGACTCCACATGGCCGGTATGACTGCGCCCACTTTACAGATACAGAGACAGGCTCAGCGAGGCCTCCCAGCTCCCTCAAGGGCACACAGCTCAAGGCCACCAGCCCAGCCAAGCGTCCCACCTCTGCCATCTCGGCCCTTCCTGCACCACCTCACGGCCCCGACACTCAGTAAATAAACAGCTCACGTGGACAAACGTACTCCAGAGTCCCGGCTGGGGTGCACGGGAGACTAGCACTGGCACCAAACCACAGAGCGTTTTTCAAACTACAGACTTCGGCCCACAAGGTCACGGAACCAATTTAACTGCCCACAAGCAGCATTTGTTTTTAAATAAAAGCAACAGAATGGAGACTATCAGACAGCAACACACACACTAAGGACAAGCATGGTTTTGGAAATTTCCGTTCCCACTGGACATGTGCGTGTGTGCGTGCAGGCACACGGGTGTGTGAGTCCGGTTACGACAGCACACGTCTTTCTTGCTGTGGGAGGAGGTCAGAAAGTCTAAGAGGCGACAGTGCCTTGAGAGCTGGGTAGGATTTCAACAGGTGGAGATGGCGATGGCATATTCTGGGCAGAGGTTCCCATGTGGCAAAGGGGAGGTGGGGGAACAGGGAAGGCGGAGGCAGATTAGGAGAACGTGGGATGGTCTCGGTAAGCAGGGAGGAGAGGGCGGTGATCCACGGAAAGAAGTCACAGGGCTTTCACCACCCACAGGGTTTTTAGACCCGATGTCCCCAGCGGGCTCCGTTCTGATCGCCACCCCTGTAATCGGAGCCAAGGTCCCTACTTCGCAGGGTTGGTCGCTGTGAGAATAAGACAGACGCACTGAGAAGCACCGGGTGGATTATTAGAAAAAGTGACACCGACACCAACTACGTTTTCGCCAAATATCACCGCCAGAGGCCCAGGGATCCTCCCTTTCTTGGAACTCACAGTAGACTTGGGGGTTTTTCCCTACAACAGCCCCGAAAGCACAGAGGAGCCTCTCACACAAGGCTCCTGTTACAGCCCGTTGCCTGGTCCTGCCCCCCGCTCACTCCTGGTGTAGCTCAAATCGCAGGCCAGACGCGAGGGCATCACCAATCTGAGCCTTCCTTCCTTGCTGCCACCCCGTCACCTGGGAGGTCCGGGGCTCTCTCTACCCCAAGCCCAGCCCAGGCGAGGCCTTTTCTTCCCTCTGGCCCTTGCCCGTGCTGTGCCCTCTCTCCCCAAGCTCACTCTTGCTCGGGCGTCATCTCTTCCCACAGAGCAGGTCCCCACCTCCCCAGCGCCAGGGCCAGGGCCACCTCTATGCTCCCCACGAGACCGTGGACTCCTCGGAGGCAGGGGGCAGGCCTGACTCACCTGTGCTGCCGATGGCCACTCAGGGCCAGCAAAGGGCCGTGCTCAGAGAGCAGCAGGTGGACAGAGGACGGACCAAACCCTGGTGTCCCTCTCCCAGTGGCAGCTAGGCTGCCAGCACCACAACCAGCTGTCCCGTCGCACCCGGGTCCCCACGCTGTCTCATCTCTTCCCCTGGGACAGAGTGGAAACCTGAGGAGGCCCAGGAGTGGACTGGGGGGGAGGGGCAGCCCTTGGCAGCCTGGCCTGGGGACGGAGGATGGTGGTCCAGAGGGCAGCGGGGACCTGGGCCTGGGCCCAGGCATATTCCAGGCTGGCAGCCGTCCCCAAGGGGAGTGGCCACATGGGGCCCACAGACCAGGCAGAGCTGCCTGACTGCATGGCCCCGAGCAGTGGCCACGGTGGAGAGGGAACAACACGGGCTGCCGCGAGTGCTGGGCGGGACCAGCCAGGTGGGGAAGACTTCCTCCTCCCACCTCCCCCCGTACCGTGCCTGGTGGGGGCCCTGAGCAGGTGGGAGCTGGTGCATTTGATTATAAATAAAATAAGGGAATGTGAAGTCTGCTGCAGCCCAAGTTTGTGAACTTAGGAGCAAAGCCCGCTGCGAGGTGAGAGTCGAGGGGCCCTGGGCAGAGCAGGTGGGCCCCCGACCACAGGGGATGCCCTGCAGGAGGAACCTCGCAAGGGGGGTCTAGACCACATGCCAGGACCCGGGTGCTCGCCCTGCTTCTAGAACAGCCCCAGGGGAGGACAGTCCCGCTTCCCAGGCCCCACCCCCTTACCTGTTCCATCCACCCTTTCTTGGCTCCTGGCATGCGAGGCCTGGGGCCCAGCCGGGGCAGCAGTGTCTCTCACATCTGGTCCAGGTCCAACCTGGGGTCCGGGAGCTCGGGGCGCCCCGCTCTTCTCCTGCTCCACCGAGGTGGTGGCATTGAGCCGTGAGCGGGCCTGGGGCTGTGGCAGCGGTGAAGACTGTGGGCCAGAGGGGCTCGGAGGACGGGCACCAGAGGCCATTCTGCAGCGAGAAAAGCGGAGGGTCAGACACATGAGGCCAGCCAAGCCCAGTCTGCTCTGGCCTCTAGTTCTGGTAAAGAGAGGGGACGGAAAAGGGAAACAGGGTGGGGGCTGCCCAGCATTCTATGTGATCTCATTCAACCTCACAACAGCCCCCGTAAGACACTCCCATTTTACAGGGCAGGAAATCGAGGGAGGAAACACTCAAGGCCGGCTGGCTTGGCAAGTCCCACAGCAGGCATGAGCCGGGCCCTAAGTCTCAAGGCCTTGAGTCCCTGCCTCACCAGGCATGAGCCACGGGACCTCGGGTGTGCTCATCTGAGAAGTGGGGATGTAGAATGTTGTGAGGATTCAGTGAGATGGTCCACACGGAGCCCCGGGCACAGTGCCTGGCTGTGCTGGGATGAAAGCTGGCCTCCAAGTACGTCCACCCAAAATCTGTGAAGGAGACCTTGTTTGGAAGAAGGGGTCCTTGCAGATGCAATCACGGACCTTGACATGAGATCATCCTGACTTAGGGTGGGCTCTAATCCAGTGACTGGTATCCTTATAAGAAGAGGGAAACACACAGACACAGAGAGGAGGGCACCACGTGAAGGAGGAGGCGGAGATCAGACAGATGCAGCTGCACGCCCAGGGATGCCAAGGATCGCCAGCAACACCCGAAGCCAGGAGAGGCGAGGAGGACTCTCCCTCAGAGCCCCCAGGAGCAACCAACCCTGCCGACGTCCTGATCGCGGACTTCTGCCTCCAGAACTATGAGACAATAAATTTCTATTGTTTAAAGCCACCAAGTTTCTGTAAATTTCTTACATGAGCCCTAGGAAATGAATACACTGGCACAGAGTGAAAGTTAAATAAACGTGAGGAGAGGGGAAGGGGAAGAGGAGGGATAGGGAGGGCGAGGGGAGGAGGGAAGGGAGGGGAGGGGGGGAGCGAAATGGGAAGGGGAAGAGAAGGGGGGAACACAGCCCCTGGAGCCAGGATGTAGTCAGACCTGCCCGACTCCCAAGCCCTCCACGCTAGGCCTGAACCACAGAACAAATATCAGGGAACTTGAATGCACCAGATATGAACACATACTAGGTGTGGAGTGACGGAAACCCTGAAGCTGGTGTGTCAGAACAGATGACTGGAACAGACTGGCGAGCACAGAGAGTCTACAACAGGGGAAAGGGCTCCATTAGTCAATAATGCCATTTAGCAAAACAGCAAAAACCACCACTGACACAATTAAGGGCAACCATGAGCCCCAGACGGCGGGGCTGAGAGCTCTAGGAGTTCCCCAGCCAGGGAACCAGGATCAGACACAGACCCGGAAGAAGCTGGGACCACGTGCACTGGGCGGGGGATCCCCAAGGATCCCATGACCCTCACCACAGGCTCAAGGCCACATCCATCCTCTTCACTGAGATGAGGAAATGAGCACAGAGCAGGGAAAGCCCGGCAATGAGGAATCTGGCCCCCAAACTAACCCGTGGTAGCTGTCGCCCCCTTGGCTGTGTCCACCAGCTCTGTGGTCCTGAGCAGGCCACGTCCCTCTCTGCACCTCAGCTTCCTCAACTGTAAATGGGGACAATCGTCTTACACTTGGGGACACTGTGAGGACTACATGAGACCAGAGACCCCAAGGGGCCAGGTTCCCAGGCATCCCCAGTGCCCAGCTCCAAGCTCTGAGCCTGCCCCGAGCCTGCCAGAGTGGGTGCCTGACACGTGTCTGCAGACTGCTGACACAGCAAGAGTCGGAGGGGGCCCCAGGCGCCACACGCCACTTCCCCGGGACTACACAACCACGTCCGCTCCATTCCTACGAGAGATGGGTCCCAGAGATCAGATCTCTGTCCGCCAAAGAACCCTGGAGATTTCAATCTGGACATTCCTCCCTCAGAGGGACTGAGCCCTTATTTTAAAACATCCCCCTGGCTGCAAACCAAAAGCATGTCAAGCCACATGGATCTGCTTGGAAACCAACACAGTGCTTGGTGCTATTTCCAAACACCAGGCTTCCCGGAACCAAACAAAGAGGCAACTTTTGTGAAATTCATCATCTGGCTGCACAAGCAGACCCAATGGGCACGTGGCCAGCTGTGGGCGGGGAAAGTCAGCCGGTGATTTAGCAGACAGAACCCAGTTGCGCAGGTCACTGGCTGGCCCGAGACAAACCACATGGGGCCACGTCCGACCTGGAATTTCAGGAAAACACAGGTTCTGGCTGGCCTGTTGGGCTAAGTAGTATGCATGTCACATTACAGTCAAAATAATACTGTTTAAAGTAAAATCTCTGGTTAGTGAGAATGGATGAATAAAGGAGGATTAATTTTCAGGTTCCCTGAGAGTTGGCCAAACCCTTTTTGAATCAAAGACCTTGCTATTTTAAAACAAACGAAATGATCCATCGCCATGAATGGGTCACAGGGAGGATCACAGGTGATCTCCCGGTGGAGGGACCCGCGTGGTGTCTGGTGCTTTCTTTTCTGTCTTCTTTCCTGTGACACTGGGGGCCCCGAAGGCAGGGGCTACATCTCATCCACTCAGAATACCCGCCTGCTTGCCTTGCAAGATACACCCGAGGCAGCCTGGCCTGGGGGAAGGAGCCCGGCTGGGGAAGAGCCTGCCCCATCTCACTGTGTGATCGCAAGCGGGTCCCTCCCTCCAGCCTGGCCCCAGAATCCCGAATCCAGACCCCTGACTGTGGAATGAGAGCACCAGCGTGCCGCTCCACCCCAGCTCCAAGACTCCTCCGATGCCTACGAGTGGGGCAGTCAACCCACACTGCCGCCCCATGACCGGAGCAATGGCTTGGAACCTGTCACTGTGTAAGATCCAGAAAACTAGAGTGGCCGGCATTCTTTCCACATGAGCACCCAGGCGTATTTTTATCCCATCAAAACACAAAATGCCAGCATCACGGAGCTCGGCTGAGGGGCTGCCACCCCCTGCGAGGGCTGCTAGGATCGTGCATCTACTGACACGTGGAGAATGATCTCACGTGGACTTCAGCCCAAGCTCTCTAACCCTTGCTCAGGCCGGCCCCACTCTGCTCTCCCCCCAGGGGGGCCACCCCGACCTCTGAAACAAGCCCCCATGGGAAGCCTTAAAGATGTTCACACACCCTCTGAGCAGAGCCTCCACCATCAGGATCCCAGACCAGGGGAAAAACCAGGGATGCCCACGGTTTCACATTCACCCCACTTGCTGCTCCTCCACATCCACGTGCCACTGTGGACCTCCACGCCTTTGCTCTTACAGGGCACCTCTCTGGTGTCCATCACAGCTGTACTTTCCAGCACCGTCCAGAGAGGGCAGGTGTGAAACTCACAGCCCCTCCAGATGGTGCTACACTATATAGCTGTTAACCACAACCTGTATAAAAATGTTTAAAGATAAGGAAATGTTTGTATGACGCTGTTAAGCAGGATTTAAAGCAGCATGAGCTACTGCCCTGAGTCTATTTAGGATGAAAACAAACTTCATCTGCACAAAAAGATGCAAGAAAATGCCCCCAAAATGGTTATACTATGTCTGGGTGAAGAGACTACAGGTAGTTTTATTTTATTCTTTTTCTAAATTTACTTCCCTAATTTTCTATAATGAACGTGCAAGGTTTTTGGAATTACCACAAAATGTTATTCTAAAACCCGTCTGTGACTGAGCCTGAAGGGAGAGGGCCCAGGGGTTCCCAGGGTCTGGGATGTCTGCTCTGGCCTGGATAGCCCAGCAGCCTGGCACAGGGCTGCTCCTCAAGACAAGGGCACATAGCCCTTGGAGGTACCTATTTTTGCCCCAGAGTATTAAGGGCTAACCCAAGGAACATTCCGGCTCTACCCAATGTGCCAAGTTCCCAGGACTAAGGGGGAATCAAGCTGGAAATGCTCCTCGCCTGGCCGGGGTGGGTCAGCGGGCAGGGACTGTGGGCCGATCCTGTGCCGGGCCCCAACTTGGGCCTCCCGGGCCCCAGAGAGGATCCTATAGGGCCTGCCTTGGAGAACTCAGTCCAGATGGGAAGGATGACACCCAAACTGACAACCACAAGGAGGGAGCTCTTGGGGGCTGCAAGCACAGAAGGGGGCCACACTCAGCGGTGGAAAAGGGGCAGGATGAGTGGCCTTGACTAAAGCTTTAGGACAAGCAGACATGAGCCAGGCAAGGGTGAAGGGAGGGAGGAATGGAGGTGTGTGGGCATTTCAGAGGGGGACTGCCCAGGAGAAAAGGCAGCGGACATGGCTTAAAGGCAACATGGCTGGGAAGGTGCGGAAGTGACTCTGGGGAGGGCGCACAGGAAGGAGAAAAGAGGCTGAGCGGGCAGCCAGGAACCTGGGGCAGGTCCCGAGGGCCTGAACAAGTGCCAGGCTTAGTGTGGGGTTGAGCCTAGGGCAGAAGGAAATGCAGGCTGGTGCTGCAGGGCAGTGGCAGTTAAAGAACCATCAGGGCTGTATGGGGACTGGCCAGGGAGACCAGGGAGGGAGCTGGGTGGTCTTCCAGGGAAAGTGAGCAGGCCTGGCCTAGGGCAGGCATCTGAGTGCGCTCCTGGGCCAGGAGAAACAGAAGCACCACCAACTGAACGTGGGCAGGGGGGAGCAGAATGGGGCCTGATTTGTGCCCTGGGGCCATGGTGTTGGTGCCACTTGCTGAGGAGGGGACCTGGGAGAGGGGAGGGAGCCACACGAAGCATAGAGCAAGCTCGCTATCACAATTCTTACCACCGCAACCGTGGACCAGGATTTGGTCTCTGTCCCACAGCACAGGCATTCTGGGGGTCAGGGACTGAACTAGGTTCCCCTCTGTGACCAGCCCCAAAGGCCTGTCCAGCCCTGGCCTGGGAGGGGCAGGGGAGGCCTGAGTGGGGAGTCCTCCACATACCCTTCCATCCTGGGAAAGAAGATGAGATGTGGTCTCCCAGCAACCTTTCCTGTGTCCAGTCAAAGGTCCATTTGCTGGGGGAGCAAGTATATAAAGGAACGTTCTTCTGAATCCCTGGTCAGATGCCAAGGGGCTCCAGTGAGAATCACAGCCCCCTGGAGACAGAGCGGACAGAACGGGCAGTGGAGAGTATGGCCTCTGGGTTTCTGTTGGCGTGGCTTCCTCGCTGAGGCTGCAGTGAGGGCGGGCAGCCAGCACACTGGGTACCCAGGGCATCGTTCCCTCAGTGATGCATCCCAGCGGAAGGGAAAGCCCTTTACAAATGGGCCAAGTGCCAGGGGTCACTGTCCAAGGTGAGGAGAGGCAGGCACGGTTCTCAGCGCCTGCCCAGGGGCAGAGGTCTCCCACCAGGCTCTGCGTGAGCACCTGTGGGGTCTTAACTTCCTCATGGGTCAAATAGGGATATATAATTCCTACCCCTAAGACTACTGGGAGGGCCAAATACTGTACAAAGGTTAGTTCCTCAGAATTTCTTAACATCCACTACAACAAATGGTGTGAGAGGGCCCAGCTCCACCACACCCAAAAGTCAGATTCCCCAGAAAGTTTCCATCTATCAAAACAGAAATTGATGTTCCTGAGGGCCAGGTTCACACCAGCCAGGGCCCAGGGGCTGCCACTGCCCCTCACCATGCCTTACTGAGGAGGAGCCCCAGGGGGAGAGTAACTGCCACACAGATTCTAAGTGGGCAGTGGGGGCTTCAGCCTCAGAATCTGCCCCCTCAGGAGGGCACGTAGCCGCTTGGGGAGTGAACCCCCAGCGCGGGCACACACACACACACACACACACACACACACTCAGCAGCCCCTAAGGTGCCCGCTTGGGGAATGAACCCCCAGCGCGGGCACACACACACACACACACACACACACACACACACTCAGCAGCCCCTAAGGTGCCCGCTTGGGGAATGAACCCCCAGCGCGGGCACACACACACACACACACACACACACACACACACACTCAGCAGCCCCTAAGGTGCCGCTTGGGGAATGAACCCCCAGCGCGGGCACACACACACACACACACACACACACACACACACACACACACACACACTCAGCAGCCCCTAAGGTGCCCGCTTGGGGAATGAACCCCCAGCGCGGGCACACACACACACACACACACACACACACACCCAGCAGCCCCTATGAGGAGGCCCAGGCGCCTTCCAGCGGCCCCGGGGGCACTGAGGGCGGCCCGGGGTCCCAGAAAGCCCGCCGACGGCCGCGGAGGAAGGACCATGACTGGGCAACTCGGCACAGGTGCTGTGGGACGCAGGGCAGGCGCGCCCCCTTCCACTCACCGGGTCCCCAGCGCCACGAGCCGCCTGCCTCTGAGGCTGGTTTTCCCGCCGGGAGTGGGGTTTCTAAGCCAGGCTCGCGGGCGTGACGGTGCTCGGAGCGCGCGGTGCCCCGCGATGCCCGGGGTGCCCGGACTGGGGACCAGGGGGCGTGCACCCCGGAAGGAAGACGCGATCGAGGCCCGGGCAGGGGTTGCCGTGAGCGTCGCGGAGAAGGCGGGACCCCGGCCCTCCAACTTCTGGGGAGCTTGCAGGGGACACTAGTACCAGCCGCCCGTCCGCTCAGATGGGGAAACTGAGGCCGAGGCGGGCTGCAACTCCGGGTGCTCCCGGTTCTCTTACCAGCCCCCCCTGCGACCGCCCCTAGCCGTGAAGTACTTACCGGCCCGCGAGTAGGCCTCACGCGGCGCTGCGACGCCCTTGGGCTTCAGAGCTCGCTGTAAAGTTGCTCGAGAGGAGCTGGACGGACCAGGTCCAAAGGGAAGCAACCGCGACCGAGCGGGCGGCGCCGGTTACGGTGGCAGCGGGAGAGCTCTGCCCACAGCGAGGGGAGGGGCGGGGCCGGGGGCGGGGCCGCAGGCTGTCCTCCACTCTCGACGCGGTCAGGAGGACGCGGCGCCGACTCGGCCCGCTGAGCGGCCGGCGTGCCTGCCAATCACTGCTCGCCTCCGCCAATCACAGAGCGCCTCGCCTGACAGCTGCCCACCGGCCCACAGGGCCTCCAGAGACGAGGTCGCCGGGTGGGCGGGTCGGACCCGCCCACAGCGAAAGTTTCCGAGTGGACTCGGGCCCTGGCCCAGCTCCGGCCCCGCCGCTCCACGCCCACAGACCGTCAGGTCCCTGGGAAGTGCGTACAGTGCGTAACAGGTGGTTGGACCCTCGGACGAGACTCGGACCACCTTTCACTCACTACCCTGGCCCCAGCGTCCTCAACTTCAGATTCATTATCATTGTTATTGCAATATTAACTAACACGTTGAGCGCCTACTATGCACCAGACGCCTTAATTTCGGCCTCACCAAAGATGGAGAGGGCTCCCCTAACAGAGGAACAGGGATAGGAAGATGTGGCCCATTTAAATGTGTACATGTAACCAAGGGCTGCTTTAAATGCATGAAATGCAACGTGGCTTGCTTTCACAAGGTAAATGTGTGGCGCGAGGCTGAGGCAGTTTGGAAACCCTCCTTTCGGTCCTGCCCTGGGGTCTGAGAGGTGTGGTCTGCAGATAGGGGCAAAGGTCTATATTTGAGACAGGCCTTGGGGCTGTGAAGCACCGGTTGGCGGCGCAGGGCGCCTCCTGGGCTGTGTCTGCTCTGTCTGGTCCTCACAGCCAACCTGAGATGCCTGTCCTGGGTTATCACTGCAGAAACTGCGGCTCACAATGGCTGCTGGGAATATGTGACCAACATTTCGGGAGCAAAGTTTCCAGATGGTTTGGGAGATGAGTTCTATCCACTGAACACACTACCTCGGGGACTTTTGTTAAAGCCACGAGACTCACATCAGGCACCTCACTTTATCCTCCAGCTGCCCCCTCCATCCGATCCCCATCTTCGTGTCTGACCCGGTGAGGCTCACAGAGGAAGGAAGGAAACAGGCGCCGAGCAGCACCCACTCTGCCCCAGGCTCAGTTTGGGGGTTTTCACACCTCAAGGTTTTTCATTTCATCCCCAATATCACTGTGAGGCAGGTAACATTGGGCTCATTTCTATCGATGAGAAGATTGGGGCTCAGACATAGATGGGTATTTGTCCAAAATCACACAGAACTCTTTCCCCCTTGCAGTATACTAGTTACAGAAAATTTGGAGAATTAACACAAAGTAGAAAGAAGAAAAAATATCACTCAAAGGCAATTACTGTTCACATTTTGGGGGTTATGCATATTTAAGAAAGGGTTTCCAGAAGTCACTGTGATCACACTGCATGTGTTGGTACATGTGTGTGTGCATTAGAGCAAAGTCCTAGAAGCAGAATCACTGGATCCTGATAGGCTTCTTCAGATCTATAGATACATTTTACCAAAACAAGTTTCTCAAAGTTGCCTCCAGTTTAGTTCCGAGGGGTACACACTGGCTTGGAGAATTACTTTATTTTTTAGCCTTGCCTACTATGGTAAATGAAAAATGGTCCCTTTGCAATTGCAATTTGCATTTCCATGGTAATTAAGAGGCTGGACATTTCATATTTCTTAATTTTGAGAAGCATTCTCTTTCGCATTTATCTATTGGGAGCTTAGAGGCTCTTTGAAAATTAATCAGATGAGTTTCTTTTCTTTCTAACCCACCCATCTTTACTGCCCATCCTCTCCTTCAGCATGGAGGGCTGGAGGCTGACCTGAATGACTCCTGCAGCCCACCCTTGGGATCAACAGCCCTCCTCGCACCTGCAAGGCTGGGAGCAGAGACGCATCCTCCAGCATCTTGGCAGGACTTTTCCAACTCATTTGTCACTGTCTACAAGAACATAAGCAGCTTGTCATCCACCCCCACTGGCTGGTCACTGCCCAGGAGACCACCATCAAGTAGAGGACATAACCTTTGAAGGGACCCAATAAACAGAGGGAAGGGGACAGATTGAACAATTCCTCCTGGGGAGGCAAGAGAGTAAATGAACCTCAGGCAGAGCACAGAAACATTTAACATATGCCATGGAATAAAAAAACGTTAAAAGCTGTAGGTAAATTCAGAAAGAGAATAGTCGCGGTGAGAAAAATTAGCACTGGAAGATAATGTGGAGTAAATGCCTTAAAATGTAGAGGAACAATACATGAAAATCGTCAGGGAGAAAATGAGAGGCTTGCTGGCAGTTCCAGGCGGTACAGCATGTAAAGAACAGGCACTCCAAAAGGAGCTGGAGGGGAAACAAACGAAAGAAATGCTAGAAGAAAATGTCTCTGGGCTGAAGATATGCCATAAAGTCTCCAACTCCAAGGATAAGTTATGAGAAAGTCTTGCAGAATTCCAGAAAAAAGCGGTCACATCCAAAAGAAGGAGAATCAGAGTGGTGCCAGATTCCTAGGCAATTTTGGGACAATGTCCAGGGATTCCGATTGTCTGATCAACGAGCCGGTCCCCTGCTATGATGGAATTCATGTGTCAGGGCAGAAGAAAGAAAATATCTAGGGGCTTCCCTGGTGGCGCAGTGGTTGAGAATCTGCCTGCCAATGCAGGGGACACGGGTTCGAGCCCTGGTCTGGGAGGATCCCACATGCCGCGGAGCAACTAGGCCCGTGAGCCACAACTACTGAGCCTGCGCATCTGGAGCCTGTGCTCCGCAACAAGAGAGGCCGCGATAGTGAGAGGCCCGCGCACAGCGATGAAGAGTGGCCCCCGCTTGCCACAACTGGAGAAAGCCCTCGCACAGAAACGAAGACCCAACACAGCCAAAAATAAATAAATTAATTAATTAATTAATTAAAAATGCAACTGCGGGAGAAAAAAAAAACCACAGCTCTTGTCCTAATTCAATGCCATCTCTCTAGGAGGCCTGTCTTCACTCCCCCACGAAGTCGAACCCTGTGCTTTGCTGTTGAGTACTGAATGAATGAATGGATGAAGGAACGAATGGCTTCATAAGGACAGTGTCCAGACCCTTTAATGGGATATCTAAAAATGCCTCCCACACTTCAGTCCTATTGTGCCATCTGCAGTCCTCTGACGCCTCCCTGTTCTCAGATTCCGCATTCATGTACTTGCCCACTTCTTTCCTATTTAAAGTCCATTTCAATTTACTCAGCAAACATCCTTCCTCACTTTTCTCTGCACGCTTGGCATGTAGACCAATGCCTACCAGTTTCAGGCATTGGGCTACATGCCAAGCGTACAGAGAAAAGTGAGGAAGGACGTTCGTGAGTTTTCATCTGAAGGACAGCAGAGTTGGGGCCTTTTTCAGACCATCAGTGTATTAGGCCAAAAATGGTCCCCTGGATATCAGGCCCTACCTCCCGGACCCTGTGAATGTTACCTTATTTGGAAAAAAATGTCTTTGCAGTTGTGACTAAATGACATGTGATGTAATTACATGAAATGGGGTGATTACCCTGGATTTTCCAGGTGGACCCTAAAGACTGTCACAAGTATCCTTAAAGGAGGGAGGCAGAGGGAGGTTCGACACACACATAGAGAAGGTTATGTGAAGGTGGAGCAAAGAGAGACCGGAATATGCTGGCCTTGAAGATCGGAGTGATGCAGCCACAAGCCAAGGAATGCCAGCAGCCACTGATGCTGGAAGAGGGCAGGAAATGGATTCTTCTTGATTTCAGCCCAATGATACTGATTTCAGATTTCTGGCTCCAGAACTGTTGTTTTAAGCCACTGAGTTTGTGGCAGTTTTTTACAGCAACCACAGGAGATTGATATAATCCTAATGTTGTGTTGGGACTGCAGTCTTGCGGTCATCTGGTGTCCACTGGGGTCCTGCAGATGAGCTTAGGTGAGGCATGGAAATACCAACCCTTGCAAGGGCAGCCTTGGGATAAACATAACCAGAGGACTGAACCAACCCCTTGGCATTCAAACATATACTCATCAAAATCAAGGAGTCAAGGGGCCAAATCACCCTCTTGTGGGTCCCAGGATGATAAACAAGCAGTATTGAGAGTTGGGAAATTGTCCTTGAATGACCAGGCCGAGTGTTCCGCAGACTCAGCGACCTAGGTCCTGAGTGTGTAACCCACTGAGCTAGTGAGATCAGAACAGCACGTGGGGTATGTCAGCCACACATAGGACATCTAGGACTCTGAGACCCCAGGACCACCCATGTATCCACATTTTAACAGGTTCCCCGGGGATTCTGATGCGCAGGGAAATTTAAGACCCATGACTGTAAAGGCGAGTGATTGCAAGTGTGATCTTCATCCTTCACCTGGGTGACTGTTAGAGAGGCAGAAACCCATCCCACCTCAGACCTCCTGAGTTAAGAGTCTTCATTTCAAAGAGATACTCCTGTGATTCATGTAGATAGTAAAGTCAGAGGAGCCCTGCTCTGGGCTGCAGGTTCCCAACCCAGGCTGCACGAGTATTAGAACCACCTGGAGAACCCGTCCTGCCCAGGCCAACAGAGCCAGAAGTTTGGATTTATGGAGAGTCCTGGATAGCTGGGAGCAGAAGAGCTGCATTCAGCATTTAACAAGGTCTGGAGCACGTTCCGGCCGTGCTCCCACGGACCCCTTCCCAGCCTCCCTGCTGGAGGCTATCCCACCTGCCCTTGACCACGTCTAAGACAGGAAACTCTCTTTGGTGTTACATCTCAATGGGTCTTCCTGACACCATGACAAACCAGGTGGCCTCCCTCCGTCTCCAAGGAGTTGGTGGCTCCCCAAGATCACACATCACAGAGCTGGTCGGTGGCAGAGCCTCTGGGCTCCCAAACCCTGCTCCCTCTATCCCCCATTTCTCTGACCATCCCCCCTCCCCCTCCCTCCTTTCCTATGTTCCTTTATACACCTGAGCTCACAGCCCACTCTACAGAATGCTTAAAATTGCAGCAGAAGCGGCCAGAGCTGCGACAGAGGGCTTGGCACTGGTCACGTGGCTCTGTGTCACCAGGGCTGGGTGCTACATCAGGGCCCCCGCAGCCCCAGCTACCCACGCCGGCCTGAACCTCCACCCACCCCGCATGCACACCCCACACACACTGCATTGTTGCCGGGTAGTTCTGAGCCCCCATGAGTCTGAGTCGTGAGTTACTCATCTCTGAAAGCAGAGTGACTGCCACTTAGGGGCCTTCTGATGAGTCACCAAGTACATCGAGAAGTTTCATACTGGATAAAAGAGCTTGAGGATGCCAAGGCAACTTTAAAGCAGAAGAAGGACAAATGCCCTCACAGAGGAGAAGCACATCCCAGAACCCCCAACTCCGTGTCCCCATCACCCCACTATGTCAATAGGCGGGTTCTCCAGAAGAACAGAACCAAGAGGACATATATGGATATATAGAAAGGAATGTATTACAAGGTATTCTCACGCAATTACAGAGGCTGAGAAGTCCCACAATCTGCCGTCTGTAAAGCTGGAGGCCCAGGAAGGCTGGTGGTACTTCCAATCCAAGTCAGAAGGCCTGAGTCGATGCCGAGGGCAGGAGAAGAGGGACGGCCCAGATGCAGCTGCGTGGATTCACCCTTCTTCCGCCTTTTTGTTCTATTCAGGCCCCGAACAGATTGAGGATGCCCGCCCACACTGGGGAGGGTGATCTGCCTTACTCAGTCCTAACTCAAGCGCTCTCACACACACACTCAGAAATGAGGCTTTACCAGCTATCTGCACACCCCTTGATCCAGTCAAGTCGGCACATAAACCTAACCATCACAGTCACTGCAGCACCAGGTGAGGTGTACCTCCTCCCCCAGCCTCGGGTCCCTCACCTAAGAAATGGGCTCAGCCTGCTGCCCTGGGATGGGTGGAGGGGAGTGACCATGAAAGCCACCAAAATGGGGGCCTGGCCATGGCGTCGCTGAGGGCAGCTCAGAGGCTGCTGATGGTTTGGTCAACAAACCACAGGGCTCTGTGTCACCAGGTCTGGACCCCGCAGCCGCTGCCACATTTGCCGGGAACCTACTACGCGTTTCCTCCCTGGGTTCTTTGGCGAGAGATGGAAGGTTCTAAGGCACATCCCCCGTCCCTGCCCTGGAGGGCCTTATGGGCTGGTTTGGTTCAGATGTTGGAAACACCAGCACCTGTTAGAGAACAGGAATGAGATAACTGGGGAGAAGCTGTGCTGGCCTGCAGATTCCCAGCACGGGAAGAAATCGCCACCGGCTACAGTAGTCAGGGAAGCCTCCCTGGAGGAGGTGCCGACTTTACTTTTTTTTTTTTTTTTTTTGGTTCTTCTTCTTTCTAAAAAGTAGACTTTATCTCTTAAAGCAGTTTTAGGTTCATAGTAAAATTGAGCAGAAAGTACAGATATTTCTAATATATACCCCCTACTCCCCAACACCCAGAGCCTCTTCCACTACCAACGTCCCCCACCAGAGTGGTACACTTGTTATAATCAATGAACCTGCATTATCACATCACTACCACTTAAAGTCCATAGTTTACATGAGGGTTCACTCTCGGTGTTGTACGTTTTATGGGGGTTGACAAATGCATGATGACATGTATCTACCATTATAGTATCGTACAGAAGAGTTTCACTCCCTTAAAAATCCTATTCATCCCTCCCCCCCCACCAGCCCCAGAAACTACTGATCTTTTTACTGTCTCCAAAGTTTTGCCTTTTCCAGAATGTCATATAACTGGAATCACGTGGTATGGAGGCTTTATCAGATTGGCTTCGTTCACTTAGTGATATGCATTTAAGTTCCCTCCATGTCTTTTCATGCCTTGATAGCTCACCGCTTTTCAGCACTGAATAGTATTCCATGGTGAGGATGTACCAGCTTATCCGTCCATCACCTACTGAAGGACGTCGTGGCTGCTCCCAAGAGGTACTGACCTTACATCAGAGAACCGAGCATGGAGGGTCATTAGGTAAGTCTGGCACAGGAGACTCACAGACCTCTCTGGGCATCAACTCAGGATACCCCTGTACCCCACGGGTTGTTGGGAAGGTCTGTGAACTAACCTGTGGGGAAGTGGCAGCACACGGCCAGTGCACAGTGGGACCAGTGGATCCTGGTTCCCTCACATCACCCCCAAAATCATCACCCTTCCTTACAAATGGTCACTAACTACACCTGGTGGTTCATTAAATCCACACAAGGACCCTGGGAGGTAGCTCTTGTCCCCAGGTTATGGACAGGGAATCAGAGGCTCTGGGAAGTTGAGGGACCTGCCCAAGGTCATGCTGTGACACCTCTTTGGTCCGATGGTCCCCAATCCCTGCTACAATGCCACACGACCCACAGCCCCCATGTCTGAAACCCAACAAGCTCACCGGGGCAGGGGTTCAGGTGGCTCTAAGGAAGATAAAACTTGTGTCACTAAAGGCCCCTTTTAAACAAACACCCCCAGGCTGTGGGCTCCCAACTTCCTCCTGTGCCTTCACGTGGGGCTGCGGCTTTTCCTCCCTCCCTTCTGAAGTGACAAGCTTTCAGTCCCAAGTCCCCGCTGTCATCTTGACAAAAGCCAGAGCTGGTGGGAGACAACTTCTCGCTCATTTTAGCAGGAAACAATAGAAGACAACTTAGGCATACAGCACGTAGGTAATGTCAAGAGGAGTGGAACATTACCCAGTTCAAAATCGTCCCCAAAACTTTCCAGACACCCACTTAGCAGTAGCGATCAGAATACCATAGATAGGTGTCGACGTGGAGACTGGCAGGGAAAGCTGGGGGCAAAAAGCACTTTTGATATTTGTGGGAGCAATTTGGACAGTTTAGCAAAAGAGATATTGTTTTTGATAATCATTAGAAGTATAAATTACCCAGAAGGCTTACTGTGATCACAGATAATTGTTTTCCCTAAGTTTTTGTTACAATGGAAACTGTCAGACTCTGGTTGCAACTTGCTCTGTGACTTGCGAAAGAACTTCTGGAACAAGAAAGGAGAAGGAGCCTGGGTACAAGGGATTCTCTTGGCTCTTGCCTTGAGACTGTTACTTTGTGGTACATGAAATGCTGCACGAATTCACTGAATTGATATTTTTTTCCTGGAGAAAATATGGTATCAGTTGTTATCCACAGTTCAGGTTGCCTTTGTGCTGCCCCAATGCAGGGACCACAAGCTGCCATCCTCGAGTACATACACCTTGGTCCCTGAGCCGAGGGGAGGATGGTCTGGCCAGATGTCAGCATGTACATTCTGCCTGGAGAGACGCTGGGGCCCAGGATGTGCTCTACCAAGGGCAGCAGGGTTATTTTCAGAATAAGGCTGAGACATCTTCGTGAGGGCCTGTAGAGTCCAGAGGTAGCCTGGGGGCAGCTGGAGAAAGGGTAACATTTGAGCTAGATCCCAAAGAAGGAACAGAGGTTTGCTGTAGGAAGAGGAGGGAAAGGGCCTTCCGGGAAGAAGGCAGGCTGAATGCAAAGGCCTGGAGAAGTGACACAGCAGGTGGGTCCAGGCAGAAGTTTGGGCTGATGAGAGCAAAGGTGGTGGGGAGCAGCTGCCAGGGAGGCTGGAGAGGGCTGGATCGTGAAGGACCTGGGAAGAGTTTGGAGATTACTCAATTGGCAAAGGAAGAGCAACCCCTCCCTCACACCTGTTGTCCCAAAGTGGTCCCCTGGGGAGGAAGAAAGCATAGTTCATGAGAATCAGTTATCTATTGCTAGGTAAGAAACTATGCCCAAACCCAGTGGCTTAAAACAACCACTTTACTTGCCCTTGATTCTGGACCAGGAATTTGGGCAGGAGTCAGCTGGGTGGTTCTTTTGCTGCGGGTGGCATCAGCTGGGGTCCTTCATTTGGTGGCATTCTGCTGGTGGCTGAACAGGGCTGGAAGGTCCAAGAAGGCTTCACTCACATCAAGTGGACGTTGGGCTCCTCCACATGGCCTCTGTCTCTCCATGTGGCTGCTTGGGCTTCCTCCTGGCATGGTGGTTGAGGGCAGTCAGACTCATACATGGCAGCTGGCTTACACGAGGGAGGCTCCAAGGTGGGGGCAAAAGCAGAAGCTGCACATCCCTGGAGACCCAGCCCCAGAAATTCACATCCATTTCCACCAGAAGTTCACAAGCTGTCATTCAAAATAAGTCACAGGAGAGCCAGCCCACATTCAACATGATGGGTGATGAAGAATTTGCAGCCATTTTTAATCTACCGCAGCATGGGAACCCCCCAGGAAGTTAAGTGACCAGCCCAATGTCACAGGCTGAGGTAGTGGCAGAATCAGAACTCAGTTTCAAGTCCTTGGCTCCCAGCCAGGGCTCTTCCCTCATCACACAGTCCTCAAAGGCACTTGTCAAAATGGGAAAATATTTCATCTAAGGAGACAAGTAGTTAGGATCGAGGCTCTGATCTTCTTCTTCACCAACTGTCCGGGGACCTTTTAAAAGAATCTGTTGAACTGAATGAAAAGGGCAAGTGGGAAGACTTTGTCTTTAGAGGAAAAAAAAAAACAGGAAGAAGAGGGAGTCAGTGTTACTAAGCAACAAATAGAAGGCAGAATGATATGAACAGCAACAAATTAAATAGGGCTTCTCAGCCTTTGTCAAGTCACAGCTCACAGAGAAAATGGCACTTGTGCAGATTAGAGCAAGGCTGCTCCTGTGGGGGCTCACTGGCCCCCAGAGGCTCCAGGCATCCCCGGCAACAATAGATCCTAGTGCCGAGGAAATAACTATTCCAGCACACACTAACCCATTTGCTGTCACCACCACCACTACCATCATCACCATCATCACCATCTCCATCACCATCATCATCATCCCACCACCACCACGATCTCCACCACCACCACCACCACCACCACCACCATCATCATCCCACCACCACCATCTCCATCATCACCACCACCACCACCATCTCCATCATCACCACCACCACCACCATCTCCATCATCACCACCACCACCACCATCTCCATCACCACCACCACCACCACCATCACCACTACCACCACCACCATCTCCATCATCACCACCACCATCACCACCATCATCATCCCACCACCACCACCACCTCCATCACCACCACCACCACCATCATCATCCCACCACCACCACCATCTCCATCGTCACCACCACCACCACCATCTCCATCATCACCACCACCACCACCATCTCCATCATCACCACCACCACCACCATCTCCATCATCATCACCACCACCACCATCATCATGATTACCACCACCACTTTCATCACCATCATCATCAACAAGGAAATATAGCAGGAAAACACCTGAGTAACGTTTAGGGACTTTACCCCTCTTCCTCATCTCTAAGCCAGAATAGTGCTAGTTAGCATTCACTGAGCACTACTACATATCTCATTTGATCCTCTCAACAACCATGTAAGGCGGATGCTATCTTTCCCCCCATTTTATGGTTAGGGAAACAGAGCCCTTAAGTAACATGTCCAGGGTCATGCAGGTCCTGGTGGCAGAGGCAGGACTTACACCCAGCAGCCTGACTCACTCCCAACCACACAGAGCTTTCCTCTTGGGCCTCTTGTGAGACTCAAACGACATCCTTCTTTTGTAGCTGAGGCTCAGAAAGCTTAAGAGACTTGCTCAAGGCCACCGAGCTGGGGGACCAAATCTTGTCTTTCCCTCCTGGCTGGGGCCTCTGTACCCGAGTCCACATTGCCAGAGCCAGCTCTTTACCAGCCTGCCAGATTTTATGGTCTTCAAAAGATCACTGCCTCCCTGGTATATCTGGCTGTTATCACTCAGTGACAATTGAACCATCACATTATTGCCCCTGGGTGTGTGTCTTTATCTACGCCTGTCTCTGGAGCTTGCAGGCGATTATCCTGCATGGCCGGATGGAATTAGACCTCTCTGGAGGTGAAATAAGATCTATCTGAACATCTGCCTTCTCCCCACACCTTGGGCCATGGGAGGGTGTGTTGAACAGAACTGCAGAAGGGCTCTGCGAATTATAAAGTGTTCATAAAACCTTGTGATGATAAACATGATTGGTAAGGCCTGCAGAACAACAGAGCTCTTGGATAGCAAGCTGAGAGCATCATTATCAGGGACTTATTACAACATTTAAAGGGTATTATGAGAAAAATTGCAGGAACCATCACATCCAGCCTGGTGAAGATACAGCTTGTGGAAGCAAGAGTGTGTTGTGGAGCTTTTGCGCTGCTGTGTCCGCTGCTGGGGGCACCATCTCCTACCCCTCTCCTGGCTCAACGGGTCTCTGCCTGAAGCTCGTCTTACCAGTGTGGGATCCTCCGACCGCCTTGACCACCCCAGGGCAGTCTCTTGGCCATTGCATTCCATCTGCAAGCCTGGCCATGGCTCTGGGTTGTTTACTTGTATTATTAGTCATTGAATGAATGAATGAGTGAGTGAGCGAATGTTTTCAAATCCTCCACACAGCAGTCAAAATGACATCAATCTGATCATATCGTTCTCCTGTTTAAAAACCCTCCAAAGATGTCCCGATGCACTCAGAAGAAAAACCTCGCTCCTTTCCCTGGCCTCCCTAAGTGGTGCTGCCCTACTGAGTTCACAGCTGTCTCCCCTGTGCCCACCTATTCAGCCACACTGGCCTCCCTTCTGTTCTTAGAGGGTATCAAGCTCTCCCCACCTCAGGGCCTTTGCCCATGCTATTCCTTCCACCCACAATCGCTCCCTGACCCACTCTTCATGCAGCTGCCCCGTGCCCTCCTTCCTCCCAGACCACTCTACCCACAGCATGCTTGTCCCGCCAACCCCACGCATTACTGACCCTGCTGCAGGCCCTTCTAAGTGTCCCCTATTTGTTTGTGAACTGTATTTTTTAATCTCTCTTCTTCACTAGCCTGTAAGTAGATTGACAGTAGGAGCCATGCTTGTTTCAGTCACTCGACTGTATCTGCCCTCACAAAGTGCCTCAAAGTGGGTGGGGGGCACTTAAAACACAGAAGTTTCTTCTCTCGCAGTTCTGGAGGCCAGAAGTCCAAAATCAAGGTGTCAGCTGGGGTGGTTACTTCGTGGGGGCTCAGTGGGAGGATCTGTTCCAGGCCGCCACCTCAGCTTCTGGTGCCCGTGACTTGTGATGGCATCACCCAGTCCCTGCCTCTGTCACCACGTGGCCTTCTCCCTGGGTGTCTGTGTCTTCACATGGTGTTTTTCTCTCTGTGTCTGTGCCCAAATGTCTCCCTTCTTCTAAGAGATTATAAATCATTGGATTAGGGCCCATCGTCTTCCAGGATGACCTCAACTTAACTTGATTACATCTGCAAAGACCCTATTTCCAAATAAGGTCTCATTCTGAGGTTCCACGTGGGCATAAATTTGGGGACGATGCTATTCAACCCAATACACCCATCATCCCTGGCAACCAGTTCATGGTATTTGTTGAATGAATGAACCAGTCAATCAATTAATTAACCAGATGACCACTATCTCCTGAGGGAGAGTGAGCATATATGTTCTGGGATATTCCAGAGGGCAGGACATGGGGGAAGAGACAGGGAGGAAGATTTCCACTCAAAAGGAGGAAGGACTAGGCGTGACTGAGACGGGCCAGCACGCCCCTATATTTCCGTACTTCACTGACCCACTGGGCTTGACAGTCAGGCCTCAGGTCAGCCTGAGGGGAGAGGTCAGCACCATCCCAGGAACGTTGGTTACGGGCAGCTGTCTCATCAGCAGGTGAGCTCCGGCTCACTGGGTATTTGTGCCATGCCCAGCAAAGGCTGCATCACTGTCTTGCCATGGACTTTGTTAAGGGGCTTCAGAGAGACGAGCAGAATCTAAGAGCCTTGGCAATTCCCTGGTGGTCCAGTGGTTAGGACGCTGCACTCTCACTGCCGAGGGCCTGGGTTCAATCCCTGGTCGGGGAACTAAAATGCCACAAGATGCACAGCAGAGCCAAAAAAAAAAAAAAAAAAAAAAAAGACTCTAGGAGCCTTCCTAATCCCAGTGCTGCAGGATTTATTATCACAACCAAGACTGCAGTGCTGGTCACACCCAGAGGGTGGTGCCTACCCATGCTCCTTCAGTCCAATGCATGGATGCATGGTGCCCTGGGTGAGGGGGCATGGCCTTTGGTGTCACACTGTGGCAGAGACAATGAACTGTCCTCCAAAACTGTGTACCCCTCTTTCCATAGTGCAGCTACTCAGCTGGAGACTACATTTCCCAGCACCCCTTGCTCTGTATGTGGCCATGTGACTACCTCTCACCAATGGAATGCATGAGAAATGATGCCCCTTCTGGGCTGTGGATGTAAAGAAGCATGTGCCTTCTCTACACACTCATCCTCCAACTGCCAGCCAGGAGGGAGGTCTGTGAGGCCCTGGAAAGACTGAAGCCACAGGCTGGGAGAAGCCTGGGTCCCTAAGTCACCACGTGGAGGAAGGCAGCCCACCAACAAGGATCACCAGATTGCACTGTTGGAGAACAAAAACTACCTTCTACTGGTTAAGCTACTGAGATCTGGGGATTATTTGTTACAGCTACGAGCATCTAAACCAACACACTGATGAACCTCAGTTCAAACCTCGGCTAGCCGTCTGGCCTTGGGCAAGTATCTTTCCTTCTCCTAGCCTCAGTTTCCCCATCTGTAACATGGGCGTAATACCTGCCTTCAAAGGTTTTTGTGAGTAGTGCACAAGGTCACTAACCCCATGTAAAGTGATTTGCACAAAACTTGGCACCCAGTAAGTAGCCTTAACTGTAGTCAACTCCCTTTCCTGCCAAACCCAATGCCTTTCTTAGGTCACCTAAAAAATCTTTGTCACCTTCCTGCTGTTGGCCAGACAGGACTACACACACCCTCGTAGGGGTTTTCCTGGGTGGACTAGGACATATTTGAGTAACTAAACATCTGAAAATAAACCAAAAGAAGTACTTACAGTTATGGAGAGGAGACCAGAAAGACAGAAGCGCTTGCTGGCCTCTCTCTAGGCCGTGCTGAGCCACGAAAAGAAGCATCCTCCACTGTCCTCTCCACCAGCAATTCCTGAATTCCAGTCCCATCTCGGTCACTGACTCAGGGCCCTAGGGACCTGGGATAAAGTCACATACTTCGCTGGACCTCAGTTTCCCCATCTGTGAAATGGTTGGATTGGGGCCTCCAGCTCTGTCCCTCCATCATCTTACACGTCTCGTCCCCACGCTCAGAACCCACTCTACCACAGAGAGACAAATGTGCCTTTGCCTCTGGGTGCCTTAAAACTCCAGGCCTGTCAGACACCCTGAATTCCAGGCCCAGTGCCTGGTCTCCCACGGCCCTGACAGCCAGGAAGACAACTTATGGGTGGAGACAGGAACTTGGAGATTGGTTCTATTTCCTTGGCAAATTTTGGGCACAAGACAGAAAGCTGCAACAGGAAGAGACCCACAGCATCCAAGCTCAGGGGACCCTGGGAATCTCATGGTCCGACTGCCTACACTTTATGGATGGAGACGTGGGCTGAGACGAGAAGCCACTTGCCTGAGGTCATCCCATAGCAGTGGTGGCAGCACAAGCACTCAGCACCCCACCCTTGGCTCCCCCATGACGTGAGGCTGGCCCCTACTGCACGGATTTCACCTGAAGATCGGTGCTCTGACCTCTGATGGTGCACCTTTTGCAAATGCAGATTTCTGATTAAACTTGCCTTTGAGGAGGTGGGCAGAAAGTTCCTGTTTTGGGGGAGATGGGGGTGCAGGAGGATTTGACTCTTTGAGGTAACTCCTAGCCCTGGTCCTGACATTTTTTTCTTTTTCCAAGCAAATGGGTGGCAAATCAATTAATCACTTGAGTCTGCTGACCTCTAGTGGACATGTTTTTAATAGCAATATTTAGGACTAAATTGAAGGGACAAAGAATTGAACTTCCCCCAAGCAGTTTATCTAGGGTTGTGACTCTAAGACTCTCGCATGCCTACACATCATCTTGGAATGTTATGAAAATGCACAGTCTGCCTTAGTGAGTCTGGAGGGAGTCGAGATTCTGTATATGTGATGAGCTCCCGGGTGACGTGGATGTTGCTGGTACCTAAGGCAAAAGTTTGAGGAGGGAGGAGATGGGGAACTTAGATTCACCCACCTCTGAGCACAGAGGTGCTTCCATGTGCTACCTCACCACCCTGATGTCAGGGAAAAGGCGGAGATATGACTCCCGTGAAGACACACAGCTGGCGAGGGTGGGACTTTCACTGAGGACCTTGGAAAGCCAGCAGCCCAACAAACAGAGTAACATGTTGGAAAGTACTCTGGACAGCAGCACACTACAGTGACTATCTGAATTAATAATATGTTAAGTAAAAGAACCAAAGTTAGACTTATATTTCTTCTGCAATACCCTTAACATGACAGTCTGCTTTAACAGTTTTTAAATGAAACATTGTACGATTTATTTACAGACATAAAGCTAAATCACAAATGGAAATAAACTATGATTTTTCGATTAGTATAAAACAATGTAGGAACTGAAGTCGGCCTGCAGAAATGAAAGATTAGTAGACTATTGTCCACATGAGATTTTCTTTTCCTTAGTAAAACAGAATCACCTTTCAATTCTGGCTGATGAAATCTGCTATACATAGAACCCATCACAAGCAAAATGCAGTTTCAGTTGACTTTCAAGGTTCTTTATTTTAAAATTAGAAGGGTCATGTAAAATCTTCTTAAATAGCCTCAGTGAATGACCTCTTAGAAATTGTTCAGATTTCTTTGGCAAAAGCCAAATACAGGGACTAAACATTACTTTGGTCTCTCTCCTCCCTCACCTATATAAGCAAGGTACTAAAACAGCACAGAATATGAAATTTATGCATAAATTTACAAAGTGAAGCAACTGTAATTTAAGGCAACCAAAACTATGTATCTATTCCTACTGAGACTGAGACCTTGCGCAAAATATATCACTAAAACTGCCAAAAGTTGAAACACACCCAGATAATTTTGGGAGAAGATAAAATAGCTACTGTTCTAGTAGCATCTTCTATACTTTTACAACTTAGCACACTTATGACCCCTATGCCTCATTTTCAACTATTTTAATTCTAGTACTAAAATTTTAAAAGTTTAAATTGCACCAGTGTTTTGACTAATGTTTAAATCATGAGGACATATCATTTTTACAAATAAGGAAGTAAAAATATATTTATATTCATAAGACAGTAATTTATATTTACAAGAAAATTAGATTTTAAAATAGAAATTTGATCTTAATAAAACATAAAGACACAATAAATCATTTTCAGAATGAGGATATGTTTTTAATTAAGGGGAAAACTGTCATTTTTTTATTAAATGTGTTTTATATGTTCATTAGACCAAAACGTTTTACTTTTTAAGATAGTCTTGCAGGTGTCCATACATAATTTGAATTTAAAATTTTCTATTTAGAAAAACTTTTTATGAAAATTAACTTTATTAAAGTCATTTAAAAATTGCATCCAATTAACCATGTGTACAATATTCAAGTGTTCATAGTATTTAAGCAAATAAATACAAGAATATTGTTCCTTATAAATTTATAAAGTGTATCTTCGTTTATTCATTAATTTTTTTGCTGTTTAAGGAATTTTTATTAAAGCAAGAATTTTTTAATCCAAATTGCATTTCCTTGCTCCATTATCGATTCTGTTATTTAAAACAGAAGTGACATTCGGAGCTATTTCACAGTAAAGAATTATAAAATTAAAGGAATGTTTAAAATTTTTGTACTTTGCTGAAAATTATTTTCCCCAGGGTCTCTAAAACATTCATTTGTTTTTATATTTTGCTAATATCTTTCCCTTTTTTTGTGTGTGTTCGTAAACCAGTAAGTAATCTAGGACTACCATGATGTTTGTTAGACCTGGCATTGGCTCAGTACATAAGGTTCAAAGTTCTCTTTCCTTTTAAAATTTGTTTTATATTTTGCAATTTTTCTATATTATTTAAGTTTTTGATGTTTAGACATTTTTCTGCGGTGAAGCACAGTATCTTTTCACGGTCCCTGATCAATTTCAAACAGTTGGAACCCCAGTGGCACGGTTAACTGCTTCCTGGGCAGCCTCTTTAACGTGGTGGTTTGTAGTACAAAGACAGCTTCATCAACCTTAGCACAGAGGGAGACTCTGGAGATTCAAGCATACGAGGAAGTTCTGAATTATCAGCTTCCAACAACATCCCAGTGATTTTTACCAGCAAGACTAGGGTGCATGTCTTAAATAAGGAAAGACGAGTTCGCCCGAATTTGATTTTGCACTTGGGGAGGGGCAAAGGCCAACGTGGAAGCAGTCAAAGGCTCCTGACCTTGTACGTGAACAGCAGGCTGCTGCATAGTAACGTGCGGCTGTGCATAAAGATGTTGAGGACTGCAAACTCTCACAGCATGTTTGTCCTTTGGAAGAATACGGACAGCAGGAAGAGCTACAGCAGCAGCTGCTGCCGTTGTGGACCCCACTGTGTGTCGATGTGTTAGCAACACTCTGTTGACATGGCTTGTGGGACCATAATACTAAATGGGAGCAACCAGACAGATAACACCGGACGTATTTTGGAATGGATGAGGTCTGGCACCCTGAGCGGTCTAGCAACGACTTGGTCTTAGTTGAGCAATCTGGCTAAGGGGATGTATGGTTCTAAGTCTGTGGGATAGCTGCCGGCAAGTAACCTGAAGGATGTATGCCCAGGCTTTAGGATTGTTTGTGGCTGATGATTGTTTGATACTAGCTGCTATATCATCATCACCAGAGCCAGAAGTCTCCTGTATTCTTTTCATGTCAATTCATGACTTTTTCATACGCAGTGTGTTTCAGCCCATCGTTATTTATTTTTTGATTTTCAAATTGTTCCACATTTGGCCCTTGGGTCCCTTCACACTTGTTTCTGCACTCTTTGGACATCGTGGCATAATGTTTGAATGCTTTCTTCTTCTCAGGCATAACAAGCTGTCCAGATTCATATTGCATTTTCCCTACTCCAGACTTGGAATCAAGTATTCTCCAAAAGACACTGGTACCTTTCCATGAGGATGGGTATGTTTGAAACCAAAATCTGGAGGCCAAAGATGTTCACTATTACTGGAGTATCATTGCATCTAGACCTCTGCAGTAAACATTGCTAAGGAATGCATGTTTTAGAAATCATTATACTTTCAATAGGTGGTGTAGAATAAAAACAGTGCTGTTTTTAGTATTATCAATGATTTTAGAATATAGTTCATGCACTGATTATATTTAGTCAAAATCCCTTCAGTGACAATTAATAAGGAGAAAAAGTGAATGTTATATAAAAGAATGCAATTATAGGACATAGGTTCCATAAGATAACTAGATATGTTAAATAAATAAAGTTTTTTAAGTCATCACAGTTTTTCATCATAAAAAAATAAAGCTATAAAAGATATGAGGTCATATTGATAATTCTAATTCAAATGTTTCTTTATAGGGCTTTTGCCTAACTTATCTTTTTTCTCTTACACTAAATATCTTGATTCCTAATAATATTAACATCATATTAATTAGCTTTATCTTATGTTAAAATTTTTCAAAATAACAATAGCAGTATTATTACTTACAATAAACTACTGAATTAAGTTTAAGATATTTTGCAGTTCTTTTTGATCTTGGACTATATCTCGCCAAAGATATTCACTAAGAGTACTAAATTTTAAAATCACTTGATGTAATTCTTGATGTAATTGCTAAAATATATATATACTGATATACAGTTAGATTCATTTATTTCCATTTGCTTCCCATTCTAAGATTTCCTTTTAAACAAAATTTAAGTATAATTTTGGAATATGTAAAACATTTATATGATTTAAAAATCAAGACTGTATGAAAGGCATTTCTGGAGAACTCTTACTTCTTTTCCTGTCCCTTAAGAATTCCACCCCACTTCATTAATTTAGTTTTTTGTTTCTTCTTCCAGTATTTCTTTTAGCAAATATAAACAAATAGGTATTTATATTTGAAATATATCCCCCTCTAATTACACAAATGGCAGCAGACTATATACACTTTTCTGTCCCATGTCAGTACGTCAAAATTATCCTCATTTCTATTTACCACTGACTAGTGCTTCATTGTGGCTCTGTCATAATTAGTTTAAGCAGTCCTCTACTGATGCAAATTCTTTCCAGTCTTTCGCTGTTATAAATAATCCCACAATGAATGAAAACAAAGGCTTGGGAGGGGGAGGGGGTCAGTGTGCACACGCACACTTGGGCATTCTTTTCTAGGGTCACACCAAGAGCATTTATTGTCAAACTTTGGGATTTTTGCCAATCCGATAAATGACAGATGGTATTTCAGTGTAACTTGAAATTTCTCTGATTATGAGTGGGCATCTTTCCATAGGTTTAAAGGCTGTTTGCCTTTCTTTTTCAGTAAACTATCTGTTCATGTCCTGTGTCCATTCATCAGATTTTGGGTATTTCTCTTTTCTATTTTATTCTACTTTTTTTTAAGTTTTTTTGATGTGGACCCCATTTTTGGAGTCTTTATTGAATTTGTTACAATATTGCTTCTGGGTTTGTTTTTTGATTTTTTTTTTTAATGTTTTGGTTTTTTGGCCAAGAGGCATGTGGAATCTTAGCTCCCCGAGCAGGGATCGAACCTGCACCCCCTGCATTGGAAGGCAAAGTCCTAACCACTGGACCACGAGGGAAGTCCCTCTCTTTTCTATTTTAAAAAGATCTTTATATAGGAGAGAATAGCCAATTGTCTGTGATATAAATTACAAATATTTTCTCCAGTTTTTCTTTTGTTTTTTGTTTTGCTAGCAGTGCTTTTTCTGTTAAGCAAAAGAGTTTTCTTTTCATACCGTTGAATATATGAATCTTTTCCTTCATGCATCTAGATATCGATTCATAGTTAGGAAGGACTTCACTCATTTTCTCCCCAGCACTTGTATAGTTTTACTTTTGCCTTTTACTTCTCTGATGCATTTCTCTTTTTTTTATATATAAATTTATTTTATTTTTGGCTGCATTGAGTCTTCATTGCTGCACGTGGGCTTTCTCTAGTTGCAGCAAGCAAGGGCTACTCTTCGTTGCAGTGCAAGGGCTTCTCATTGCAGTGTCTTCTTTTGTTGCAGAGTATGGGCTCTAGGCATGCGGGCTTCAGTAGTTGTGGCACACGAGTTCAGTAGTTGTGGCGCACGGGCTTAGTTGCTCCGTGGCATGTGGGATCTTCCCGGACCAGGGCTTGAACCCGTGTCCCCTGCATTGGCAGACAAATTCTTAACAACTGCGCCACCAGGGAAGCCCATCTGACGCATTTCTAATTTATCCTGATATACGAGGTGAGGTATGAATTCAATGTTAAATTTTTGCAAATGGTTATCTAGTTATCTGATACTGTACTAGTTTGGTAGAGCTGCCAAAACAAAGTACCACAAACTGGGTGGCTTGCAACAACAGAAACTTATTCTCTCACAGTTCTGGAGACTAGAAGTCCAAAATCAAGGTGTCAACAGAGTCCTGTTGCCTCCAAAGCCTCCAGGGGAGAATCCTTCCTTGCCTCTTCCAGCTCACTGTAGTCCCAGATGTTCCTTGGCTTATAGGTACATCATTCCAGTCTCTGCCTCTGTCTTCACATGGCATTCTCCCCGTATGTCTTTGTATCATCCTCCCTTTGTGTGTGTCTCTGTGTCCAAATTTCCCCTTCTAATCAGGACGCTAGTCGTATTGGATGAGGGGCGCAGCCTACTCCAGTATGGCCTCACCTTAACTAATTACATCTGCCATAACCCTATTCCCAAATACGGTCACATTCTGAGGTACTGGGGGTTAGGATTTAACATATCTTTTTGGGGGGACACAATTCACCCATAATAAGTACCATTTATTAAAATAGCCTTTTCTCCCTGTGACTTGAGGTATCTTTTGTTTATCATATATTAAATTTCCATATATACTTGAGTCTATTTCTGGAGTTTTATTCTATTCCACTGATTTATTTGTTTATCTGCTAATACCAGAATATTTTAATTTTAGCAGCTTTATAGTATTTTTTTTGCAAAAATGTCCTCTTTATGATTGTGCTATGAAAGTCAAAAGTGAAATCAAGGATGTTATATCACACTATTAGACAATCTATTCAGAAAATTATGCCTGCTAAATCAACATTTGATTTATTCTTTGTTTGTTCAAAGAATTTAAAAAGAGTTGCCTTCACAGCGTATTCTAAACATAAGCTAAAACAAACTATTTCATAATTTGTCATTTCTTTTTAAATATAAAGTCACAAACATTCATTTCTTTCCATCTTTTTGAATGGCTTCACTTCATAAATTTTTTTTTTAATCTCAATTTTCCTTGAGTAATGAAGACCTTCGATATCGCAATTTGGTTTCTTTTGTAACAAAGATGTCTGCTTCCCTCTGTCCCCAGTTCAAGGCACTGTAGAATGCCGCAGTCCAGTCCCAAAGCTCCAGTGCAGGGGTCTTCTCTCAGTCAATCCCTCTGGTGCCTGGTGGTCTCCTTAGGGCGCATATGGGACCCAGGACATGAAATCATTTTTCCTAGAGGCCAGACAGTTTGACATGTGAGGGCTCAGAGCACTGGCCGTGCAGGCTCCCATTAATACGATGGTTGGATACCTGGTGGGCAAGGCTCTGAGACAAAAGACAGGGCTGTTCCTACTTGTGCACAGGCCTGTGGGGGAAACGGTTCTTTGTCAAACAGCTCCTGGAGGGGTGAGCAGTGTCCTTGCCGTAGTTCTGAGCTGGGACTGCATAGCACAGTGAATGAATTATACTAACCTTGCATGAAGCATTCTTTCCTCCTTTCTCTCCTTGGGGGCTCTGCTCTATGCCTTCTTGACCCTAGAAGCTGCTTTTTTTTCTCCTGACATCCTGATGGCTGTCTGAAATATTCTCCCACCATTCTGCCAAGGGTAGCTACCCTAAATTCCTACACACAGACCTTGGATAGGGTGTTAGCTTTAGTGTCTTAAAGAAATGGAACAAAAATTAAATTGAGTTTTTAGCAGACATTACATTTTCTTTTCTTTGGAGTATAGTTTTTCCAGAAATTCTTATTTTTTTTACTTGATGCATAGTTGAATTACAATATTATATTAGTTTCAGGTATACACCATAGCGATTTAAAATTTTATAGATCATACTCCATTTATAATTATTATAAAATATTGGCTATATTCCCTGTGCTGTACAATATATCCTTGTAGCTCATTTATTTTATATATAGTAGTTTATACCTCTTAATCCTACACCCCTATCTTGCTCCTCCCTTCTTCCCTCTCCCCACTGGTAACCACTAGTTTGTACTCTATGTGTGTGAGTCTGTTACTTATTTGTTATACTCACTACTTTGTTTTACTTTTTAAATTTCACATATGAGTGATACTATACAGTATTTGTCTTTCTCTGTCTGGTTTATTTCACTAAGCATAATACCATCCAGGTCCATCCATGTTGTTGCAAATGGCAAATTTTCATTCTTTTTTATGGTTGAGTAATATTCCAGTGTATATATGTACCACATCTTCTTGACCCATTCATCTGTTGATGGGCACTTAGGTTGCTTCCATGTCCTGGCTATTGTGTATAATGTGCTATGAACATTGACGTGCATGTATCTTTTCAAACTAGTGTTTTCGTTTTCTTCAGGTATATACCCAGGAGTAGAACTGCTGGGTCATATGGTAGTTCTAGTTTTAGGTTTTTGAGGAGCCTTCACAGTGGCTGCATAAATTTACATCCCCACCAACAGTATTCTCTTTTCTCCACATCCTAGTCAACACTTGTTATTTGTGGTCTTTTGATGATAGCCATTCTGACAGGTGTGAGGTAATATCTCATTGTGGTTTTGATTTGCTTTTCTCTGATGATTAGTGATGTTGAGCATCTTTTCATGTGCCCGTTGGCCATCTGCATTTCCTCTTTGGAAAAATGTCTATTTAGGTCTCCTGCCCATTTTTTAATTGGGTTGTTTGGGTTTTTGGCATTGAGTTGCATGACTTGTTTATATATTTTTAATATTAAACCCTTATCAGTCATATCATTTGCAAACATTTTCTCCCATTCAGTAGACTGTATTTTCATTTTGTCAGTGGTTTCCTTTTCTGTGCAAAAGCTTTTAAGTTTAATTAGGTCCCATTTATTTATTTTTGCTTTTGTTTCCTTTGTCTTAGGAGACAGATCCAAAAAAATATTGCTACATTTTATGTCACAGAGTGTTCTGCCTATGTTTTCCTCTAGGGGTTTTATGGTTTCTGGTCTTACATTTAGGTCTTTAATCAATTTTGAGTTTATTTTGTATATGGTGTGAGAAAATATTCTAATTTCATTCTTTTACATGTAACTGTCCAGTTTTCCTAGCACCACTTTTTTTTAAATCCAAATATAGTTGATTTACAATATTGCATTAGTTTCAAGTGTACAGCAAAGTGATTCTGATATATATATTCTTTTCCATTATAGGTTATTATAAAATATTGAATATAGTTCCCTGTGCTATACATTAGGTCCTTGTTGTTTATCTATTTTATATATAGTAGTGTGTATATGCTAATCCCAAACTCTTAATTTATCCCTCCCTCCCCCCTTCCTTTGGTAACCATAAGTTTGTTTTCTCCATCTGTGAGTCTATTTCTGTTTGGTAAATAAGTTCATTTGTATTATTGTTTTAGATTTTACAGATAAGTGATATCACATGATATTTCTCTTTCTCTGTCTGACTTACTTCACTTCATATGATAATCTCTAGGTCCATCCATGTTGCAGCAGATGACATTATTTTGTTCTTTTTTATGGCTGAGTAGTATTCCATTGCATATATGTACCACATCTTCTTTATCTGTTCATCTGTCTATGGACATTTAGGTTGCTTCCATGTCTTGGCTATTGTAAATAGTACTGTAATGAACATTGGGGTGCATGTATCTTTCTGAATTATGTTTTTTTTTCTGGATATATGCCCAGGAGTGGGATTGCTGGATCACATGGTAACTCTATTTTTAGCTTTTTAAGGAAACTCCATACTGTTCTCCATAGCCAGCACTTATTGAAGAGACTGTCTTTCCTCCATTGAATATTCTTGCCTCCTTTGTCATAGATTAATTGACCATAAGTGTGTGAGTTTATTTCTGGGTCCTCTATTCTGTTTCATTGATCTATATATCCGTTTTTGTGCCACTATGGGAACATGAAGTCAGGGAGCATGGTACCTCCAGCTCTGTTCGTCTTTCTGAAGATTGTTTTGGCTATTTGGAATCTTTTGTGTTTCCATACAAATTTTCAAGTTATTTGTTTAAGTTCTGTGAAAAATGCCATTAGTATTTTGATAGGGATTGCACTGAATCTGTAGATTGCCTTGAGTAGTATGGTCATTTTAACAATATTAGTTCTTCCAATCCATGAACACGGCATATCTCTTCATCTATTTGTGTCATCTTCAGTTTCTTTCATCAGTGTCTTATAGTTTTCTCAGTATAGGTCTTTTACCTCCTTAGGTAGGTTTATCCCTAGGTATTGTATTCTTTTTGATGTGATTGTAAATGAGAGTTTCTTTAATTTCTATTTCTGATATTTTGTTGTTAGTGTATAGAAATGCAGCAGATTTCTGTATATTAATTTTGTATCCTGCAACTTTACCGATTTTATTGATGAGCTCTAGTAGTTTTTTGGTGGCATATTTAGGATTTTCTATGTGTAGTATCATGTCATCTGCAAACAGTGACAGTTTTACTTTTTCTTTCTATATTGCTTCCTTTTAATTTTTTTTCTTTTCTGATTGCTGTGGCTAGGACTTCCAACACTATGTTGAATAAAAGTGGCAAGAATGGGCATTCTGATCTTCGAAGAAATGCTTTCAGCTTTTTACTGTTAAGAATGATGTTAGCTGTGGACTTATCATATATGGCCTTTATTATGTTGAGGTATGTTCCCTCTATACCCACTTTCTGGAAAGTTTTTATCTTAAATGGATATTGAATTTTGTCAAAAACTTCTTCTGCATACATTGAGATGACCATATAATTTTTATTCTTTAGTTTGTTAATGTTGTGTATCACACTGATTGATTTTCAAATATTGAACCATCTTTGCATCCCTGGAATAAATTCCACTTGATCATGGTGTATGTCCTTTTAATGTATTGTTGGATTCTGTGTGTATAGTTTTTTTTATAGTATATTTTAATATCTGGTAGAGCTAGCTACCCTCAGTGCTTTTTTTCCCCTAGGACTTTACTTGATTATTTATTTTCCTTATGAACTTTGAGATGAACTGTTTAGATCCAGAACATAACTTTGACATGCTACTCTGCTTGCATCTTGAGAATAGTATAGCAACGTGCAATACCATATTCAATCCAACATCCACTGCACAAGGAGAGTCATATGGAAGGAGTGTGTAGATCAGGGAACATAAATGCTTCTGATGAAAGAATGAATAAA
Source organism: Balaenoptera acutorostrata (assembly GCF_949987535.1). Classification (NCBI taxonomy): domain Eukaryota; kingdom Metazoa; phylum Chordata; class Mammalia; order Artiodactyla; family Balaenopteridae; genus Balaenoptera; species Balaenoptera acutorostrata. The sequence goes on along the minus strand of NC_080068.1, from coordinate 22,904,285 downwards.
CTAGGTGATTTTAACTTGTCTCAGGGAAGGAATGACTGTTGCATTTAACACTCTTGCTACTGCATTAATTTACACATTATACTCCACTGGCAAGAGCATTGTTGTTAAGGCCATATTATTTTTAATAAAAACTGAGTATTTTGCTGTGCTTCTTCATATGAGTTATTGCCAATTGAAATTTACAGATAGGAATTATTCATCATGTAGGAATCTCTAGGTTATTGATAACCATCTGTATCATTGTATTAAAGAATAATTTTCCATTAGTAAGCCAGTCACAGATTTAAAGTATTGTCCCTCAGTGCTGTTTGTATGTTCTGCAGAGGACTTTAGAATTACAGAATACAGGAGCTGGAAGACACTTGATGACAATTTAGTCTAACTCCTTCCTCTTCTAGATGAGAAAACTGAAGCCCAGATACCTTGTTACTGCCCAGTGCCCCAGTCTGGGCCTCATATCAACCTCTCTCAGTTGCCTTCTGCCCAAATAACACTCTGAACACACTGAATTTCAATGGCCCTCACGGACCACATCATCATGATGTCCTCTCACCAACAGCCTCCATTCTCAAGCTCTCATCAGCTCATCTCAAGTTTTATTTTTCTTTCGCTAACAGCATATCACTTAAAATTCTGTTGGCAACAATTAATATGAATTCCAATCAAGTAGTCATTGGATATGTACTGCCCTCAGGGAGGGAGTGTAATTTGGACTACATAGTTTCTTTTATCTGAGGGCACTCTCTACAGAGGGTTTTGGTTGTAAACCCCCAACAGACAACACTCAGAGCACTCAGGGGAATGACTGCCTCAGTCCTGAAAGAGGAATACTGGCTACACACCACAGAACATGCTATTGTCCACCCCCTGTATCATTTGAATCTGTTGCTTTACATAATTTCACTCTATCTAGGAAAAGCTCCTCCAGAATTCTGGTTGGTTCTTCTGCTGGGGAAATTTATAAAAGAAATGTTCACTGAAAAAACTCTATAGCCCCTAGTTCTGCAGCTGGTTCTGCACCCTCAACTGATCATCTCCCTTCTCTGCTATCCAGGTACTTACTGTCTCTTCTACATTCCTCTCACCCTTAGCTAGCACCTCGGCTGGTCCTGGTCACTACCTGGTAGAGCGACCAGATCATCACCCCTGAGTTGTCTGAGCCCAGGTCTCCATTCCTTTTCAACTGAATGTAGAATGCCATGCTCAGCCATGGCTACTACACTTGTCTACTTAAATCGAGCCATTAAAATGGAACACGATTTTACCTAGAGATCTCCCAGTGGATCACTTGGGTGTCAAGCATATTCCTCTCTGCTTCCATTTTATAACAGCATTGATGTGCAGAGATAAGAAGCAAAAATTTCCAAGAAGATCACTGGAACTGATGGTAAATATGTCACTGATTCTTCCTCCATTGATCCTTTTTCTACTGGAGATATGGGACTATATGCTGGTGACCCACCCTTGTATCTTCGAAGGGCTTCTAAAGGCTTTTTCACTCTGTTTGGCAGCTTCTAGTTGTTATGATGTTTGTGATTTATGATGAGATCACTGAATCACATTGTCACATGTCCACTGCTGCAACTGCTCTGCTGTAAAGAGCCTTTCTTGATCCAATGCAGTGATGTACAGGATTCCATGTTGGTGGATCAAACATTCTGTAAGCCCTTGAGTAGTGGTGCAGGTTGAGGCCATGTGAGAAGGAAAGACAAATCCATATTCAGAATGAGTGTCAGTTCCGGTCAAGATTAATTGTTCTCCTTCCTGTATGGAAGGGATCTGATGTATTCAACTTGTCACCGTATGACTATATGATCTCCTTGAAGGATGGTGTCATATTGAGGTACCAGTGTTGTTTTCTGTTGCTGGCAGTTTGGGCATTCAGCAGCAGCATGGCTAGATCAGCCTTGTTCAGGGGGAACTTCTGCTGTTTGGACCTCTGTATAACCTCCATCCCTGTCATTATATTTATGCACCAATTGTACCAGTACTAAGGTTGGAAGAAGCTGGCTCACATCAACTGGCTGAATCATTTCCTCTACTTGATTGTTGGTAGATACCCTCTGTGGGAGTTAACATGTGATATAAAATCTTCATTTTTTTTGTCTACTGTATTCCCATAGGTCCTTCCCTATGCCTCTTTCCCAGCTGTCTTTGTCTCCAATCTTCCGAACTTTTTCCTTCCAACCTCTAACCTACCAGCCAAGTCATTTGACCATGAATCTGGATACATTCTTACCTTGGGCCACTTCTCTTTCCATGCAAAATGAATGACAAGGTGGACAGTCCAAAGTTCTGCATCCTAGGAGAATTTCATCTTATTGCTAGATTTCCAGCGCTAAAGTAGGCAGTGATCCATTTTTTGGCTTGCATCCGCATCTTGAGATGACCTTTCAATGGACCAAATTTAGCCTTTATCGTCCTTAAGCAACTTGGGAATGCCTATACAACCATAGTTGCAAGCTGATGGAGAGAAAATATTGCAACAGTTTTGGATGAAACGGGGTCCTGGGCCACATACTCATACTGCTTGCTTGTGCCCTGTAGTGCTTTTCACGCCCGATTCTTGATGTGCTGCTTTTAGCTTATCATTGCTACTAGGTCAGCTTGTCCTTGTGCCTTGATAGGTCTAACAAAGCCAAGCTCAAGATGGGATGCTCTAGCCACATGGTCACTTAATGCCCATTGTCAGGTGGATCCAGTAGCATGCCTGGAACTATTAGAGTATATCATTATCAGCAGATAGCATGGCCTTGCCAGAGAACCCCATAGATCTATGTTGTAATTTTCCCAATGAGGTTTGCCATAAACTCCACATGGTCTCTTTTCTCACTGCAAACACTTCCAATATCAGAGAATCTGCTGGACTGTATAGCCCAAATGGTAGGGCTGCTTGTATTGCAGCCTGAACCCATTGCAGAGTACTTTCCTGCTCTAAGCTCCTGTCAAAGCTGGCAGCCTCTGTGTCACTCAGCGTATGTGTCAGAGCAGTATTCCTAACTATGGAATATGCTGCCTCCAAAGCCCAAAGAGGCCTGTGAAGTATTGTACTTCCTTCTTCATGGTGGGAATGTGACATGCAATAATTTGTCCTTTATTTTAAACCTACCCCAGGCTACTGGACCCCTCTAAAACCTTCACTGATGTGGTAGGTCCCTTAATCGTCAAAGAGTCTTCTCTTATTCTCGGGGATGCCTGTGTCCCAGATGTCCAACACACTTACTACTTCTTAGTCTGTTTTTACTGATCAATATAACAAACATATGTGATGTTCTACAGAATGTCCAGACGGTCCAGGTTTCTTTGGACTATATTATGACATAGAGTAGAAGAGCCAATATAGACTTTGGATAGACTGTAAGTTTAGGCTGTTGTCCTTCCCATGAATGTGAATTGCTTCTGGTAAGTTTCCCTCTAGGTACTGCTTCAGCTATTACATATCTATTGATCTGTAACCTTTTCATCTTCATCCAATTTTAAATATGTTCTAATTTCTATTATAATTACTTCTTGGTTTCATGAATTATTTGGAAGTATGTTTTTTTTTTTTAATATTCTTTTCCATTATGGTTTATCATAGGATACTGAATGTAGTTCTCTGTGCTATACAGTAGGACATTGTTGTTTATCCATTCCATACATAATAGCTTACATCTGCTATCCTCAACCTCCTACTCCATCTTCCCCCAACCCCCTTCCCCTTGGAAGTATGTTTTTAATTTCTAAAATTTTAAAATCTCTTTTGGATAACCTTTTGTTATTGATTTGTAATAGTAGTACTTTGTAGTCTCTATATCAGTTTAAAAGTTTGATACTTTTAGGCCTAAAATTTGGTCGATTTTTGTAAATATTTCAAGTATGCTTGAAAAGAATAGAAATTCTTTAATTGTTGATTATAGTTCTATACAATTTATATAGCCTTACTAATTTTATGTCCATTTAGTCAGTTACTGAAAATGATGTGTTAACATCTCTCACTGTGTTTGTGCATTTGTCAATTACTCTTTGTAATCCTATTCATTTTGACTTTATTTATTTTGAGGATATATTAGGTATCTACAATTTTAGCACTGGTGTATCTTCCTGGTGAATTTTTACTTTATTTTTATTTTTTTTTTCAACTTTTTGGGTTTATTTATTTATTGATGGCTGTGTTGGGTCTTCGTTTCTGTGCGAGGGCTTTCTCTAGTTGTGGCAAGCGGGGGCCACTCTTCATCGCGGTGCACGGGCCTCTCATTATCGCGGCCTCTCTTGTTGCGGAGCACAGGCTCCAGACGCGCAGGCTCCAGACGCGCAGGCTCCAGACGCGCAGGCTCAGTAATTGTGGCTCACGGGCCCAGTTGCTCCGCGGCACGTGGGATCTTCCCAGACCAGGGCTCGAACCCGTGTCCCCTGCATTGGCAGGCAGATTCTCAACCACTGCGCCACCAGGGAAGCCCTACTTTTATTATTATGTAGTATAAGTGGGGTGAGTTTGAGCATTTCAGGGCTGATCAAAGAAAAATTTATGGCCATGAGGTGGCAGCAGAGCACACAAGCTCTATTTTGGTTCTACTTTTAAAGGTTTGCAAATTGGGAAAGGCCCTAGCACCATACAGAGGCTTAAGGCATGAGGCCACCATCGAGAAGGAGAGGAGGGCAAGGGTACCGGTGGAAAGAGACATCAGAGACAGAGGTTTTATGTCTAGGGGGCTTAAGTATGATGTCACTCAGCAGCATGGCAGAAGTCTCTGGGTTAGAGAATTCCAAAGGGCAGCAGCATAGAGTCTTTATAGCCCAAGGCTTATTTTACCTGTGGCAAGCAGATTTTGGGCACAGTTTCACAGGCTATATAAAGCAGACAAGCTCTAAATTTCTAAAACTGTTTGTTTGGACTATGTTTAAAACAAGTGGATGGGTAAGTTTTGGTTTGGTGTCAGTGGGCTTTTGCGCTAATGGGTCTCAGCCTGCTGTAAAGAGATAAACAACCCATGGGCCAATATACAGAGGCCACCTTTGCCTCATATACATAACATATAGTCACTTTCTTTACCTCTTTTTTTGCTCATCGTTTATTATATTTTACTTTTTTATTGGTATTATTTGGTAAAGTTTCAGTTTATAGTAGTCTGCTATCTTACTATTTATTTATTATTCAAACTGTTCTAATAAGAATTTTACTTTATTCTTTGCTTCCACTTATCTAAAAATGCTCTGGGTAAGGTCATCAAATGACCGTCATGATATCAAATCCATTTAATGCTTTAAACTTTCTTCTTGGGTGTACAAATGTTTAATTTATATAATTTGAAAATGGGATGCCATACATGGAATTTAGTATTTTTTTCTGTTTGCTTACTCTTTTCTCTTTCCTCTTCCTCTTCCCACCCAAATTCCCATCTTTACTCTACCTACCCTCTCTAGACAAATGATGTCATCCCCATTAGAATATATCATTCCCATTTTTCTTCATGCTCATAAAATCATATGCAAACATATATACATACACACACAATACTCAAAATAAGAGTATATATATCCCATCACTATGGCATAGAAATAGAGTCAACTAATACAGCTCTAATGTGTATTTTCCATTAAGATCAATGTTGCAATAAAAAAATATATGTATACGTGGACATACATACATGTATACGTGGACATACATACGTGGACATGATTTTATATCTATAAGATTACTATGACAAAGAATATATTTTTTCCCAAAAGACCGTAACAATCTGTATTTTTTACCACCAATGTATGGGAGTACCTTGTCCCTCCTGCAAAATTCCCACCAGTGATAGGTATTGCTCTTCTTTATATGTGACCATCTATCTAATGGGGTATAAATTGACAATCTTCAAAGCTTTATTTGTATTGCCCTGATTACTAGTGAGTTTGAGCATAATTTTCTACATCTTGGTCGTTTGGATTTACTCTTCTATGTTTATGTCTTTATATTTGCCCATTTGTAAGTGCTCTATAGTAAATGTTATCATTTCATATTATATAATACACAGTAGTATAGATATTAACTCTTTGTCTGTAACCTACATTGCAATTTCCTCCATATTTATTACGTATAATTGATATTTGACTTTAACTCTTTGGTCACAAAAAATTGTTAATACAGGTCTTCCCTGGATTTAGTCTCTTCTTTTCTTATCCCCCACCCCCCATCTCTCTCTTTCTAAAGTAAAAAAAAATAATTTTTTTTTTGGCTGTGCCGTGCAGCTTGTGGGATCTTAGTTCCCTGACCAGGGATTTAACCCAGGGCCCCGGCAGTGAGAGCCTTGAGTCCTAACCACTGGACAGCCAGGGAATTCCTAATAATCATTTAAAAAATAATTTTATGACACGTCAAAGCCCTTAGTGAAAATTGGGAGTCCAATTTTGTTTTCTCTTTGAACTAAAACACCATATTTGTCATACGTTAAACTTTCATCTCAATTCTTTTCTATCAGTCTTGTTTATTCTTATTTAATGCAGTTGTTTTTCTTATCTTATTAACTGACTTGATTCCAATGACTATAGTATATGCTGATATCTGGTGAGTAAAGTTCCTTTCTTTTTTTGTTTGTTTTTGTAGAATTTTCTGACTCTAAATGAATCTTAATATAGTTTAATCCAATTTTAAAATACTCTTGTGGTTCTAATGTGACTTTTATTGAATTTATTAATTTTAAGAGATTTATATTTTTACAATAGTATTTTTTCATATGTTTAAATTTTGTTCAGTTGTTTTTAGTAACATTTTTATAGGTTTTTTTTTTCTTATAGGTCTTATACCTTTCTGTGTAAATTTATTCCACTTTTTTTTTTGCTATTGTGAATGAAATATTTCTTCCATTAGCATTTCAAAGTGTTTATTGCCATTACATTTTGTATATTCATCTTGTTTCCAAATACCTTACTAAAAATCCCTCTTTAATTCTGTTTTTCCTAATCTCCGTGGTTTCCTAGGCATATAATCATATCAACAGTCACTGCATCTTCCAAGATAATCTTTAATGACAGTAGCCATTCCTGTTAGTTCCTGATTTTAATTGAAACAGCTTATGATTTTTAAATACCTATAGGCTTTTCATAAATAATCTTCACTGTGTTTGTTTCCTTCAATTTCTGTCTTACTCAAGAATCTTCATTAGGAATAGCTACTGAATCTTAGTAATATGCCTTTTAGCATCTATCGATATGATCATGTTTTCTCTTCTTTAATTCATTTAGTTAATTGTGTTAATAGATTTACTGAAATCAAAACACTCTTGAATTCCTGGAATACAATTCTTTTTGCCATAGTTATTAACCATTTAAAAAATTTTTTTATCTGTATGTATAGATGACATTGGTCTATGGTTTTTCCTTTTTTTTTTTTGTCTTGTGTTTCTTTATCAGGTTTTTTGGGATTTTGTGGGTTTTTTTGACTGTGTTGGGTCTTCGTTGCTGCATGCCGGCTTTCTCTAGTTGCGGCGAGTGGGGGCTACTCTTCATTGTAGTGCTCGGGCTTCTCATTGCAGTGGCTTCTCCTGCTGCAGAGCACAGGCTCTAGGCGCATGGGCTTCAGTAGTTGTGGCTTTCTAGGTGCGAAGACTTCAGTAGTTGTGGCTCTCAGGCTCTACAGCACAGGCTCAGTAGTTGTGGCGCACGGGCTTAGTTACTCCATGGCATGGGTGATCTTCCCCGGACCTGGGGTCAAACCCATGTCCCCTGCACTGGCAGGCGGATTCTTTTATTTTTTAATAAATGCTCCATTATTTTATTTATTTATTTATTTATTTATTTTGGCTGCACCACGTGGCATGTGGGATCTTAGTTCCCCAACCAGGGATCGAACCCACGCCCCCTGCAGTGGGAGCGCAGAGTCTTAACTGCTGGACCGCCAGGGAAGTCCCTGGCAGGCAGATTCTTAACCACTGCGCCAGGGAAGTCCCCTTTATCACGTCTTTATATTAATCTTATACTAGCTATATGAAATGAGTTGGGGAGTTTTTCCCTTTTAAAAAAATTTGGGATACTTTACATTAGAATCATCTCTCTCACAACCCTAGTACTTTTAAAAATATGGATTAAAAAAATCACTTTTTCCATTCTTATCTGATAATTGGTCTATTAACATTTAAAATTTTGTCTTGTATTACTTTTGATCTTTCATGTTTTTCTAGGAAATTATCCATTACCTCTAGATTTTCCAGTGTGCTGCTACACGGTTGCATGCAGAATTTTAAAGTGAACATCTTTCTAGTTCATCTTACTTCATTCATTTTCATGAATGCTGCTTCTTGGCAGCATTCAACATAGTTGAAGACTCTGTACTTCTATCTTAAATTTATTGAATGGATGTTATTGACTCATGTCTTTAGTATGATAATGCAGAGGAATTTATGATGGATACTAACGGAAAATTACAGGAAATTTGAAAATTTAGTGAATTGTTTGCTGACATTTTTATTTTCTATTACAGGGTTCATCTCTGTAATTATGCAATTTACTACCTTTTTCCCCTTTCTATATTACTTTGGAAAATTACAGCCTTATAACAGACATCAGTAATTTGTATATATTGTGGCTGATCTGAGAACAGTGTCCTAAGAGAATGGAGTCACAGATATACTTTTTGTAAGCAAAGAATCAAGCATTAAAACCAAAGGAAACTTAGAAAGTGATGTCATCTCTGACCGAATGACACAGATTTGCCTCTCTGAACAGATTTGCAGTGTCCTTCAAGACCATATATGGAATTCCCTGGCAGGCAAGTGGTTAGGACTCCACGCTTCCACTGCAGGGGGCATGGGTTCAATCCCTGGTTGAACCAAGATCCTGCATGCCACGTGGCCAAAAAAACCCAAAAAACAAACAAAAAAACCCCACCATAACTAACAGAAAATTGCACAATGCAATTGCTAATAATTAATATGAAGTCTACTTTTTATATAAAAATAATGCTTGCTACATGACTTTACTAAACTGGATTCCTGCAAAAGACAATAGATGACTCTCTGAACGTGAGCTTCCAGTAAAAGATTACTTTGACAAACTAAAGGATATCAGGTGATGCAGCACAGCTAAAACAAAACAACAGCTCTGAGAGTCTTACAATCCCACCTCTGGTGCAAAGGGACTGCACGGCCAGCAAGGCAGTGGGGCAGTCACGGAACTGGGGCTGAATGATTTTTACACACGATTTGTAATCCTCCCTAAGGTGGAGGAGGTCATCTATCTTGATTTACGTGGTTTAAATCACTGTTCCTTTAGTTTTCCTCACACTTTAACAAATTAAACTAGGTAGTGAGTTACAGTCATTAAACTTGAAAAATGTTTCAACTGAATGAAAAACTTCCTATGATAAAGCCTCCAAATAATCAAGGAACGATTCAAGGTATTTTCTGCATAAACTTTGCACCTGGATAAACCACTTTAAGCACTCAGCTTTTAACTAGTTGAAGAGGAAATTGGTATCACCAAATGCAACACATAGTTCTGCCTTCTTACATACCATAAACTACTTGATTCAAATTCATCATTAAACGTCACTTCTTTAATTTGCTAACAGCAATGCTCTCAGGGACTGTGGTGTGCAGGACCCTATGTAAAGTTGTCTCAAGCTGCTAGCCTTTTAATGTTCACATTAAATTTATTTTTTGTTTCCCTCCCCTGCTGTCAGCTGTCACATTTTATTGTTTACCTGCTTCCAGCAGGACCCTGTCAATACTTACGATTTGTTCAGGAGCAGAAGTCAGATAACCAAACTTATTAGAATCAGGTGTGAAATAAGAACAAGCAGACACTGAAGATGGGGACCTGAGTGCCCTCACTTCTCAGTAAAGTATGTGTTAGTAACAGGTCTCCTGGTCTTCTCCAGATTGGTGATGCTCCACAACGGAATTCTAAACATGTAAATTGCAATTAGATGTTTCTGGTAAGTGGCAAATGTAATATCCATCATAATTTAAGAATCCTGTTAAAAATTTTAAAACTCTCTTTGCAGAGGAGGAGTCTAATAGCACGTTTCTAATGGAAGACTGTGGGATCACAGTAAGGAAGACAGAACTATATAGACCAGCAGCTGGCTTAATTAGCTTCCCATAAACTTATTAACAAATTAGATTACAAAATACAAATGTAATTTAATGAATCATCATATGAGGCACTGAACTCAAAGCTGAATTGTAACATGCTTACCATAATACGACTTGTTTAATTACCGATATGAATGAATCACTAATACCTCAAGCCTGCTCAACAGTTCTGAAAGCCTACTTATGTAATGGTGGTGCTCACCTCTGAGTAAAGCAATGAGTAGTTCCCCAATGAGTAGTTCCCTGGGTCAGGTGTAGCAGTCCTCAAAATGATCATAATGTGACACTGTAACAATACAGCTGTTTCTTAAAGGTTCTAGAGACCCAAGATATGTATTTCTAGAGCTAAGTTATCTTCTGTTTTATCAATTCAGATGCAGTTAGATTTCAATTAGATGTCAATTTTTTAAGGCACATGTGATGGAATTCTGTGAATTCACAAGAGAAAGTGAGGGCAACTGGTAATAATGGTTACATAAAGGGGTAGTTAAAATAACAGCTTGCTACCAGCCCCACGCTTCTGAAGAAGTTGCACATGTGGGAAAATATTTGGGTACAACTCTTTAACAAATTTTAACAATTGAAAATGTGGGGAGAAAAAAACCTTATTCGAGAGTATAACCTTCTTACCTTTGGGATGTTAAAATTACCTTTTATCAGATAGTTTTCAACCTTTTAAATGTTCTTACTTAATTATTTTAACATTGATAATGTCACTTTAGTCTCCACATTTGGGGAAAATTTTACCTTCTGTAAAATCTAAGAATGGGAACCACTAGAACATGTACAAAGCCATTTTGCTCTGATTTGCAGTGAATACTTTTTAAGAAAAGCATTTCATGACCACAGACCAGGATATCCAAACTTCTGGTGAGGAGGATTTTTTCCAAGTCTTGTGATCAACTGTGGAAAAATAATTGGTTAATCTGACAGTGAAGGCCCTCAAGGGTGTTGAAGAAAAGGTCCTAGGGAAAAAATACCCAGAGCCAAAGTGGGAGAAATGTTGTATTTCTCCCTACTCGCAGGTGAGGAGGAAAGAGCAACAATTTTGTACATGCACCTTGTAAAACTTCTCAAAACCACACCTACATTTCTAACCCTACCTTTAAAATTCCTGCTGTTGTTCTCAAGAAAATCAGGATCACACAATAGAAGCTTTGATACATGTAATAAACCAAACATCCACGTACCATGCTTAGAGCAGTGTCTGTTCCATGTAAGTGCTCAGCAACTATTAGCTTTGATATCATTGGAAGAATTAAATACAGCTGCCTTCCAAACCTTCTTCATATATAAAGAAAGCACAGTGAACTGACCGGACTGTAGCTTTAATAGACAGACTTAAGGATAGCTATTAATGTAAGAATTGCAATATGAAATTAAATAGACTCTTAGGCTAAAAAATTACAAGTTTTAAAGATTCTCCAGTAAGTTTATTTTGCAAGCCTTTTCTATTTTATGTTTGATTGGTATACACTGGAATAAAGAGAAAAATGTTCATATAGACTGTTTGAACACTGAACTGTTATCATCTTAAGATAAATTCAGGTTTACTTTATTTTTAATCGACCTTCAAATTGCAGCAGCTCACGAGGTTTAGCTGTAAGTGTTCTTGCCACCCCAACTTGTCACTGAGTCAGACATACACACAACACATGTAAACAGACACAAACAAGTCTTTTATAAAGTAAACAAGTCTTTTATAATGTAAATAATCGTTCCTTGTTGAAACTTTTTATACCCAGTTCCTGTGTTTTCTGAAATTGGGATATTCATATTTATAGAGAACAATATTTACAAAGTAAAGAGTTTCTCTTTGAGAACTCAAGCAATTCTTGACAGCAATATTTTTCTTATTGATCTAAAAAGCATGGAATATGGAAGGCCAAAAGGGGAAAAATCACTTCAAATGATCAAAACAAAAGAGCACTAAAAAATAATATATTTAATAATGTAGAGAGAAATTTTTAAAGTACAGTTTCTTTTGAAAATATTGAAATTCAAACAAACAGCTTCGGACTCATTGCCAAAAGCTTTCTCAATTAAAATGAAAAAATGTTGGTTTTATTGTAGGAAGATACATTAATTCTTTGAAGTCAGAATGAAAGGGTTGCACAATTTAATTTTTATATAAATGACTGAATATACAAAGTATCAAATATAAACAGTAGTGTAACAAGAAAATAAATTGGCAGAAATAATTATTCAACGAGTAGCAATAATTAAGACCACCATTTGAAAGATCTTCTATAAACAAAGAATGGAAAAATATTGTTATAAGTTTTTACAGCACACAATTGAATTCCATTCTAATTCATTACTATTATACTTCCTTCTTCTTCAGTATTAGTGGACCCACATTATCTCCTGTCAATTCATTGTGTTTATTATGTGAACCATCACAGGCAGGAAACTAAAAAGGAAAAAAATTACAAGTGTTATTCTTTAAATGATTCAGTAAATAGAAATATTTGTGACATGCTCTTATAAAGAAAAGGCCATTACTTTGGGGGGAGAAACACAGCAGATAGCTTTCCTGAGTAACAGATATATTCTCTATCTAACCTAACTACATTCCAATACTACAGCAAATCTAACAAATTTAAGTATTTAATTATTTGGTAGATTTTAAATAAAAAGCTTTGGATGATTCCAAACAAGTCAATACAATAGTTATAAAAGGGCATCAAAATAAGCTCTTATTTTCTATAAAGCTCTAAATCTGAGCTCACCTCATCACTTATTTTAAATTTTAAAAGGATGTAATTTAAATTCAAAATAAATTATTTCATAACGTTTTCTTACTATAAAATTCATGCACACTGTAACACTTAAAAAATACTTTAAAAATATTTTTAAAAACTTACTCAAAGGTAACAATAATTAACATTTTGGTATTTTTTTTCCTCTGTATTTACTGTGTACTCATTTTTTTTTAAGCAAAATTGAGATCATACTGTAATATGCTTTTCTAGCTTATGTCATGCTCCCATGTTATTATTCTTTAAAAAACATGGTTTTTCATAGCTTCCTAATATCCCATCACTTGTATTATACCATACTTTAATCATTCCTCTATTATCAGATATCTAGACTGTTTCTAGGATTTTGTTATTACAAAGGATGCGATGATGAACATTATTGTATTTAAAGCCTCAAATAGCCTATGATCAAACTAGATCTCATCAACTACTTATAATTTATCACTCCAAACTCCTCCTTTTTTTGGCTTATTATTTTAATTGAAATATAGTTGATTTACAATGTTGTGTTAATTACTACTGTACAGCAAAGTGATTCAGTTATACACATACATACATTCTTTTCTTAAAAAATATCCTTTTCCATTATGGTTTACCATAGGATACTGAATAGTTCTCTGTGCTGTACAGTAGGACCTTGTTGTTTAGCCATCCTATATATACTAGTTTGTATCTGCTGACCCCAACCTTCCACTCCACCCCTCCCCCAATCCCTTCCCCACTGGCAACCACCAGCCTGTTCTCTATGTCTGTGATTCTGTTTCTGCTTCACTGATAGGTTCATTTGTGTCATACTTTAGATTCCACATATAAGTAATATCATACGGTACCAATATCTGTATTTCTCTTTCTGACTTACTTCACTTAGTAAAATAATCTCTAGTTGCATCCATCAAACTCATTTTTAATTTCCACATTAAAAATCATCCATAATTATACTTACCATTTACTAACTCATACTACATACAAGGCACTGTACATACATCATCTCACTAAATCCTCAAAAATTTCTGTGATATTGGTATATTATCAGATTTTAAAACACCTGACGATCAGAGTAATAAAGATTAAGTAATTTGCCCAACCAAGTTTCTGTGCTGGTCTAACTTTTCTAATGTAGGAAATATAGCGATCATAAGAGGCGACCTTTAATTTAGAGTAGACTTTCAGTGCTGAATACCATGGAAAAATCTCTAATCTCACAGAACCGCAAAACTGGGGATTTAAGAAGCAAAACCATTTTAACTGCACAAAAGTTTAGTGGACATGTAAATGGACATCTTACCGTCTTAGAACGCCAACATCTACAATAAGCTGCTTTAGTAAGACACAGATCTTCAATGTTTATCTCATTCACCACTTTGGGATTTTCCTTTTGTATTTTAAGATTAATCAAGCTATCCTTCTGTTGCTTTTTCTTCGGGAGAAATGGACGAACCGCAAGGTAGCCAAGTAGTGCAAGTACACCAAGGAAAGGCAATAACCGAAGCCATTCTGAAACTAAACATGTACAGATCTGTTAAAGTCTGCGTGCTCCTGTAATAGAACTCATATAGGGATGGATTGGGAAATTGGGATTGACATGTACACGCTGCCATGTTTAAAATAGATGACCAACAAGGACCTACTGTAAACACAAATTAAAAAAAAAAAATTAAAAAAAGAACTCAAATAGCATGTCTCATCTTTGAGCTTACTCTTTATCTATTCTTCACTTCTCACTTTAATTTCTTAACTATCTAACTTATCTGTAACACTGTGAATAGGGCACCTATACCTAGGACCCCCTTATTTTATTTGTGGGTTGACTTCAGACTTTTGAAACTGGAAAACAAAATTTTCAGAAATGGGTCCTCTACCAAATATCCTATCTCATTATCCTCACTACGTATATTTGTGTTTAGTTTTATTTCAGGAATTATGATCACCATAATTATAAACAAAATTCAATGTGATATATTTTATAGGTTTAGAAAACATTTCCACCATGTCTAAAATCATACAACAGAATATCCCGTAATAGCTTATCACTGATTTATAATTTCAGACAGAACATGTCTTCAATGTTTTAATTTACGTTTTTTGGGAAGGCATAGTGATTCCTAAAGAAACACCTAAATGTGTGTAAAAGCTATTTTAAAGAGCTAGTCGAAATTTTCACATCCTGAATATTCTCATTATTAGATACATCTTATTCCGTAAGTGTTCATGAAAGCCTTCTGTAGTACTCAGCACTGTCTTAGGGGGATAGAGAATGTAAGTGATATAAATGAAATTTATATCACTTATAAATGATATAAGTTTCTCCTATGCCCGTGGAGACAAACACACCAGGAAGCCAAGATAACTGTCTCAGCATGCAATTATTAAATGTTGGCTAGTACCCTGCCTCTGCTGGGCTCTGCAGGGAATCCTTTGCCTTTAAAGAGTTATCACTTGTCATGCTTCATTCACTGAGTGCTAACCTGATATCTTGCTAATAAGCACTATGTAGAAATAGCTTAGTGGAGAAAAAGAAAAATTGAAGGTCATGTGCTAAGGCATACTAATAAATGTTAATGATAAATGAACAGACTATGCTAAGAGTGCAACTGTATTACCTCATTTAACACTGTGTTAGTTTAAACAACTGTATTTGGTAGGCACCATTATTATTCCCATTTTTCATGTGGGTAAACTGTAGCTTAAGCAGGTTTAGTCCAGGACAGTAAGTGCAAAGCCTGTTCTCAATCACTATGAATGAAATTCAACATATCTAAACTTTTATCTGTTCTTCTCTCAGTAAAACTACTCAAAGACTGGCTTAACATTAACTCTTCCAAAATGAAATTATTTTTGATACAATACCACGCCAAAGGTTTGTTATGAGTTGTGGACGAATCAACCTATTTATGTATGAATAGCACCTATAAGAGTGCCTGGCACAGAGAGGATACACAATAAATGGTAGTTTTTATTAAGATTATGGAGATTGGAGCAACTCCTCTGAAAAAATATTTTGCTAACTAAACCTGACAATGTTATATAGTAGAAATCTTTGTGGATATAATCTTTTAGTCACCAGAATGAAATTCTGTAACGATAAGGTTTTGCCAGTCAAGCTGGCTGTTCTATTCTCATAACAAAAGTGGAAAGACTCCACATAAATCTTTTGAATGAATTAAAGTTCTGGAAATGACAAAGAACTGTTTCTTGGGGGGGAGGGGTCTATCTACAGATCTGTGCTGTCCAATACAGTAACCACTAGCCAAGCTGTTTTGATCTGTACCCAGGATTTTGTTTTAATCAGGTATGCTAAGATGACAGACATGGAGACAACTGCCTTGAAAGAAAAGTTTACTTACAATTCCCAAGAGGAGGGGGCACAGCGTGCCACCCAGGACCACATGGGGAAGTACCAGCCTTGGTCAGGCAGAAGGTGAAAGGGCACAAGCTTTTATTGTGGTTTCTACAGAAAAGGCAGCGTAGGGCAGAGTAAACATTTAGGATTGGCTGGCTTGAATAACTTCAGTGGGCTCTGGGCTATAGGGGTGGTCCCTAGTTGTCTCATGTCTGGCCCTGGGTGATTTAGGGCAGGGGAAATACTGGCTTGGTAAGTAAGAGTTAGATAAAGGAAGTGGTTGGAGTGTAGGCTTTGGATTGGTTGGTTTGCATATGAAAAGTATGCTCCCAGGCAAGTAGTTTACTATCTCGTGGCATTAGCTAGTCCTTGGAGGGGGCAAGTTCTCCCTGGCCAGCAAGGCCCCCAAGATGTCCGAGTATCATAAAATATAGAAAATAAAAAACACAATTAATACACATGTGGCTATTTAAATAAAGTAAAATTCAGAAGTCAGTTTCTAAGACACACTAGTCACATTTCAGCAGCTCAAGAACTACATGTGGCTAGAGGTTACCATATTTGACAGCACAGAGAACATTTCTATCATCACAGAAAGGCTTTTGGATAGTGCTGCTATAGACCACTGTTTCTATAAAGTACCATCTCTATAACATGGCAAGGCTACTTTGACAGTTTCAACTCCCACAAATATCCCATCCCTCATGTACTTGAAGCCAGCCAAAGCTACTTATTACCTAATGACAGGCTTCCTGTGTCCTTTGCATAAGGAATTCCTTCTGTCTGCCATGCCTTTCTATCTGTGGCCTATCTGACTCATTACGTGGACCATTTAAAACTAGGGTCAAATACGCTTCCTCCAGAAATCTTTCTTCATTTCCCAAAGCAAAATTAATCACTCCCTCCTTTGCTTCCAAGCCCCTTTACCGCAGTTTCTTTTATCATACTACTGTTATCTGTTTATAAAGTTGTTTCTTCCATGAGCCTGTAGGAAAAGGAGCTGTGTACTACTCTTTCTGGCGCAAAGTAGATACCTCATAAATGTTAAATGAGTGACTTAATGAATGAATGAATGTAGAGCATAAATGTCAGTCCCCTTCTCACTCACCATACTGTACTGTAATTATTTATTTATACTTATTTTCTAGATCAGGCAATAAATATCTTAGATTGTTATTGGCCCCAACATCCAGTATAGTATCTTGAAACAGTAATTATTCAATACATGTTTTTTGAATGTAGAATAACATTAAGTATTATTATGTATACTACAAAATTAAAAAGTCACGAGAGGTTAAGTGACTCAAAGTAAAAAAGTAAATGAATGAGAATGTAAAGATGAAAACATTAACTTAGATTCTTAAGTTTAGCATTTCCTAGCTTAATCCACAAATCTCAGGGAATAAATGGTATTAATACTGTTTTAAAATCTACTTCAGAAAATGTCCTTCAACACTTAATTCCTTGGTAAAACACTACTCTATAGTAATACAGTGATGAAAGGTACTATTATTTCCTACAACAAAGTAACAATTTATACAACAGTCTTGTTTAGTAAAATCTACTTTTTAAAGATGACAAACTTCAATTTAACTACAGAAAAGATAATAAAGGAAAATAATACAGCCTGTAAAGCTCAATTAAATCATTTTAAGTACATTTATTAAGGCTGATTTTTAGTGAGTAAATATTAAATACAGAAAAATCAAACAAGAAATTAAAAAAACAACCTTTAAGATTGGCTATTTCTATGAACCTGTTTGATATATATTCAGCTACTGCAGATATATTAGGTACTGTGAAGGGAAATCTATTACCTACTAACTGTTAGGTATAATGTATATTTTGTATAGTACACTTTTAAATTGTTTTAGGATTATCAGAAATAGCATTTATTTTACAAAATTTGAAAATTTAGAAAAGTTATAAAAAATAAAATAACTTTTAATCCCACCAGTCAAGAGTTGGTAACATTTTGTTGTATTTCTATTTTGCTGTATTTTTTTTCCTTTTTCAAAAGGTTGCATATAATGATACCATAAAAATAATACTGGCAAATTGACTGCTGATAATTTCATAACATATTTTATTATGTATCATTACGGGTAAAACATAGAAATGACTTCATTTCTGAACTACAGAAAGATGAAAGTAAAATATTTTTAATGGATGGCATTACTATTACCACTTAAAACCTAATATAGACTATTCAGGACCAAAGAGCCAATAAAATGAAATTAATAATCAATTTTAAAATCTTTTTTCCACTCACGACTATAAATACAACAGTGTCCCAGTATTTAGAGCATTGCTTGGCCCATAGTAAGTGCTCAATAAATACTTGATGACTTGAGGAATTCTGAATTGCAGAGTGGTTACATGGAAGAAAATGTTTTAATGACATCAAAATTGTTCTCCACAAAGGCTAGTATAATCTTTAATTACACTGACTTTTAAATACAGTCGGTCTACCTAGGAAAAGGGGAAAAAACGTTTACAACTTATAGTAACTATGTAAATATTTTCCCAAATTCTCAAAAATAAAAGTTTTCTAAAATAAAATTCTTCAATCTTTCAGAAATAACCTTTATTATTTACATGTTAATAAATGCAACTCTTTAGTTTGAACTAAATGATTTATTACCCTTTCTTATTAAGAAAATGCACCTTTTGTTTATTTCTTTAAAAAAACAATTTGAGGGCTTCCCTGGTGGCGCAGTGGTTGAGAATCTGCCTGCTAATGCAGGGGACACGGGTTCGAGCCCTGGTCTGGGAAGATCCCACGTGCCGCAGAGCGGCTGGGCCCGTGAGCCACAATTACTGAGCCTGCGTGTCTGGAGCCTGCGCTCCGCAACAAGAGGGGCCGCGATGGTGAGAGGCCCGCGCACCGTGATGAAGAGTGGCCCCCACTTGCCACAACTAGAGAAAGCCCTAGCACAGAAACGAAGACCCAACATAGCAATCAATCAATCAATCAATTAATCAATAAAAAAAAAAAAAAATAAATAAATCTTTAAAAAAAAAAAAAAAAAAAAAAAAAAACAATTTGAGGTAAATTTACATACAATAAACAGATCTTAGGTGTTTAGCTCTGAGCTGTGACAATTAAATACACCCTTGTAGCCTCCACTGAAAATGTGTAAAAATATGTAAAATATTTCCATCACCCCAGAAAGTATTCTCCTGCCCCCTTCTAGTCTATCTCCCCACCACTGATTCCTATACCCGAAGGTTTTTTCACTCAATATAAAATTTTTGAGATTCATCCAGTGGATCATTAATTTGTTCCTTTTTATTACTAATCAGTATTCCATTCTATGAATATACCATAATTCGTTTATCCACTCTCCTGTTGCTAGGTACTTAGGTTGCTTACAGTTTGGGATTATCATAAATAAGGCTGCTATGAACATGCTTTCAACTCTGTTCCATTTCTTAAATTCCTTGCTCAAAATTGGCCCTTTCTAGAGCTAATGCCCCTGAAGGGTCAGCTCTGACATGTTTGTGTTACTCTGGGAAAAATATTATTATAGTCTTAGGATTCATTGCTTTGTCTTTAGGAGGAAAACCATCACGTTTCAAAGCAGCTAACTAGTTTAAGTGGGGTAGAACTACTATATTCAAAGTTTCATAGCTAGCTTTTAAATCTAGATATAAACTTTTCTGACTTTTGAATGGGAAGTTTTGTTATTCTATTTTAAAAGTTTATATGACAGGGAAAGCTTTTTTAAAAGTCAATGTATTTGAATACATTATACTTTCAAAGGGCAGAATTATACTGATTTACCTTAAAAGCCTCACTCTTAACAATGTAACCTAAACAAAGATAGATAAGGCATTTCTGATAGATAAAGGCTATCTACAAATACTGTATAGTAATTAAGGATCTTCAAGTGTTTACTAAGAATGCAGAGTCATCATGAGAGAGTCCATTGCTTTTAAAAAAAAACCACTGGGTCTAAATAGGGAAGGAAAAACAGGCAACAATAATGTGAACTGAAACTTTTTTTTGCTCTAATTGTCATAGATAGAAAATGAAAATATTTTTGGTCTGGTAAACATTTTAAACAATTATGTTGAAAAGTTATCTTCCAGGTTTTAATTTCAGCAAAGAAAAAGTCTAAGATGGATTCTACAAGAAGTTCATTCAAGAGAGCCAAATGTCATTAGCTATTACCATCTAATCAGGAGGCGAGACCCAGAGAGGAAACTGGTCATTGAAGTTTTTCTTTCATAGTGCTCCAAAACAGATTCTGCAACTGTTATATTCTCATTGTCCAGTTCCAAACAGACTATCTCATTTTTTCATAAAGTAGTTATTACAAATATGTTAACGTTTCCTAAATAAACGGACATTACAATGAAAACTAAATTGTCCCATTGTAATGGGACTTAAGTTACATATGCACTATAAAGATATTTATCAGAGTTGTCATTTCTGAGAATTGGTCTTCACATTAACTATTTAATAGCTTTAAAGAAGAAACTACTATAAATTATTGATTCAAGAGGGAAAAGGTTTAGGTTGAGTTTCCTTAATACCTTTAATAGGAATTAAATATTTGTTGACAGTAGGAATCCCTGAGAAGAAAAAAAAAAGGTTTGAAAATCTTCTAGTCACTAAATCAAATATGGTACTTTCCAATCTGCTTCAACTATACTCTATTTACAGAAAATTGAAACTAATATAAAACCAGCTACAATCAGAATCAACACACATAATTCAGGTTAAACTGGACTGAGGTGGGAACAAGGGGACTTTTTTCTTTCTTGACTATTAAAAACTCAGCTGTTAATTTATGCAAATTTTTAAGGTAAGTTGGCAACTGGGAACAAATGTCACAAAATGATCATATCCTTTTGACCTGGTATTACCATTTAGTGAATATATTCAAGGGTATAATTCAAAGAATGAAAAAATAACAATTGGTACAGAGCTACTTACCACTGAACATTATGAATAAAATATACATATAAAAACATTCCAGATTTCCAGCTGCAGGGGAATGGTTAGGCCTACTGTGATGCTAATCTATAATAAGATTATATACATATGTAGCTGTTAGAACAAGATAAGGAATACATTAAAATATGTAAAGTACTTCAGTAAAAGAAATAAGGGGAGAAAAAGGCAAAATTTAAATAATTGCTGCAAGCTATCAGAATAAACCAGTAAAATCAACATAAGACTTTGATGTTTACAAACACGTGATTTGAAAGTTTTTTCATTTTGTTACTTTTATGTTGCTCCTATGTTTAGATATTTCTTTTTAATGTTTATTACTCAGTTACCACTCTTTCTATTCAATTACATGCTTTCTATCAAACCCCTTAACATCTAAAAATGTTAAAATCTCACAATCCATTTGTCAACAGAGCAAATGTCTATGACCATTACGCAAAGAATCTCTAGATTTAGAACAGTCATCTAGTTTACCGCATTTTAATCTATCCACCTCCAGACACTGCTTTTTTTTTTTTAAATCTCTGAGAGGGGATAGCTCTCAAAGCACCATATTTGTTTGGTAAAGTATTCTCTAATTAAAGAAAAAAAATCCCTTGAACATGGAGCTAAAATCCATGCTCGAGTAACTATCACTAATTTGGCCCTAGTTCTGTCTTTTGGTCTACACAGAATAAATCTTATTTTTCTTCCACTGGTCAGCCTTCCAAATACTGTATTTTAAGTCAGCTACCATAGATCTCCAGACTGCTCCAAGCTAAGCAGCCCTATTTACCTCAAAATTATCTTAATTCA
Organism: Balaenoptera acutorostrata; assembly: GCF_949987535.1. Lineage (NCBI taxonomy): Eukaryota > Metazoa > Chordata > Mammalia > Artiodactyla > Balaenopteridae > Balaenoptera > Balaenoptera acutorostrata. Next base: position 22,882,367 of record NC_080068.1, on the reverse strand, counting down.
TGCTTACATTCCCTGGTAGTCAGGACATATGAATTCAATGTTTGCTTTATTAATATGGTTTCTCCCCCCCTCATCATCCTAATCAGTCCCTGTGTCTGATTTACCAGTATCCCAACTTACATTGTAAAGCTCAGAACCCAACAAAATCTTCCAAGTGTTGACTGCGTTCTGGAAATTTTCATCCTTTAGATGTGAAATCCCGAGTTCTGGGTTCTATTTTGTAAAGGAGGGAACTTAAGTACAGAATGTTACATATATTCATTGAATTTCATTTTCTAATTTTTGGTCCATCATACTAGCAAAGGTATCTTTCCTTCAACTCCAGGAAACTAAATTGCCTCCAGGCCCGTAGTAATGGAGGTGACCTCAAATGACCCCATGATAGGTCAACTCTCTCCTATAGGATTGGAGTTTATTTTCTAATTTTGTTGCTAAATAAAACCGCAATACATATTATGTGCATGTCTGTGTTTCTCTCCCACACAGTCACACCCACACGATGTGGGTAAAAGCCAGCCAAGAGCTGGGACGGCCTGATACACAGCGCCTTAGGTAACGATGACTTACCCTGCTTTAAACAAGCACGCTGCAGGGAGCGATGGAGATGAAAGAGATGGGCCCGTTCCCAACTCAGCACCTTCTCAGCAAAATCCTGGTCTCTCGCCACGTAAAGACACTGGCGACAGCCACGAGGATAAGCACCCCGGGCCGCCAAGTTCCGAGAGGTGGCCTCACACACGCTCCCAGGCAGCAGCGGCGGCGCGCGCCCACCTCCCTCGGAGCGCAGGCTCACCGGATCACGAGCCATCCGCCAAGCTCCGCCCCGCCCCTCGGCCCGAGGGTGTTTAGATGCCCGCCCCCACCCTCCGCCTTGGGAAGCTTGCAAGGATGGGGACTGGCTGAAGGCAAAACTTACCTGTGAGCCGGGCGAACCCGGTAATGCTCTCGGGGACTGGGAGCCGCTTAAGATACGCGGGGAGCTGCACCTTCACGATGCGGGCCACGCTCTCCAGCACCATCCTGACCAGCGGCGTCCGCTCCTCGCCCGACCCCCGCCGCTCTCCGGCCGAGCTGCCGCGCCTGCGTCGAGAGCGGAAACGGCCGGCGGGCGCTTGCAGCCTGGACCGGGCGGGGCGGGATTGCGGGCACGCGAGGAGAGGTGACCTGCCCGGCGCCGATTGGCAGCGGGCGGGTGACGTGCGCGCGCCAGGCGGATGCCGAGGGGTCGCGGGTGGCCGCGGGGGCTGACGGGTAGCGAGGCCCGCCTCGGAATCTCGATGCTGAAGAGGGAGTTTGCGGTGGGCCTTTTACATCTGTAGACGTTGGAGGCCCGCAGAAAGGATACTGTGTCGGAGGAGGTAAAGCACAAGAGAGTGCTTTGTAACCGGAAAGTACCTTTCAAAAGTGAGTTTCTCCTGGCGTCTCTTTTTACCTCGGCCCGTCTCGTCTCGGCCTCTTCCCAGCCGCGACCCCAGAAGTGCAGATTCTCTTAAGAGCACCCTTCTCCTCTACCCGCCGCGGCGCCTAATTTCGCTCTCTTCCCTCTACAAGCCTGTTTTTTTGTTTTTTAAAAGAAGTTAAAATACTTTCGCTAAACTAGGAACTGCTTACAGCTCTGCCCCTTGGCCATTTGGTACAATCCTGCTCCGAGACCTTGAGGTATTTGCCATTCAGACGAGACCCGTTAGAGTCCTTCTTTCGATAATCTTCAGTTCCTTCTGCAGATCTGTTCTTTTTTCGGTTTCCTAAAACTGGGAAAGTGGTAAAAGAACATAAAGGCTTAGGGTTTCCGTTATTTTATGTTGCAGGGCTTCTGCTACAAACTAAGGTATCTGTGAAGAACTTTGTTTAGAAAAAAAAAAATTAAAGAGCAAAAGGAGATACCTCAAAAAAAAAAAAAAAAAGAAAGGCGATAGCTTTAGTCCCTGGAAGCATCTTACTTGACATGACTTTGTTTCATGTTTTTGCTGAAGTAAAATATCCGAAGTAATGCACTTGCTGATTGCACGTTGCGTATTTGTATCTCAATACCCTGTCTCATTACCGTTCTGAACCCCGCTTGACCAGCAACATAAAACAACGAACTGCGCAAGGTCCAATATTGCATTTTGTATGACTCAGTGTAACAACCAGCTGTAATATGTAGGTTTAATTTTTTATTTTTTCCTTGGTGTTTCATGCTAAAGTGAGAAAGGGAAGGTTTTTTTTTTTAAAGCATTCTCTGGACTGTTTAAATTTAATATTTGTTATTGTCCTTCACTAAAAAAAATAACCATCAGCAAGAGGGTTAATTGAAATCTAGATAAGCCTATTTTCTATCATTTTACCCTGGTCAAAATTGCCAAAGTAAAATTACAATGGAAATTTCTACAGAGATGTTTAGATACAGGTTCATGTTCATGAGCTAGGATAGTGCAGAAGATGATTCACAAAGTGATGATTAAAAGGTTGGTGTTTACATTCGAGTTTCCTTTCAATTTCCTCTTAGGAGCTTACTTTTGGTTTGGTGGAAGAAGGACCCTGGAGCTTGTTGATCCTGAAAATGTTCATCTCAGACGTCCTTGTCCTTGAGACTGTTCTGTTGGGGAGATGGTTGAGGTAGGGGTGGGTTGAGGGGAAGAAAAGTTGAGAGAAGGCCACTAAATAATTGTTTCTTAATTAGAGGCTTTGTTGTCTTGACAAGAGCGAAACAAGCTGTGTTCAGTGAGATTCTTAAGGTCTCTAAGAAGTTTTTCTTTATAGGAATAAAAAATATATACCTCAGTTAAAAGACAGAACATAGTAAAAATGCTCAAGTGCCAAATATATAAATTGATGTGACCAACACCCAGATCCACATATACAGAATACCAGACACCCCAGAGAGCTTCTTTATGTCCCTGCTAACCACATCTTCTTACCGCCAACAGCACCACCACTATTCTGTCTTGCTTTGCATGTTCTTGAACATCATATAAAAGGAATTATACTGCATGTAGTTTTTTTCCCGTGACCGGCTTCCCTTGAGCAGTGGATACCTGGTTTGCTATTTCTAAGTAGAAGAAATGGGATGAGCAGAAGTCTATATGGATGAAACATTTTTCTTCTTGTTTTTCGTCTTGCCTTAAAATTTAAAGATGTGTAGGCATACATTAGCTATTTCTGATGCATTAAATGAGCTATGCTAATGTACTAAAAGGAGATCGTTCCTAACCCCACCAATTAAAAAAATCCTCATTGTGCACTTTGGGAATATTTTCTTACATTCCCTTTACTTTAAATTTTAAATCCTGTTTTGTTTTATTTTTTAATTTGCATTTCATTTCCACAGTCCTGCCTTCTTGGCAATACATGAAACAGAGGAGCTGAAGGTAATATTGTTCTAAATAGAAGTGGCAGGCTTATCTGACCACCTTCTGATGTAGTGTCCAACAAAATCTGGTTTTATTATAAGGGTTTATTTCTTGTGTTTAGACCCCATCTTTAAAAGACGAAGTTATGATCAGAAAAGGCAAGACAAAATAATATGTGGATAAGTTTAAAGAAGTTATTTCGTGTTAAGAACTTGAGTGAGGATTGGTAATCCTCTGCCTGCTTTATGTCCTAGCTAGGCCCAGATCTCTAATTTCTTTACATGCTTTCCTTCTATAAGCTCATCTAGTCCTGTGAATTCAAATATGATCAATAAGTTGATGTATCCCAAATCTATTTCCAGCCCAGTCTCTAGTACTAATCCCAAACACCTCCTGTACATCTCTGGGCATCTTTGCCCATTTTTCTATTGCTATCCTCATCTTTTTCATTGATTTATGTTTTCTGGATAATAATACATTGTTGGTTATATTGTTGCCTCTCATCTTCCAGTCTGTGCCTTTTCTTTGGCCTTTGTTTGTGGTGTCTTTTCTTACACTGAAATTTAGTTTGAATGTAGTCACATTTATTCATCTTTTCCTTTATATTTTGTGCTTTGGGTGTCTGGTTTAAGAAATCCTCTCCTACCTCAGAATCACAAAGATATTCATTTATCTTTTTGCTAAAAGTTTTAAACTTTTATTCATGTTTTATTCTTTTTTTAATCACCCTATTTTTGTGCATGAGGTAGAGATCTAATTTATTTTTTTTATATATGAACAACTAATTGTTCTAGCAGCATTTATTGAATAGTATAACTTTTCTTTTATGGTTTGTAATGTCATTGATTTCAAATCAGTTTTCCACACATCCATGGATTGTTTATTATTTTCCATTGGTCAATTTGTATGACCTCTATAACATAACCACACTATCATAATTGCTACAGCTTTATAATAAGTGTTAATAGCCAGTAGGGTATTAACAATAGTTAATATTCACCTATTTTCTTCAAAGTTTTCTAGGAAATGACAGGCCCTTTCCTACTATATTTGAATTTCAGCATCATCTTGCTAAGTTCTATGAAAAACTTGAGTGTTAATTGAAAATTCATTAGGGCCTCAGTTTCTCCTCTGTAATATGCTGATAGTAATGGTTGTTATGACTATATGTAATTAATTTTTTTAGTGTGCTTAATGAATGGTTATTATCAGCAGTATTGTCTCCATCGTTATCAATGAATGAGCATTTCCTTTGGCTTTGAGATCTTAAATTCAGAAATCCTACCTTCTAACCACAACTTCATTTATTTGTTTATACATCGTCCACTCCTTTACTCCCACTAACCTTATTTTTTGACTTCTTCAAGATATTTAGTGTTGACACCATCTGTATTTTTCTAGTCTGTCAGTCCAATCCTGGCTTTATTTTTTCCCATTCCTCACAAAAGTTGCTCTAAATCTTCACCATTCTATATTACTTACTTATTAAGCCTGCTGATTGATACTATCAGGCTTGTTTTGGGCTCAGATGACCTTGATTTTTAGTTACTAGAGAATCTTTCTTCCCCATCACCTCTAAATGTGACTATAATTCCTCCTGTACTTAGTGTCTGCCCTGTCCTTTAAATTTAACTCCTCCCTATGTTCTAGAACTCATCCTCCAAAACCTTGCTCCATCAGTTACCTTCTCTCAAATTTTCATTTTCTTGCTCTCTACTGGCCCTACAAACTGGTGATTTCCAGGCTTTCACATTTCACCAACCAATACATTTTTTAATTGAGGAAATCAACATGGGTTTGCCAACTTTATTTCGTCAAGAAAAGATATTTAAAAGCAGTATAATAAACAACAAAAAATGACTACCATCTACTACTGGAAGGCAATATAGCATAATAGTTAAGACCACAAGACTCTGGAGCTAGACTGTTTAGACTAGAATTCTGGCTGTGCCAGGATGAAATATATAACCTATAAGAATGAAGACAATACCTACTTCTTAAGGTTGTATTATATATACTAATTCAGTAATTAATATATATGAAGCAACTAAAACAGTACCTGGCACATAGACATGCACAGTGGTGTTAGCTTTTATCTTCGTCATAATTATTATTTTTACATTGCTATCAACACATCTTTTTTTTGGCTGCGTTGGGTCTTCGTTGCTGTGTGCGGCCTTTCTCTAGTTGCGGCGAGCAGGGGCTACTCTTCGTTGCAGTGCGCAGCCTTCTCATTGCAGTGCTTCTCTTGTTGCAGAGCACGGGCTCTAGCCGCGCGGGCTTCAGTAGTTGTGGCTCGCGGGCTCTAGAACGCAGGCTCAGTAGTTGTGGCACACGGGCTTAGTTGCTCTGCGGCACGTGGGATCTTCCCAGACCAGGGCTCAAACCCGTATCCCCTGCATTGGCAGGCGGATTCTTAACCACTGTGCCACCAGGGAAGTCCCAACACATCTCTTTTATTGTTGCTGAACCTCTTTTTGTTTCTTACAGTGGTTGCTCTAGGGCTGCACAGTCTGTATGATAGTGCAGTATGCCAGTGCTAATCACATGTGGCTCTTGGGGACCTAATTAAGATTGCTGTAAGTATAAAATGCTTAAGAGGACCCCGTGCTGATTTCGGGAGCTCTTTTTCTGTGTATCTCCCACCTCCCCTTTCTCTACTCTGAAGATAACGAGTAGAGAGACAAAGAGTAAATTCTACAAGTTGATAGAGAGAAAAAAACAGGTTTCATATGATGCATACAGAGGTGAATGTGTTGGACTTCTTAATAACAACTCTGGAAGCGAAAGGGTAATGGAGCAATGCTTCAGAATTCTGAAGGAAAATTACTTCTAATTTAGAATTCTGTATAAGTCACGCTGTCAATCAAATAGAAGGCTAGAATAAAGTTATTTTCAATCCTGAAGTCTCTCAAATATACAGTTCATTCATCCTTTCTCAAGAAACTAATGGGGGATGGGTACCCCCTACGTGTGGATTAAACCAAGAAGAAGTAGGACATGTGATCAAGCAAATAAGAAGGCCAAAGTAAGAGAGAGGTAAAAGGAATTGGAGATTGATAGATTGAAACAATAAGATGAAATTAATGGAACACCTAATATGTTCGAACAAATTGAGAGGAGACCTACCCTCCTGGGCTCAAATTAATGATTTAAGTTTGGGGTTAAATTAATGATTATTATGTGAGAAACTAAGCAAATTTTTAAAAAGGATTTCTATTAAATCTGTCAGTTTATGTATTCAGACATTTTTAAAGGGATAAACAAAACTTTTAAAAAGAGGATTTTGATTTTGGTGTTTGGCATTCTTATACTTCCACTTTGTTTTTGAGGAACCACATTTTAACTGCCCACCTTACCCACAGTGTTAAGAGGAAATGCAGCAAACTGGAAATAAAAGCAAAACTAGAGAAACAAAATTGGTATCTTTAAATTAATAACAAATGGTAAAACTATTTAAAAATCTTCTTCCATAATGCTTGTGGTGCTAAAAACAAGCAGTATATAGAATTGCCTAATAGAAAATTCCTAGAGACACTTGGTAGAATAGAGTGAACTTGGAAAAAACCTTTCTATTCTGTAATTTCTATGAGTGTGTATTGAGATGCCACTTTTGTAGTCACTGACTAGAAAAAGATTATAGTTAAAAAGTAAATAGATACAAAATTTATGTATACTTACATAATAAAGAGCTTAATTCTATGTAGATCTTTAAAGCTTCTTTTTCTTTTTTGGAAGCCATCTTTTTTGTCTTAGAAAGTCCGTGCTTACTGTAATCTTGATATATAATCATTAAAAAAATAGGGTAGATTCTTATTTACCTCAGGAGTTTATGGAACTAGCCTACTCCAAGTGCTGATGAACTAGGTACTAAAGAAAACAGGAATCTGATATGCTTTGTGATACCACTGTGCATTTAATAATATGTTGCTTTATGTTATCTAACTTTTGAATTTATATTTGCCTTTGGGCTTGTAAACTCAAAGATAGCTGCATTTTATATGGAATAACGCTGTTCAGATTGAATGCACCCAGTATATCTTGTTAATGACTGTTATGTTTAGAAAATATGTAGGTTGTAAAAATCTGGAAATAAACAGTTTAAGAACATAAGCCACACCAAGTATAGTAGATGGATAATTTCCTGGTTCCTCCATGTCATGTTAACTTAAAAAATGTATTTAACATGTCATTTATGGCTATTCGCATCTTTTCAACCACATTTCTATTTTGTCCACATAATTCTTAAGCATATTGTTTTTTTGCTACTCCTGGTTAACATACTATTTTTGACATATTACTTCTTTAAATCAGAAACTTTAAATTCCACTTAAGATTTTCTGAGGTGCAATTTTCTTAGGTATTAGCAAATCTAATAGTTCAAACTAATTTCATTTGCTACCTTAGCACTAATCATTTTTTTAATTAATTTATTTTATTTACTATATTTTATTTTTGGCTGCATTGTGTCTTTGTTGTTGTGCACGGGCTTCCTCTAGTTGTGGCGAGTGGGGGCTACTCTTTGTTGCGGTGCGTGGGCTTCTCATTGTGGTGGCTTCTCTTGTTGTGGAGCACGGGCTCTAGGTGCATGGGCTTCAGTAGTTGTGGCATGCGGGCTCAGTAGTTGTGGCACACGGGCTTAGTTGCTCCGCGGCATGTGGGATCTTCCCAGACCAGGGCTCGAACCTGTGTCTCCTGCATTGGCAGACGGGTTCTTAACCACAGTGCCACCAGGGAAGCCCAGCACTAATCATTTTATGCCTGGACCGTAGCAAAAACCTGCCCAATATTTGACTTTGAGCCTCCAACTCTAAAGTATTCTATGCAAAGCTTTAAAAATAGTTTTCCTAAAAAATAAATAAATAAATAAATAAATAAATAAATAAATAAAAAATAAAAATAGTTTTCCTAAATGAAGGTTTTTTGGTTTTTTTTAATAGACTTTATTTTTTAGAGCAGTTCTAGGTTTGTAGAAAAATTGGGCAGAAAATACAGAGAATTTCCATATGCCACTTCACACACACATTACACACCCAGCTTCTATTATTTATGTCTTGCATTAGTGTGGCACATTTGTTACAGTCGATAAACCAATATTGTTTCATTACTATTAAAGTCCATAGTTTACATTTAGGGTTCACTCTTTGTGTCATACAGTTCTGTAGGTTTTGACAAATACATAGTTTCACGTATCCAATGTTGTGTCATACAGAATAGTTTCATTGCCCTAAAAATGCCCTGCGTTCCACCTATTCATCCCTACCTATCCCATCTCACACCCCTGGCAACCACTGATCTTTTTATTATCACTATAATTTTGCCTTTTAAATGAAATTTTTACTGTCCTTTAAAACCTGTATTTCTAAAGTAGATCCATATATGTGAAAAAAAGCAAGTTGCAGAAAATTTGTATAAAATCCTATTTATAGATTTTTAAAACTATACACATTCACACATTTGATTATGCATAGGAAATTTCTGGAAGGAGACACAAAAATGATTACTTCTATGGAAAGGAGAATGGGGAAGAGTTAATGAGGTCTTTTACTTTCTACTTTTTTTTTTTTTAATGGAAGGGTCCTTAATCCCAACTTCTTTCCATAATTAAGTTTTTTTAAAAAAATTAATTAATTAATTTATGGCTGTGTTGGGTCTTCATTTCTGTGCGAGGGCTTTCTCTAGTTGCGGCAAGTGGGGGCCACTCTTCATCACGGTGCGCGGGCCTCTCACTATCGCGGCATCTCTTGCTGCGGAGCACAGGCTCCAGACGCGCAGGCTCAGCAATTGTGGCTCATGGGCCTAGTTGCTCTGCGGCATGTGGGATCTTCCCAGACCAGGGCTCGAACCCGTGTCCCCTGCATTGGCAGGTAGATTCTCAACCACTGTGCCACCAGGGAAGCCCCTACTTTCTACTTTTATTTAAATTTCTTAACATGTACAATATTATTTTATAATTTTAAGTATTTTAATTATAAAGCTAAAAAAATTCTCTGGATGAAGATTTTTTTCAAACATGAAAGCATTGGGAACCACAAAGGAAAAGATCTAGAAATTGTAACTTCATGAAAATATTCAAATTCTGTACCTCAAAAGCATCATAAACTCTGATCCATCATGCTATTTATCCATCTGTAATCGTTAAACTCATATTTTTATACCTAATATTCTCTTATGACTGTTTTATGATTTCTTGTTCCTTCTTCACACATTAGTAACCTCCCACTCAGCATCTTCTTGACTCCTATCTTAGGCTCAGTTTCGTTTTAAAATTAGGGCCACAATTTTTATTCACCCTTTTTAGCAGTTCCAATCTGCTTTACCTGCTTTATTTATTTATTTATTTTTTAAAGTTTGTTTTTAATACTTAAGGCCTTGACTTTTTTTTTTAATTAATTAATTTATTTTTGGCTGTGTTGGGTCTTCGTTTCTGTGCGAGGGCTTTCTCTAGTTGCAGCGAGCGGGGGCCTCTCACTGTCGCGGCCTTTCTTATTGCGGAGCACAAGCTCCGGACGCGCAGGCTCAGTAGTTGTGGCGCACGGGCCTAGTTGCTCCGCGGCATGTGGGATCTTCCCAGACCAGGGCTTGAACCCGTGTCCCCTGCATTGGCAGGCAGATTCTCAACCACTGCGCCACCAGGGAAACCCCTACCTGCTTTATTTTTATAAGTAATTATTACCTTCTAAAATGGTTTATTGGTTAGTTAGTTAGATATTTAGCTGTTTGTATGTTTTTGTCTCTGTGCCCCAGGCCATTTCGCACCACTAGAAAGTACGCAAAGATTTTTGTCTGTCTTGTTCACTGATGAATCCTCAGTGCCTGACAGTTCGTAGGCGCACAGTAAAAATCTTTTGAATGAATAATTGGATTGTTTTTAAACTATTAAATTTGTTTTTTAAAATTAAATATCTGTTCCTATGATTCTGCTTCAGTTGGTATATGTTGTTTAATTTGTTGTGTCATATGGTGATCATACTCCTCGGGTGTGTAGATATTTTGGTTCACAAGCTTATGTTCTCTACTGCTCTGATAGTGGATGTGGAGGATGAGCAAAAGGGTAGACCCTAGTTTTATCCCTTCCCACAAGTTTAAGGAATAGAGAGCGGAAGGCTCCAGGCACCACAGAAGAGTTTAGTGCTCTATCTCTGTTGGTTCCTGTTTCACTGGACAACTCCTCTAGTAAAGATTTGCCTTGAAATTCGTAATTCAGCAGCAGAAGGCTGTTGTAATCCACCAAAACCCTGGAGGTTTGAGGAAGGAATGGTGGAGTGACTGTTCACTGCTCTAGAGTATCTGGTCAGCTCACACTCTTTTTCATCAGCAGCTTACTTTAACAGACATTATCCTACACTGGGAAGCTTGATCTGTTGCTGATGATTTTTGTAGTAATCAGTTGTCTGGAACTGATTGTCCCAAAGTGGGATGATCAGTGGGGGAATGGCAGGAAAAATACTTAAAAACTTCTGACCCTAACTAGGGTTTATTCACAGTTTTTGATCTTATTTCTCAAGCCCTTACTTCCTTTCTGTACCTACCCAGGGTTAATTTGGAGGGAGGAAGCCAGCATCCCTTACTAGATCTCTATTTTCTCAGGAACCGTACATAAGAAACCCACTTTAAATATAAAGACACAGATGGATTAAAAGTAAAAGAATGGAGAAAGATCTACTATGCTAATGCTCATCGAAGAAAAGTGTAGTTGCTATATGCAGACAAAACAGACTTCAGAACAAGGAAAATTATCAGTGATAGGAAAGGTCATTACATAATGATAAAGAGGTCAATGCTCCAAAAAGATGCAGCAACCTTTAATGTGTGTATGTCTAACAACAGAGCATTAAGACAGCTAAGGCAAAAACTAATAGAACTGCAAGGAGAAATAGATGAATCCACTATTATAGCCGGAGACTTCATCACCCCTCTTTCAGTAATCAATAGATCTAGCAGGCAGAAAATCTGTGAGGATATAGTTGAACTCTATAGTACCATCAGTCAACTGGATCTAATTGACATTTATAGAATACTTAACCCAACAACAGCAGAATACACGTTCTTCTCAAAAAAGATAGACATTTTTCAGTGTAAGAAATAACTTGTATGCAAAAATATAAACAAAGTTAATAGATATATAATACATTTAGAAAAATATGTACAGTAAAGTTTAACATCTATAATATTAAAAGAGCACTTAGAAATTCACATCAAGGGAACAAGCAGGGACTTCCCTGGTGGCGCAGAGGTTAAGAATCCGTCTGCCAATGCAGGGGACACGGGTTTGAGCCCTGGTCCGGGAAGATCCCACATGCCGCGGAGCAACTAAGCCTGTGCGCCACAACTACTGAGCCTGCGCTCTAGAGCCTGCGAGCCACAGCTGCTGAGCTGGCATGCTCTAGGGCCCATGTGCTGCAACTACTGAGCCCATATGCAGCAACTACTGAAGTCCGTGCTCCGCAACAAGAGAAGCCACCGCATGAGAAGCCCACACACAACAAAGAGTAGCCTCCTCTCGCCACAACTAGAGAAAGCCCGTGTGCAGCAACGAAGACCCAACGCAGCCCACCCCAAAAAAAAAAAAAAAAAGATATACACAGTATGGGACCACTTTGTAAATTCAAAAGAAAAAAAAAAGATATTAAAAAAAAAAAAGGGAGCAAGAAATTCTACAGAAAAATGGGGGGCAAAGAATACGAACTCAGCAAATGGTAAATCCAAATGTGAAAAGACGCTCAAAATCAGAAGAAATCAGGAAAATGCAAACTAAAATAATGAGATACCAATTAGGCCTATGTAACAGATTGGCAAAGCTTTTTTTTTTTTTTTTGATTCAACTAACATTTATTAAGTGTCAGTTTATTAAGTGATAGAGCTCATCTAGTGCTCACCAAAGCATTGTGAAGCAGATCTTATCCCTGTTTTACAGTTGAAGAAAGAAGTTCAGATAGGTAAATTGACTTGACAAAAATCACAGAAAGGAAACTGGGGAATTCACTCTACTGGAACTATTTTTCTTTTCTTTTTGAGGAGTAATTCATTCAAATGTAACATGTGTTTGTGTATCTAGATAGGCAGATAGGTATTTATGTTTTGAGTTGAAGTTTCCCCCACATATCTGCCATCCACCCATTTCCCATGCCAACACCACCCGTCTCACAACCACTATTTATTAGTTTCTCAAGTAGTTCCCAGAGCTTTTTTATACAAATACAAGTTTGTTTTATTCTCCTTAAAAAAAAAAAAAAAACAAAGGTTATAATAATGCAGTGTTCCACAACTCACTTAGAGTTAATGTAAGTAGCTCCATAATGAGAGTTCTTATCATTTAACAGCTGCATTGTATTTCACTACAAGAATGCCAGAATTTATTTTACCAGCCCTTATGATGGATATTTGTATTGATTTCAGTCTTTTGCTTTTGAAAACAGTGTAGTAATGAATAATACTGTTTATAATTTTGTCTCACATGTTCAAGATTTCACAGAAATAAGATTGCTAGATCAAAGGGTATGTAATGTGTGTGGGATTTTGATAGATATTGCCAGATTTCCCTGTGTTACATAAACAACATGGAAGAGTGACCCCACAGCATTGTCATTAGAGTATGTTATCAAACTTTTGGATTTGGGACTGATAAGTGAAAATGTTTAATCTTAGTGTAGTTTTATTATGCATTTCTCCTGTTATGAGTGAAGTGAGACATCTTTTCAGACTGGGCGAAATGTTCAATGAGCAATAGCACCTGTTGCCAGTAGGGATCCAACTAAAAGGGTATTATACATTGCTGGTACAAATGTGAACTTCTTCAGCCTATTTGCAAAACAGTCTGGCAACCTGTGTTAAAATGTTTTAAACTACAAATATCTTTTGTCCTAGCTACATCATTCTTGCAAATCTGTCCTATAGGTATAAAATATTATGTAAGGATCTATCTGTGAGAATATTCATTGTAGTATCATCGATAGTATCAAAAAACAAGTAACAAAATGAAAGCTCATTAATAGGAAAATGGTTGAATGAATTACAGTTTTTGTATCTTATGGAAAGGAATAAATTAAAGCAGTATGAGTTGAATTGTGATTTCCACAAGATATTGGGTTAGCCAAAAAGTTCATTCAGTTTTTTCTGTAAGATGGCTCTAGTAGCGCTTAGTTGTCTTTAACTTTATTCAAAACAATTTTGTTAGATTGTATGTGACAGCTGTCATATCAGTGTGCATTTAAAAAAACATCAAAATTTGTGAATTTTAAAAAAATATTTATTTGGTTGTACTGGGTCTTAGTTATGGTGGGCGGCTCCTTAGTTGCAGCACGTGGGCTCCTTACTTGCAGCAGGCAGGCTTCTTAGTTGCAGCTCACCGGGTCCTTAGTTGCGGCAGGTCGGCTCCTTAGTTGTGGCATGTGAACTCTTAGTTGCGGCATGCATGTGGGATCTAGTTCCCTGACCAGGGATCGAACCCTGGCCCCCTGCATTGGGAGTGCAGAGTCTTAACCACTGTGCCACCAGGCAAGTCCCAAAATTGATGAATTTTTGTGTAGCCATTTTAATATTGAAGATGGAAGAAAACAACATTTTCAGCATATTATGCTTTATTATTTCAAGAAGGGTAAAAACGCAACTGAAACGCAATAAAAGATTTGTGCAGTGTATGGAGAAGGTGCTGGGACTGATCGAACATGTCAGAAGTGGTTTGCGAACTTTTGTGCTGGAGCTTTCTCACTGGATGATGCTCCACGGTTGGGTAGACCAGTTGAAGTTGATAGCGATCAAATCGAGACATTAATTGAGAACAATCAACGTTATACCACGCGGAAGATAGCCGACATACTCAAAATATCCAAATCAAGCGTTGAGAATCATTTGCACCAGCTTGGTTATGTTAATCACTTTGATGTTTGGGTTCCACATAAGTTAAGTGAAAAAACCTTCTTGACCGTATTTCTGCATGCGATTCTCCACTGAAACGTTACGAAAATGTTCCGTTTTTAAAATAAATTGTGATGGGTGATGAAAAGTGGATACTGTACAATAATGTGGAATGGAAGAGATCGTGGAGCAAGTGAAATGAACCACACCAAAGGCGGGTCTTCATCCAGAGAAGGTGAAGTTGTGTATATGGTGGGATTGGAAGGTAGTCTTCTATTATGAGCTCCTTCTAGAAAACCAAACGATTAATTCCAACAAGTACTGCTTCCAGTTAGACCAACTGAAAGCAGCACTTGACGAAAAGCGTCCAGAATTAGTCAACAGAAAACGCATAACCTTCCATCAGGATAACACAAGACCGCATGTTTCTTTGATGACCAGGCAAAAACTGTTACAGCTTGGCTGGGAAGTTCTGATTCATCCGCCATATTCACCAGACATTGCACGTTCGGACTTCCGTTTATTTCGGTCTTTACAAAATTCTCTTAATGGAAAAAATTTCAATTCCCTGGAAGACTGTAAAAGGCATGTGGAACCGTTCTTTGCTCAAAAACATAGAAAGTTTTGGGAAGGTGGAATTATGAAGGTGCCTGAAAAATGGCAGAAGTTAGTGGAACAAAACGGTGAATATGTTGTTCAATAAAGTTCTTGGTAAAAATGAAAAATGTGTCTTTTACTTAAAAACTGAAGGAACTTTTTGGCCAATCCAACACTACTGCTTAAATGAGAAAAAAACAAGATGAAGAAAAGTGTGTATGATATGATCCCAGTCTATAAAACATCATCGTCAACACACATAAATGGTTTGCATATTTGTGTGTGTGCCTGTTTACACTCAAAATATTTATATTTGTAGATGTATATATACACACACGAGTATCTGTATATAACTATATGGGGGAAATAATGGAAAATACGTATTACTTGGGATATAGGTTTGGTTGCTTTAAGGCCAAAATAATAATGACTTAAATAAGATGGAAGTTTTTTTTTCTGTTCCATAACAGTCCAGAGATAATCAGTTCAGGATTGATACAGCAGCCTCAGGTGTTAGGGATCTAGGCTTGTTAATCTGCTATACTCAATATGCGGCTTCTATTTCATGGCCTAAGATGGTTCCAGCTCCTGCCAAGATGTATCTGGGAATGGGAAATGGAAAAACAGTATACCTCTTCATTTTAAGGGCATGTCACAGAATTTACAGCCATCATTTCCACTTATAGCCCATGGGCCAAAATGTAGTCACATGGCCAGACCTCCAAGGGAAGCTAGGAAATATAGTCCTTGCCTGTGTAGCAATGTACCAAGCCAACACTTGGGGGTTCTAATACTAAAGGATGAGGGAGAAGAAGGGACCCTGAGAGACACTAGCAGTCTCTGCCATAATAGACTAGATTATCTATTCCTGCATTACAAATCAACCACAAAATTTAATGGCTTAAGACAATAATGATTTATTATTTCTCACCATGCTGTGTTTTGTCTAGAATGTTTTTCTGTTGGTTTTCTCTGGGTTCATTCACGTGGCTCCCTTCACATGGTCTTTCATCCCAGACTTATTCACAGCATAGTGGCCCAGGGCAGTGTTCCAAAAGGTGAAAAAGGAACTGTAAAGCCTTTCTAAACCTCATCCAGAGAAGTTGCAGAAAGTCACAGCTACTGCATTCTGTGGTCAAAACAAGTCCCAAGGCTAGCCTAGATTCAAGAAGTGGGGAAATAAACTACCTTTTGTTAGTTAAGGTGGCAAAGGCACATTGCAAAAAGACATAAACAAAGGAGGCATGATTCATTGGGAGCATATATTGTAACAGTCTAACATGACGTTTTTACACTTATTATGTGTATGTAAATTTTTGTTTGTCTACATATTCAAAGAAATATAAGTAAGTACTGTTATAATGAGTTAAATTCATGGTGAGCAGATACAAATATGACCACATCACTCTCTTGCTTATTATTGCCTCACAGATTAAAGCCCAAGCCCCTTAGCCTGTACCATTTCTACTGTATTATACTGTCTCCCAGGAAATGTAATAAAAACCAAGCAGAAAAATAAGTCCTTTCTAGCTGAAGTTGTTGGGCTTCAGGTGAGTTGTGGAATCTGAACTGGGCCTTGAAGGAAGAAGTGTTTGAATTGATGGAGAAGGGCAAGTAGGCATAACCAGTAGTTCCTAATCTTATTAGGACCACCCTTTTAAACTGAAATACAGCATACTGCAGAAACAAATGAAATATCTATCATAAAGTAAAAATATCCCTCTATCCATCACCCAGGAAATAGAATATTACCAGTTACATGGAAACCTCTTATGTGACCTCCCAATAACAATCCTGTCCGTCCTCCCCAAATGTAACCACTCACACTAATTTCTAACCATAGATTAGTTTTGCCTGGTTTTGAATAATATATGAAAGAGATTAAATGGGCATTTCACCATTATATTTGTAAGATTCATCTGTTTGTAGAAGTAGTTTGTTCATATTCATTGCTATATTCCATTATGTGGATAAACTAAATACATTTATCCATTCTGTTGTAGCTATTTGGGTTGTTTCTACTTTGGGGCTACTAACCAATAATGGTACCACAAGCATTCTTTCATATGTCACTTGGTGTGCGTGGGCAGACATTCCTATTGAGAGAGGACATAGGGTTAAAGTTCCTTGGTCATTGAGGTAGGTTCAAACTATAAAGAATGACAGCTTTCCAAAGTTCATGTTTTTTATATCCTCACCAGCAGTATATGAAAGTTTCACGTTCGCCACACCCTAGGCAACACTTAGTATTGTCAGTTTTTTTTTTTTTAAGCCATTCTGATAGGTGTGTAGTGGTATCTCATTTGGCATTAATTTGCGTTTACCTGATGTCTGTTGAGGTTGAACACCATCTTACATTATTTGCCATTTGGGGATCCTCTTTTTTTTTAAGTGCTTGTTCAAGTCACTTATCCATATTTCTGTTGGGTTGTCATTCTTTTCCTTATTGAACTTTAGGACTTCTTTATATACTCTGGATATGAGTTCTTGGTCAAATATATGTGCACCGAATATCCTTTCCCATAACATGGTTTGTCTTTTCATTTTCTTAATAGCATCTTTTGGAAAAAAGTTCTTAAGTTTAATATATTTTACCAATCTTTTCCTTTCTTATTTTGAGTGTGCTTTCTATTTCTTTTTATAACCCTAACTGATAGATTAATTGGTACCAGGAGTTATCACAGGAAATGGATCCTCACAATGGGCTTCTGGGATTGGCTTATATGGACACATACACACACATATGTAAAATCAATCACAAGGATAACCTCATTGCTATAGGTAAAGGGACCACAGGTAGTAATCCATGGCTTACAGTACTGTTATGATGACCATTAACAGCATGGGATGGAGTGAAGATGGAGGGGAGGGGAGAGAAAGTATCACCATGGTAATCATAGTAATTATAAAGATTCTGAATCCACCAGGCTTCCCTTATGGTCCTAAACACATTGTACATAGGAAAAAGAAAAACATAAAAACTATGAATATACAGTTAAGAATGCTTGTAGGGGATCAGAACTCCTCCACTGTAGCTTTGAAGGAGTCCTTCATCTTCTGTAATCAGTGGGCAGATAAGGTAGATTCGTAGTACTAATTAAATGCTCACTTCTTCCAGTTTTCTTACACTAAGGTTAGCATTGATGGGAAAGGAGTGGGCCCTGAGACACAGAATGGGGATAGTTGGGCAGACAAGAATGAAGCTGAGAACTCTGAACCTCCATATTCCCCTGAACTTCCTTTGCTCTCAGAGGAAACCAGCCTCCTCTGCACAGAGGCTTTCAGTGACTACATTTGGGGCAGCTCTCTCATAAGTTGATTCCTGTTGTCCTCAGAATTTACCCTCACCACCTCCCAGTTCCATCCCAACATAGCCTCCCCATCAGGGAAGTATGCAGCCTGCTCTGGCAAGAGACAACCTACAGAGGAGTTTAAGACCTTGCCGTTTTGACCAGCAGGAACCTGGGGAGTATATATAGAAGTGGGTTCTAAGGGTGTTACACCGAGGGAAAGTAGATACAAGGTTTGATCAAGGCGAACTTACCTGAGAATTAAGATTTAATATGTTGGCATTAATAGTTTGCTAGGATGAGCCTTGGACTCAGTAACTGCCTACAAATAATAAATGGCTCCCAAAATAAAAATAAACGGCCTACAAATAAAATTTGAAATAATAATTTCAGAATATCAGAAATCCCCTGGCATACCATAGAGGAAGGAGTACAACGGCTCCTTAGCCATCCTCAACTTTCCCCAAGTCATTAAAAAATGCATTGGTGATGGGAGCACCAGCATGCCCAAAGAGCTCTGAAGTGGCTCTCCTTTGTTTGCAAAAATGATGGTGATGAAAGCTGTGGTAGAACTGAGTTTCCTGATCTCAGTGGGAATAAAAGAAGCCTAAAGTGGTAGAGATCATATGATAGCATACAACCATCAGAGACAAGGTGGGCACAATTACCATAAGCCAAAAACGAAAATGTTAACGAGAGTGTTTTGACCCACAGGGAAAAGTAGTAATGGTTACTAAATGATCTTGAGGTCCCGAGAAATAAAATAGATTAACCTATTAAGGTGCTGCTTGACATATTTAGGTGGAAAAATTCTGAGATGTAGACTAACTTGTGTTATTCCAGTTAAATTGGTCCTTCCTGATGATCGGGAGAGATTTGGTCCCTTAGAGGAGGAACCCTGCAATGCAGCCACAGTGGTATAACCATGAATCTTCCCCTAACCCAGTGGTTTCCAAACTTGTCTGCACATAAGAACACTTTAGAATTCTAAAGCCAAGGGTACACCCCAAGCCAATTAACTCATAAGTTCTGAGGGTGAGACCCAGGCACTTGTAATTTTAAAGCTCCCCAGGTAATTCCAGTGAGCAAGTTAGGGAATCACTGCCCTAATCCTTCTCCGGTGGCTATTTATTGGTTAGAATAGGGGGCCTAAGAAAGTCAGGTGACAGATGGAGTCCTGGCCAGAGTCTAGCTAACAGTGAGCCCAGAGAGACCCACACTAGTTATTTCTCCAGCCCCAGATGTGTAGTAAGAATAAATATATTTTAATAATTGAAGCAATCTTCATTTTGATTTTCTGACCAATAGATTGAGCGTTATGGTAGGAAGGACTACATAGAAGTTCAGAACTGCTTGTTACCACTCCCTCCCAAGACAGTAAAAGAAAAGCAGTACAGAAGTTAGTGTCCCCATGTGGGCATGGTGATTCGTACCAGATTCCCATTTCAATTCCCTGTGTGGTCACCAGATGGGTCACAGAGATGACAGTGTAAAAACCAGATGGGTAGTGGGAAATGACAGTGGATTGTTGCAAAGCTTAATCAGGTGGGGTGCCAACCGCAGCTGTCCAGGTGTGGTACCTGCACTGGAGGAAGTTAGTACAGACTGCGACCTGGTACACAGGTATGGATCTGGAAATGCGCCCTGCCCTACCCCCACCCGATTCCAGTCAGGAAAGAAAGCCAAAAGCAGGTTGCGCCTAACTGGCAGAGACAGCGGTACACCCAGTCTTGTCTCAGGGCTATGTCAGCTTTCCTGTTGTCTCTATGGTATGGAGGGACCTTGACCATATCACTGTGCCACAGACTATCACACTGGTCTATTACAGCAATGAAATTATGTTAACTGAACCTAGTAAGCAGGCAGTAGCAAGCATTCTGCATGATTTGAGAAGACATATGCCTGCCAGAAGATGCAAGATAAACCCTACAAAACTTCCAGGACCTGCACCGAGTTTCTAGGGGTGCACTGGCCTAAGACATATTAGGATATCCGTTCAAATAAGTGACAGGTCGTTGTGTTTTCTACCACTACAAGAAGAAGGAAAAAATGTGTAGCGGGCCTTTTGGGGTTCTGGAGGCAACAAAATAATGTACATTAGGGTGACCTGCTCTTACCTGTTTTCTGGTAACTGTAAGACTACATGTTTCGAGTGGGGCCCAGAGCAAACTGTCTTGCCAGTTGGGCCTTATGATTGGGCAGATCCAGTGGTATTGGAAGTTCATGTGTTAGAGATGTTAAATGAAGCCTTGGGTAAGTTCCAATAGGGGAATTACAACATAAACCCTTTGGTTTTGGAGTAAGGATGTATCTGCCTCAGCCAACAATATTTTGTTTTGTTTCTTTGAAAAGCACCTCCTGATTTGCTCCTGCTACCTGGTAGAGACGGAACACCTGATCATGGGACACCAAGTGACCATGTGAATAATAAAACCACCCATCATGAACTGGTGTTATCTGATTCACCGCACCATACAACTGGATGAGCACAGAAGCAGTCTACTCCCTATGAGACTGGGACACGGCTACAATTAAACTAAATGAGCAGGTGACTCAGACTCCTATAGTCCCTGACTCTACTCTTCAGCACTTCTCCCCAAACCCATATAAATTGGCTTCATGAGGAGTTCTTTCTGACCAATTAATGGAAGAGAAAAAAGCATGGGTCCTGTGTGTTCATGGAAGAATCTGCAGTGAGCTGGCAATAGCTGGATGTGAGTGGCCACTACACGCCACCACCACTCATTAGCGGCCCTGACGCAGAATAGTAAAGGGAAATCCTTCCATAGGGAAGAACTTTAGGAGACCTGGCCTGAGGTAAGGGTATACACTGGTCTGTTGTCAGTGGCTTATGAGTTGACAGGCTAGACAAGAACTTGGAGAGAACAGATTGGAAAGCTGGTCCCATTTATGAGGCCAGCTGGCATACAATAACCTGCAAATTGGGGAAGCTGACCTAAAGGATGAAGTGTATGCTTAAAAGCAGTAATCAGCATATGGTGCCACCTTCCCCAGATTGTATGCAGAGGGGAGGTGAGAGCAGTCCCTCTATGTTCAGTTTGACTAACTTTGTAAAAAAAAAATTGGTGGCATGTTTTCCAAACTTGGTGAAAAGCGTAAAAGTACAAATCCACAAAGCTCAGTAAATCACAAGCAGAAAAATTGCAATGAAAGTCACACCTATGCATGTTACAGTCAAACTGATAAAGCTAATTCAGAAAAACAACTTAAAAGCATCCAGAGAAATTATACGTTATACACAAGATGGCAGTTATATGAATTTTTTTTTAAAGGATGCATAACATATAGAAAAATGCACAAATATAGTTGTTCAGCATGACTTGCCACAAAGTGAAGATGACTATGTAATCACCACCCACATCAATAACTATGTCCCTTCTTAGTCATTACTCTTCTTCCTTCCCAAAGGTAATCATCATCCTGAATTGTAACACCAAAGATTAGGTTTGACAGTGGTTAACCTTTATATAAATTGAATACATGACAGTGGTTAACTTTTATATAAATTGAATATATAATGTATTCTTTAGTGTCTGGCTTCTTTTATTTAACATTGTGAGATTCATCCATGTTGTTACCTGGAGCAGTTGTTCATTCTTTTTCATTGCTATACAGTATTCTACTTTATAAATATACCACATTTATTTATCCCTGTTGATAAACATCAGAGATGTTTCCATTTTTTGGCTATTAGGAGGAGAGCTGCTGTGAACATTGTTGTGTATGTCTTTGGGTGTACATATGTATGCATTTGTGTTGGGTTCTCTTATTAAGCCTAATAAACCACTTGAGGAATTTTTTGGTCCCTGAAACTTCAGACTTAGTGGTTTTGGATCCAAGGTTTTAGTACTCAAGGGAGGAATGCTTCCTAGGAAACATCGTTTCAGTGAATTAGAAGTGGACACTGCTTGCTGGCAGGTTTGGGCTTTTTCTATCACTAATCAACAGAGAGAGAAGGGGATCACTACTGCCAAGGGTGAAAGATTCCTTTTAACGGGGAAATTGGATTGCTGCTACACAGTGGAGTAAGTAGGACTATATATGGAATGTATGATATTCACCAAGATTGCTTCTTGGTATTCTCTTGGCTGATAGTCCAATAAGAAAACTAGAGGAACCCAAAAAGGACCTCCACTAAGATTCATCTTAAAAGAATGAATGTTTGGGTCGCCCCACGTGGTAAAGAACTCCATTCAATTTAGGTGCAAGCAAAGAGTGAGAGAAACCTAGAATGGGTGGTGAAAGAAAGCAGCTATGCTTATGAACCTAGTCCTCGTGACCAGCTAAAACACAGGTTTTATGAAACTATGATTATGTTTTGTTACTTGTTTCTTTTCTCCCCTACCAAGTATGAAAAATTCTGGGGTGGATAATGTTTTTGGCTTCAGATGAGAGTATGACTGAATTGATACCACCCCATGATCACTTTGTAGCTGATGGAAGGAGACTGTGGTGGAAAAGAGTGAGATGAGCATTTATAGTCCCCCTGGCTCCCGCCATTAGAGGTTGCCTTGAACTGGATGTGTACCTTGACCAAAGGTCATTGCCTCTCTCACGAACTCTTCACAGTTCTTTCTCCTTCGAGACTTTGCTTAACTTCTTCTGTCTCTTGGAGATTAAGGGAGGTATAGTTCTCCTGCTGTTAGCCCTGGGTTACAGAACTATCCTTGTAATTCTCTTATATCCTATACACACATTTGTAATTAGTCCCTCTGTTTAAAAAAACAAACAATACCCTTCCTTAAATGATCTTGAGTGCATCATTTGGTTTTTTTAAAATTTATTTTATTTTTATTTGGTTGTGCCGGGTCTTAGTTGTGGCAGGCAGGCTCCTTAGTTGTGGCATGCGAACTCTTAGTTGCGGCATGTATGTGGGATCTAGTTCCCTGACCAGGGATAGAACCCTGGCCCCCTGCATTGGGAGCGTGGAGTCTTAACCACTGCACCACCAGGGAAGTCCCTTGAGTGTATCATTTGTTTCCTGTTAGGACTCTTGACACATGAGCTTTTTATCTTTTGTATTGCTTCTTGCCTAAAATCTACTTGGATATTAGCATAGCCACAGTCTTTGTTCGTTTTTGCATATTTTTTCATTTTAAACTTTTCTGCATTCTAATATTTAAGGGTTGTCTCTTGAAAACAGGTTAAAGGTGTATCTTTATAAATCCAAGGCAACAGTCTTGTCTTTTAATTGGGATAATCAATTTACATTTAACGTAATTACTGATACATCAGGCTTTAAAGCTGCTATCCTACTGTTTGTCTCCCCTGTTCTTCACTCTTTTTTCTCTACTTTCTTTATCCCTTGGGATAGATCAGGTTTTTTTATTCCACCTTTTCCTTTTGATTGGCTTCTTAGCTATATGTTCTTTTACTATTCTTTAATTAATTACTCTAGAAATTAGAATGTGCATACTGGACATCTAAAAGTCTAGTATACACTAGTACTTTATCCACTTCCAAGACAGTGTGAACACCTTAGACCACTTTATCCTCTCCTCTCAATTTATGTGGTGTTAATGTTTTAAATCTGTATGTTTTTAACACCATGATATATCAGCATTGTTTTGTAAAATTCATTGAGATTTACCCATATATTTTCTTTTTCATTGTTCTTCATCCCTTTCAGAATCTAAGAGCTTCCATCTGAGATCATTTCTCTCTGCTCGAAGGCTGCTGTTTCCTCCAAAGCAGAGGTGCTGGTGACAAATTCTCAGTTTCTCTTTGTTTGAAAATACCTTTATATTGTTTTAACTTTTGAAAGTTATATTATCTGAATATGAATTCTAAGTTGGCAACATTTTCTTTTAGTACTCTGAAGATAGCACCATTTGGTTGCAAAGCAGCTGTCTTATTGTCACTCATTTGATGGAATAATTTGTTTCTTACCTGTGGATGCTCAACATTTCCTCTCTTTGGTTTTCAGCAGTTTTAATATGAAGTGCTTAGGTATTGTTTTCTTTGCCTTTTCCTTAAGGTTTATAGTGCTTCTTGAATCTGAGGCAGGATGCTTTTTGTTTGAGACATCTCTTCCAGTATCACTTTGTTACAGTCTCTCATGCTTTTCCTTCTGGGTCTTAATTATACCTACATTTGGGACTTCCCTGGTGGCGCAGTGGTTAAGAATCCGCCTGCCAATGCAGGGGACACGGGTTTGAGCCCTGGTTTGGGAGGATCCCACATGCTGTGGAGCAACTAAGCCCATGCACCACAACTACTGAGCCTGCGCTCTAGAGCCCGCAATCCACAACTACTGAGCCCGTGTGCCACAACTACTGAAGCCCGTGCGCCTAGAGCCCGTGCTCTGCAGCAAGAGAAGCCACCGCAATGAGAAGCCCACGAACCACAATGAAGAGTAGGCCCCGCTCGCCGCAACTAGAAAAAGCTTGCACGCAGCAATGAAGACCCAATGCAGCCAAAAATTAAAAAAAAAAAAATTATACCTACATTAGACTTTTTTTTTTTTTACTATCTCTTCCACTTTTTAAATTTTTTCCATTTTTCATCCTTTAGTCTCTTTGTTAATCTGTGTGCATATTTTCTTCTGAATTTTCTTCCAATTCTCTAATTTTGTCTTCAGCTCTGTGTAATTGGCTATTAAATCCATTCCCTGGGTTTTTAATTTGTTATATCTTTCAGTAATAGAATTCCATTTGGTTTTGTTTCCACTCTCTACAGTCATTCTTACTCTTATATTTTAAGTTCCTAAACATATTAATGATAGTATTTTTTTTTCTTTTAGCCACACCACGTGGCTTGTGGGATCTCAGTTCCCCGACCAGGGATTGAACCCGGGCCACTGCAGTGAAAATGCCAAGTCCTAACCACTGGACTGCCAGGGAATTCCCTAATCATAGTATTTTAAAGTCTTCATTTCATAATCCCTATGGGTCCTGTTTCTGTGGTTGCTTCTCTGTCTTGTCATATCGTCTCATACACCTGATTATTGTTTTCTGTGTGCTGGATATTATATATAAAATATTGTAGAGATATTTTGACGCTCTGGATAGCGTTACTTTCTTTTAGAGAGGATTTCTTTTACTTCAGTTAGGCTGCTAGGGCCATTAGTACCCTCAGATCACTACAATCCAGTTGAGACCTGAGATGATTCAGTCCCTACCAGTTGCGATGTATTTTCAGTTCACTCTGACTCCTAGGGTACTCCTAGGGCATTAGAATCTCAACAGAAAGACTGAGGTGTTTATCTCTTTCTTGGTGAGCCCAACTCTAGTTTTTCTCCCTTTCCACCCACACCTAGGCCTGTGAACTTGCAAAAAGCTCTGTTCACCTTCTTAGCTGCTTTTGGAAGAGACAGATGCCTCCAGCAGAGATGCTACAAGCATCTCCAACCTGTCTTCATCTACTAGAACTTGGCCCTGAAATCCTCACCATTTTGGTAGCTTTCCAGTGCCTTTAAACAGATGTATTTTTTTGTTTTGGCTCAGCTTTTCTAGTTGTTCTCAGCAGAAGCATGATCAAAACCATCTAGTTCTTCATTACCAGAAGTGGAACTGAAGAGGACTCTTTGTTGTTGTTGTTTTTTAAACTGAGTTATAGCTGATGTACAATATTATATCAGTTTCAGGTGTACAACATAGTGATTCACAATTTTTAAAGGTTATATTCAATTTATAGTTATTATAAAATATTGGCTATATTCCCTGTGCTGTACAATACATCCTTGTAGCTTATTTATTTTATACATAGTCGTTTGTGTCTCTTAATCCCCTGCTCCTATCTTGCCCCTCGCCCACTCCTCTCCCCTCTGGTAACCACTAGTTTGTTCTCTATACCTGTGAGTCTGTTTCTTTTTTGTTATATTCACTAGTTTAATTTTTTAGATTCCACATACGAGTGAAATCATACAGTATTTGTCTTTCTCCGTCTAACTTACTGCACTGAGCGTAGTACCCTCCAAGTCCAAACCATGTTGTTGCAAATGGCAAGATTTCATTCTTTTTGTGGCTGAGTAGTATTCCAGTGTATATATATGTAGCACATCTCCTTTATCCATTCATCCACTGACGGACACTTAGGTTGCGAGGACTCTTTTTATTTAATGTCAAAAATTTTACCAGGTGCTCCCTACCCCCTCTCCATCAAAACACACGGGTAGTAGTTGTACATATATTTAGTCTGTAGATAAACTACAAATAAACAATACATATAATAATATATTTATATATTATATAATACATAATAAACGTCCACGTCCCCTGCAATGACTGTTACTCAGGGATCTGTAACTCAAAGAAGGGAAACACTGCTAAAAGCAAAGGCAGTCTCAGGAAAGTTAGAAGTATGTTCAAAGGAACATGAGGAGCCCAGTATGATTAGAGATTTCATGTATAAAGCAGAGATAAAATTCTGATTTTTATTATCTACATAATAGGAAACTATTGGGAATTTATTTATTGAGGTATCTTTCAATAAAAGCTGTGTTTAATCTGATAGTGATATGCAAGACAGAGGTAAGAGTGAAGGCAGAGAAACCCACTAGGAATCTGCAGTAATGGACCAAATATGAGTTGATGAGAGGCACCATAGTGTAATGAAAAGAATGTTGACATTAGAATCACAGGACTTGTAATTACTGGTCCTGTCAACTTGGGCAAGTCATTTAACCTCTTACTCTGCTTCCTGTTCACATGCCAGTCACCTTGTAGGCACCCCAACAGAATGATGAAATGTTAATAACTTCTGCTTAACTCACAGAGTGGTTATGCAAATACAATGATGAAAATATTTTAAACTGTATGTTATAAAATATAAGGTCTAAATACATATTTGAAGGCCCACAGTAGAGACTGGTAAGGGTGAAAGAAAAAATATTACTCTGATATTGAATCTTGGACACTAGAAAATATATTCATCTAAATAGGTCAGTCAGAAGCGGAGCTGATTTTGGAAATCAGGAAAAGGTTAGTAAGAAAATAATGATTCACTTAATTTTAATTGTGGAAATGTTCATCAGGTGGTTCTCTGTTACATTTGTTAGTTTCGTATATTATTAGGTATTTTTCATATGAGATCATTTCATTCAATCTCCTTCATAAAAAATTTAAGTTCCTAGAGAGAAAAAGAAGTTACCTCCTTGGGAATTTATATTACCTCCTCATTAAAAACAAAACAAAACAAAACGCTTGTACCTACTGATTAATTTGACAAAAATTGACCTATTTTGTCCAATTTATTGATAAAATGATTCTACAGGACATTGAGTGGTTTAAGGATTATTTGTTTGGTCCCTCCAATACCAAACTGTTACTCTTTATGTACATTACTCTAAACAAGTTGTCACTACCAGTACCTTAAGGTCGTAGTACCTTACCATAATCCAGGCAAACATTTTCTTTAACTTCTATTTGAATTCCATGTGAGACATAAAAAATTGTCTTATTGAAAGTCATATGCATATATTTGTTTTATATTTTAAATGTATATGCCTTTCATTTAGATCCTGAAATTTAAGATGGTTTCTATTCCTTCTGAAATTCTTCGTTTCTCCTTGTACTTTTTTTTTATTGGAGTATAGTTGATTTAGTGTTGTGTTAGTTTCAGGTGTACAGCAAACTGAATCAGTTATACATTTACATATATCCACTCTTTTCTAGATTCTTTCCCCATATAGGCCATTACAGAGTACTGAGTAGAGTTCCCTGTGCTATACAGTAGGTCCTTATTAGTTACCTGTTTTATATATAGTAGTGTGTATATGTCAACCCCAATCTCCCAAGTTATCCCTCCCCCCTTCTCCTAGTACTTTAAAAAAATTAATTGTAATGGACACTCAACCATATCAGTCACTTTATCTTTTGTACTAAGAGTTTGTCCCCCCCAGTTTGATTATCTCCAGACTGCTGTACTGTGTTACCAAACATGTAACTTTAAATTCCCAATAACATCCAGCATCTTTTTTAAGTTTGTACTTCCTCTTGTATCATGGTTTGCTCCTTCTCATTTTAGTCTAGTTTCCCCTATTCCTTCCTACATGAATAGAAATTTGGTTATATAGAGCTGTTTGCCTTTCCTATTTTTTTGCCCATTACAATTTTCTGTATTTAACATCCTTTCTAGTTCTACTCCAAAAAAGTACTTTATGTATTTTTTCATTTGGGATCACAAAAATAATGTATTAGCACCCTCCATTATCCAGTACTTAGACTTTGGCATTCTCAACCTTAGGGAAATTGGAAGTAAGAAAAAAACTGAGCAGCAAGGAAAACAGGTGTTGTAACCTTCATTCTGTAGCAGAAATATTGATCTGTTCTTGAGGAATTAAGTGTTTCACGAAGGTGAATTCTCTGTGTAACTGAAGCTTCAATTATTCATCATGGACAGTAAGTTAGTGTAGTTCAAAGGGCTGTCTTCACTGGTATGCCGGTAAGTTTAACAACTCTCTCCAGGGGGGAAAAAAAGTTCTGATTGTGATGTTTGCAAATTTCTTTGGGGTAAATACTCCCACTGTGACCCACTTCAAGCTACCACAGGACATCACTGAACACAGAGTTGGAAAGAGGCATATACTATCAAATTATAATACTTCCACCATGTGGACACAATAGACATACTCATAAAAACATGGATAATAATAAAACAGTAAAATAACTAGGAAATGAGTTTCAAGTATTTATTATTCAGTCATATATTGGATTTTACTGTAACTTTCAGTTTATACAATTAATTTCTAATAATGGCTATGTTTAACAGTCAGCTTGCAAAATTCCTAAAAATTTTAAAATTGGCACTCATAAGGCAGCATAAGCCAGCTCTAGCATACTATGGCCTACACTCTTAGTTGTGGAAGTAACAAGGAATAAGCAATATGAGTTGAGGTGGTTCTGCTAGCTAATGATAAACAAATACTCAGATTTATATAGTCAACCCTTAAATTCCACCATCTCACAAAGTAAAGTCCTTCATGCCTTTTTCATATTCCTCCATGTATATATTACCTTGTTATGACTTTACTTTTAAAATCATTTAAGGCTGCAGTACATGTTTAATCTGTGTTGCCTGTAAATAAATAGTGACAAAGGGAACCCAACAAGGAATGGGCAAAAAAATATAGACAGCATAGCACAGGGAGATCAGCTCGGTGCTTTGCAATGACCTAGAGGGGTGGGATAGGGAGGATGGGAAGGAGGCTAAAGAGGGAGGGGATATGGGGACATATGGCTGATTCACTTTGGTGTACAACAGAAACTAACACAGTATTGTGAAGCAATTATACTCCAATAAAGATCTATTTTAAAAAAAGCAAAGGGAAAAAGGCATAAAAATTAGAAATAAATAAAACTGTCATTATTCACCGATAAAAAATATACACAGACATTTCTTCAAAGAAGATACACGGATGGCAAAGAAGCACGTGAAAGGATGCTGAATATCATTAGTCACTAGGGAAATGTAAACTAAAAGGACAATGAGATACTACTACATTCCTATTAGAATGGCTACGCCTGAAGACTAATCATAAGAAGTCAGGAGGAATTGGAACTCTCATACACAGCTGGTAGGAATGTAAAAAGGTACGACCACCTGGGAAAAGAGTTTGGCAGTTTCTTAAAAAGTTAAACATATGCCTACTATATGATCCAGCCATTCCACTTCTAGCTATTTACTCAAGAAATGAAAGCACTCTGACCATACAAACAATCATACAAGAATGTTCACAGCAGCTGTATTCGTAATAGAAACTGCAAACAATCCCAATGTACACTGACATGTGAATGGATGAAGAAATCGTGGCATATCCATAAAACAAAATAATACTGAGCAATTTTTAAAAAATGAACTATTAAGAGAGACAACATAGGTAAATCTCAAAACAATTACACTGAGTGAAGAAAGCCAGACAAGAAAATAGGGCATACTGTATGATTCTTTTTAAATAAAATTCTAGAAAATACTAATCAATGGTAGCAGAAAACACATCAGTGGTTTCCTGTGGATGAGGGGAGAGAGGGACAGGAACAAGAGAAAGTTTACAAAGGAGCACAAGGACACTTGTGGTGATGGATACATTCATTATCTTGATTTTGGTGATAGTTTCATGGGTATATACATATGTCAACTAATCAACTTGTATACTTTATGTGCAATTTACTGTATGTCAGTTATATTTCAATAAAGCTATTTAAAAAACATAATCTACTGTGGTATGACCAGGAGAGATGAGTAAAAGGCAACTGCTTTGTTCTGGATAACTCAGTTCCATCTTTGAGGGTAAAACTGTATAGGTTCTTTGGGCAGCCCTAAGCACACTGCTGTTGTCTTTAGCACATGCCTGCTGTTAGGCCAGATTCTCTTCATCTGAGTGCCTGTCTTTACATTTATCCCGAATAAATTTCATATTATTTGTTTTACATGTGACTATTATTCTTATAACAAGCCTTCAGTATTAATATTCATTAGACCTTTGGTTTTTCAGACTGTGTTTAATGAACACTAGGGGTACCCACAGAACCATCTGAGGTATCCTGAGTGGAAGTGGGGATTGGAGATGGAAGGAAAGCGATAAAGAATCTGAGTGGGCAAGGCTTCAGCTTCCAACCCAGGCAACTTCTTAGGTTTACAGACTTAAGGACTCCTGGGGAAAAAACAAAGTATGAAAACTATGTAAATTTTATCCACAAGCCAAGCTCAGAGCTTGATGCACAGTAGGCGCTCAATAAATATCTGCTAGATGAATCTTAATTAAATGTAAAATGCCTCTCACTTCTTTCTGCACTCCCTCTCTTTCTCATTTGGCATAAAAACTTTTACTCTGTCATTTGAGTTTCTTGAGATGGGAACATTAAGTTTTGAGAAGAGCTGTTGATCTTACACTTAAGAAAAAGTACCAATATAAGGTACTAAAGTATACCATTTTTTAAAAGCACTGATTTTTATATATATATACATACACACACATAAATATATTCATACATTGATTAGCAATGCAAGCCTGTAAGCATGTAGTAACAAATCCTATGGGCATTAAACACACACGTGAAAAGTTCTTAAGGCTAAGGGAAAACAATTATACAACCACATGGAAAATTGCCCCGACAAATTCATGATCTTCTACCTTAGGCCCTTAACAAGGACTCTCTTTCCTTTCTTTAGTTAGTTCTTCAGCTTCCCTCTTCAGTGATTCCACATTTACTTCCTTTTCTCATGCCCAACTCATTGTCATCCATAGCACTCCTTCCTATTTTACTAAGAAAGTTGAGAACATTGAGTATTAATGGTCAACCTCCTGCCTCCTCCCACCTAAAATTTATCTTCATTTTTACCCATTCTAATCTTCTTCCCTCTAGTCCCTGGTAAGTGTACCCCTTGCACAAAATCAAATACTTTTTGACCTACAGTCACATCTTGTGAAGAAACTGGCTCCATTTAATATCTCTGTTCTGTATCTCATCTCTCTCATGACTCCTGCTAGACTATAAACATACTCAAATCTCTCCCATTCTAAAAAAAAAGTATCCTCCGTTGAGTTCCTTTAAGCTAATACCCTACCTTCTAATTTCTTACCATGGCCAAGCTCTCCATTTTTTTCTCTTTCCATTCACTCCCGGACCTACTTAAATTTAAACTGTCAAAACCACTTCACTTAGTGACAGATGTCTCAATGACAAATCTTAGTTGACAGATTTCTAATCCCTAGTATATTTGAACCTTCTACACCATTTGACACTTGATATTTTGAGTAGTTGGTCAAATATTTTTTGGATGCGTAAAGTCGGAATCAATGGAGGAGTCACAAGGTCAGACTCAACAAACTCAACTTTAGGTATGTGACAAAAGGATTTTTATAACCTCTACCTCAGTGTTTCTCAAACTAGAATCTTTGAATTCTTTACCAGATATTTTTCCTCACGTTGTGATTTATTTCATTAATCTATAGTAATTAATATCAGTATAGTCCAGATCACCTTGATTCCCACTTACAACTAAGTACTGCCATGTGATTCCAGAGCCTGTGTTGTGTTTAGGTTTATGGCCTTGTTGGCACCAGGTAACAGTACTTTGTCTTAGGCAAATGAGAACAGAAATAGATAACAATTGCTTATTTCTGGCCATGTGAAAGCTAAATGACATCAGTGAAAGAATGAACAAAGGTCTCCTAAAGGTTCTAGTAGAGAAAGCTGGTCATTATATATGGAACACAGCAGTTAGTATAGACGTGCCACATTTAAAAGTACCTAAATTGCAGTCGTCAGGTCTGTATTTGTTTCAAGAGGCAATTTGTAAAAAATAAAAATCAAGTAGCACATAGGTATTAATTTTACTAGTTTACATTTTTCCACATTTAATATATAAACTTTAGTTTCATAGTTCTTTAAGAGTTAAGAGCTTAAGGAGTTTATACCAAGTTTATAAGTATATTTTGCTTTAAGTTATTTTTATTGCAGTTATTATAGTTTATCGTCATGTTTTGTGTGTGTGTGTGTATATATAATTTTATTATAACATTCTGATAAATAACTGGAGGGGTAGCCTCAAAAAATTATTTTTTTTAAGGTCAGCTCTACCCATTAAATACACTAAATATACCTCCTGTATTATGGGTCTTTAGTGCAATTACTGCAACTATTTCAGGTCTTTCTCATAATCACAACTCATCCAGATTATTTCAATAGCATCGCAAGTGGTCTCTTTACCTCTACATACACTTTTGTTACATCTTCCACATTGCTATCACAGTTATCTTTTCATGATTAAAATCTGATCATGGGGCTTCCCTGGTGGCGCAGTGGTTGAGAATCTGCCTGCCAATGCAGGGGACACGGGTTCGAGCCCTGGTCTGGGAAGATCCCACATGCCACGGAGCAACTGGGCCCGTGAGCCACAATTACTGAGCCTGCGCGTCTGGAGCCTGTGCTCCCCAACAAGAGAGGCCGCGATGGTGAGAGGCCCGCGCACCGCGATGAAGAGTGGTCCCCACTTGCCTCAACTGGAGAAAGCCCTCGCACAGAAACGAAGACTCAACACAGTCATAAATAAATAAAAAAATAAAAAATAAAAAAATTTAAAAAAAAAAAAAAAAATCTGATCATGACTTTATGCTAAAAATTCAATTCGCTCATCCCATACCCTTCAGAATAAAATCTGAGCTCATTAACATGGCTTGTTAATAAGGCCCTCAAGATATCCAGCCTTGTCTTTCAATGTTTTGTCTCTTTTCTCATTCATCCCCCCAACCCCTACACACACGCACACCACCACCACCACCACCACTACTACTACTACTACTGCTACAGCCAAAGTACCTTCTAAAGTTCCAAAGTACCTTGGAAACTTACTTTCCAAAGTAAGTTTTAGAAACTTGTTATTTCTAAAACTTACCTGGTCACGTTCTCTGAAACTGTGCATGTTGTTCTGCCTAGGAGCATTTCTCCCTTTTCTTTTTCCTGGTATGCCCTTTTTTTCATTTGTTTAAATACAACTCCCTTTTGCAGATAACCCCCCCCACCGGTGAATTGGGCACACTAATATTACTCTATGCATGCATTTATGTCATTGAACACACTCTATGGTGACTGTCTGATACTTAATGGTCTCCCCAGTTAAAAATTTTTCCTCAAGGTGACATGTGGCTTTCATCTATGTATCTTCAGCATCTAGCTCAGTGCCTAGCACATAATAAGCATTCAATATTTCTTAAAAACTGAACACTTAAAAAGATGGGAGTGATTATATCAACAGATCTCTACTACATTAACATCCTTCGGCCTAAACCTGAAGACACCGCTTAGCCTAGTCAGACCTAAATATCGTTGATTGACATACTGTATAACTTTCCTTAACTTACATCAAAAGCAGTTCTATAATGTAAATCCATGTTTTTAAAAACTGTAAATAAGGAAGTTTTTTGGAAGGCAAAATGAACTATTATATATATGAACATGTTACAGTGACTAGACTTTAAGCCAGCAAGTACAAAAAAGGCAACTAAGTTATGTAAAACTGAACCACCATAATGGTGGTACCCTGAATTCTGTTCTCTAAAGTAGGAGATCTTGTAGTAGTTGAGTAAAGAGGAAGAAAAAAAGGTTTCCTCTTCACTTCCAGTTCCCCCAAGGACAGTCTACCTTTGACATTTTCCTTCCCACTTCTTTCTGCACACCTCTCCATCTAGTCTCCAATGTTCTTACCTTGCCTTTTGTCCCTACTTACAGCCCTGTCCGAGCCAGGGGTACGCATTTAGCCCTACCCCTAAAATGCTCCAGGGTAATCTTCCCTTTCCATTAGTGCAGAATAGAAAGACGGAAAACAAGGCAAAGCTAAATTCACACAAATCTGCAAATATCTACTTATATCAACTCTTGGCCTTTTTTTTTTTTTTTTTTTTTCTTGGCCTTTTTGTCTAAATTACTGTTGGAGAATTGAATTTCAAGTATTGTAGCACACAGGGTTCTATTTTGAATAGGTTTTTTTGTAAGATGGGGAATCTGTATCATACTGTTCTTACTGGGTATATATAATAAAGCCCATTCACTTAATCATTAACTTTGAGATTTAATATGTTTTGATGATGGGATATCGCTGAAATTGTCACACTTCTTCAACCCCAGATGAGCCAAATTCTTAAAAATTTTTTTAGATGTAGTGGAATGTTTCTTAGTAAGTTTCATTCTTTCTTATGTGCCATGTGTTAAAATCACTACTTCCTTGCAATGAAAAAAATCAACAGGTACTAGATAGTAAGTATTAAAAACTAAAAGCCTCACATAAGTTGCTCCATTAAGCCACTTAAGATACTATATAGATCTGATTCTTTAGAACAACTGTGTACAACATTCCTATAATCAACCTAACTTAAAATTCTCTAATAGAAGAATTTTAAATTTATCATCACTATCTTACTAAAGAATTCTCACCTATATTTAAATAATCAAATTCAATATGGGTAAAATCATGATCATTTCTGGTCTAAATCACACCACACCTCTGTTTACTTTAGACTTTTTAGATTGTTATTGAAACAAGAAAGATTATAATTATTGTTGGTAAGTAATTTTAATTTGAATTCCTTACTTTTAGTTAAGTACTTTTAAAGTTAGTTCGTATTTCGGGACCCAAAAAATAGAGGCCACCTCAGTGGCTCAGCCCACACCACAAATCTAAATCTACGTCAGCCTGCAATTACATGACACACCTGTCAAGGAAATCTAACATATACCAATCACAATCCTCCAACTCAGCTTAACTATTTACTAGCTCACCTGACCCTAGAAAACAGGACCTGCTGGCCTTACAAGGAAATCCCCGACCTCCTAGGCAGTCATGCCCTGTTTTGGCATTGAAGCTTCTAAGGCTTTATAAAACTCACGCTTGCCCAAAATCCCTGGGGAAGGGAAAGGGTGTTCCACTGATTATGAAGACACTGTACAACCTCAATCCACAGATTCTTTTCCCTTGGATAAAGGACATCAAACTCATTACTAAATTGTTTTAGTTTTGTCATTTGACAGCATCTAACCCTCAAATTCCTTATCTAGATGATCTACCCCCAATTTTCAAACTACTTGATTTTTATTTGAAATTTTAAAGAAATTTTTCTATATTTAGAGTATGCCAAAATCAGATGTATTCTATTTCTGATCATAATCATGAACTTTAATTTTCAATAAAATATAATGCCTTTTTTTTGGCCCAGCCACGTGGCATGCCGGGGGATCTTAGTTCCCCAACCAGGAATGGAACCCTCGTCTCCTGCTTTGGGAGTGTGGAGTCTTAACCACTGGACTGCCAGGGAAGTCCCAATATAATGCTGTTTAAAATTAATTTTAATCACTATGTTTTATAAAGCAAATAACATTGATGAAAATATCTCCAAATTTAAGACTACCTGACAGCAAATGCTTATTATTATGTTAAAACCAAATCTAAATTACACTGTTGTTTGTACTGAAGAAGAACCTCTTGCTGGCTGTAAATTTTTTACATTTTAAAAGGATGAAAAAAAATAGGATGCCATCTTATCATCAGTAACCAGAAAAGTATGAGATATTGAAAATATTTAGTAGTAAGTTTCCAGACTGATATCACATTTTAATTCTAATTCATTAGTTTTTTAAAATCTAGGGCTTCCCTGGTGGCGCAGTGGTTGAGGGTCCGCCTGCCGATGCAGGGGACGGGGGTTCGACCCCTGGTCCGGGAGGATCCCACATGTCGCGGAGCGCCTGGGCCCATGCGCCACAGCTGTTGAGCCCGTGCGCCGGAGTGGGCGGGGGCCGCCGTGATGAGAGGTCCGCGCATCGCGGCGGGGAGTGGCCCCCGCTCGCCGCAACTGGAGGGAGCCCGCGCGCAGCAACGAAGACCCAACGCAGCCAAAAATGAAATAAAATAAATTTACATATAAAAAATATCTATAGTGAGATAATTCACATACCATAAAATTCACTTTTAAAGTGTACAGTTAAGTGGATTTTAGAATATTCACAGAGTTGTGTAATCAACACCATTCTCTAACTTCAGAACATTTCATCACCTTCCGCTAAAAAAGACCACATACTCATTAGCAGTCACTCCCCATTTTCTCTGCCCCTGGTCCCAGGTAACCAGTAATCTGCTAGTCATTTCATATGAATGGAATCATACAGTACATGGCCTTTTGTGTCTGGCTTTTTTCCCTTAGCAGAATATTTTCAAGCTTCAAGATACATGTTGCAGCAGTATCAGTGTTTTGTTCTTTCTTATTAACTAATACTATTCCATCATATGGATATGCCACATTTTATTTATCCATTTATTAGCTGATGGACATTTGGGTTGTTTCTACTTTTTGGCTATTATGAATAATACTCTGAACATTCATGTATACAAGTTTTTACATGGAAAATGCTCAAATTTATTTTTAGCTTTAATATTTGGGCTTGGTTCATTATGTGCCAAAAACCATCTTAAGGTCAAAATGATGTTCTCAGTATGAAATAAAGTAGTTTCCTAAACCACACTCACTTGTCTTGATCATTAAAATGAAATTCTGAAGTGGTAAGGTATAAAGACTAATTTGATTTTTATGCAAATAATATGAAAAACATTTGGTTGAGTTGGGTTCCATATTTCCTATTCCAAGTAGAATGTGTAAACATGCATTTTGTATATTCATAGTTTTATATTAAATCTGGACCATAGCATTTATAATTTAATTAAATTAATAAAATGGCATAAACTGTGTTAGAGCCAGTGTCCTTAGCAAGTTATAAAATTCTGTAACAACATAAGTCAGAATGGCCATCATTAAAAAGTCTACAAATAAATGCTGGAGGGCTTCCCTGGTGGCGCAGTGGTTGAGAATCTGCCTGCCAATGCAGGGGACATGGGTTTGAGCCCTGGTCTGGGAAGATTCCCACATGCCGCGGAGCAACTAGGCCCATGAGCCACAATTGCTGAGCCTGCGCGTCTGGAGCCTGTGCTCCCCAACAAGAGAGGCTGCGATAGTGAGAGGCCCGCGCACCGCAATGAAGAGTGGCCCCCACTTGCCGCAACTAGAGAAAGCCCTTGCACAGAAACGAAGACCCAACACAGCCATAAATAAATAAATAAATAAATAAATAAATAAAAATTTAAAAATAAAATAAAAATAAATGCTGCAGAGGGTGTGGAGAAAAGGGAACCCTCCTACACTGTTGGTGGGAATGTAAATTGGTGCAGCCACTGGAAAACAGTATGGAGGTTCCTTAAAAAGCTAAAAGTAGAGCTGCCATATGATCCAGCAATCCCACTACTGTGCATATACCCAGGGAAAACTATAATTCAAAAAGATACATACACCCCAGTGTTCACAGCAGCACTACTTACAATAGCCAATACATGGAAGCAACCTAAATGTCCATCGACAGATGAATGGATAAAGAAGATGTGGTATATACACACAATGGAATACTACTCAGCCATTAAAAAGAATGAAATAATGCCATTTGCAGCAACATGGATGGACCCAGAGATTATCATACTAAGTGAAGTAAGTCAGAAAGAGAAAGACAAATACCCTATGATATCACTTATATGTAGAACCTAAAATATGACACAAATGAAGTTATTTACAAAACAGAAACACAGACACAGAAAACAAACTTATGGTTACCAAAGGGGAAAGGTGGTGGGGGATGGATAACTTAGGAGTTTGGGATTAGCAGACAAACTACTATATACGAAATAGATAAAGAACAAGGTCCTACTGTATAGCACAGGGAACTATATTCAATATCCCAAAATAAACCATAATGAAAGTGTGTATATAGATGTATAACTGAATCACTTTGCTGTACACCAGAAACTAACACAACACTGTAAATCAACTATACTTCAATAAGAAAAAAAATATTGTGACAAAGTTACAAAGATCTGAAAATATAGCTGTAATATTAATAAGTATATGTACTAGTCTACGCTAACGATGTTTATTCACAAGTATGTTTTAATTAGCCCCTGTACTCACATTACAATAATGTAGCTTCACTGATGCATTCATATAATATTAGGACTTCATAATTTGGATTAGTTATTCTATTGCCACTTTTATGCTAATTTTCTTCATTCTTTATATTCTTCTCCAGTTTTATGACACTTCATGCAAGAAAATCTGATCTACCATAATTAGAAAGACTTCAATATAATATTCATTAAGAAGGAAGGGATTGGTTCAGCTATCTCTTCAACATTTTTGCACCTTTTTAACTTCTGAATGTAAATGTTTCTTTCAATATATAAAACCGTAATCTTTTTTAGCATACTGCACACTGCTATATAAAAAAATGATTATTTTCCTTTCTTTTTTTCAGATGGGGACATTTCTATCATCGTAATTCAAATAGGTCAAATGCAACTGTAAAGTGGGTTCTCTATAATACCAGATATGTGAATAGTGTTCTAAAGTTTGAGCTGATCCTAAACTGCCTCTTAAAACATCAACATACTTCTAGGCCATGGTCGTTTTAATTTTAATCTTAGCAAAACTGAGTAGAAATGTAAGTATGCTAGTGTAAATACAAACAAATAGAAAGCATAGTCAACCAATAAATTCACTTCGGTGCCAAATAAAAATGAATTTGGGATTTCATAATCACTTGCCTCCATTAGGCATAGATAATCTAGAACTTCATATATTAGGATTTATTTACATGCAATAATTTCTTGCATACAACCCTGACAGTGGTCAATATAAAAAATACAGTAGCACCACTATAAAACAAATGTTTAATTTCAGATATGAAAGTATGTTTGTAGGGCAGGAAAAGGCATGAGTGGATTCCTTCATCTTCTTTTTTTTTATTTATTTATTTATTTATTTATTTATTTATTTATTTATTTATTTTTGGCTGTGCTGGGTCTTTGGTTCGTGCGAGGGCTTTCTCCAGTTGCGGCAAGTGGGGGCCACTCTTCATCGCGGTGCGGGGACCGCTCTTCATCGCGGTGCGCGGGCCTTTCACTATCGCGGCCCCTCCCGTCGCGGGGCACAGGCTCCAGACGCGCAGGCTCAGCAGCCGTGGCTCATGGGCCCAGCCGCTCCGCGGCATGTGGGATCTTCCCAGACCAGGGCTCGAACCCGTGTCTCCTGCATTAGCAGGCAGATTCTCAACCACTGCGCCACCAGGGAAGCCCTCCTTCATCTTCTAAGCAAAATTCCATTACAACAAAAATTTCTGTAAAACAAACTATTTTCTAGCCCCAACTGGTAGCCCACTTATTTTAAAGGTAGTGTTGGTTATAAGCAATACCACAGCAAAGGAAGAATTTAGAAAATTCCTTTTATAACACAACATTGTAAATCAACTATACTTCAATTAAAAAATTTTTTTAAATTCCTGTTAGACACTGGGTGAAAATATTTTGAGGCAGTGAATATGTATTTGTTACACTAGTGGGCAAATTAAAGTTGGCTAACAGTCGAAGGGTAAAAAAAATAAACACCTTAGTAGTTAAGAGTGAGAGCTTTTCAACTATATTTCAATTTAAAAAAAAGAGTGAGAGCTTTGAGGTCAGACTGCCTAGGTTTAAATCTTGGCTGTATTACTTAGTAATTGTATGACCTTGAATGTTTCATCTGTGTAATGGGGATTAAAGGGCCCAGCACACAGTACATCAAATAATAATTATTAACCCTTGTTATTAAGAATTTTAAATACACACTATTTTAATTTCTTTCATCTTTGGTTATTATTTTCATTTTGTAATTCTTCCACCACGTCTTATTTGTAAACGCATTTACAAATAAGTAAGAGTGATACAGTAAAACCTAAGTTATCCAGAATGCTTCGGAAATGAATCATTCTGGATAGGTAAATTTTCTATAGGGTACCTTTATAGGTATCCAAAGAAAAAAGAAATCAACAAATGGGATGAATTTATTTCCTACCCTATTACACACTTCCATGCCTTCTTAACAAGAGTATACTAGTGGTAAACTTTTTCTTAATAAATCACTATTATTATGAATATCAATTATATTTCCATGTTAAAATGTCACAATCCTTTCAAAGCTTACCAACAGTAATATGCCTACTTGATTCCACCTAAGGTTTTTTTTTTTTTTTTTTTTTTTTAAGGATTTTCTTATTTTTATTTATTTATTTATTTATTTATTTTATTTTTGGCTGTGTTGGGTCTTCGGTTCGTGCGAGGGCTTTCTCCAGTTGCGGCAAGCGGGGGCCACTCTTCATCGCGGTGCGGGGACCGCTCTTCATCGCGGTGCGCGGGCCTTTCTCTATCGCGGCCCCTCCCGTCGCGGGGCACAGGCTCCAGACGCGCAGGCTCAGCAATTGTGGCTCACGGGCCCAGCCGCTCCGCGGCATGTGGGATCCTCCCAGACCAGGGCTCGAACCCGTGTCCCCTGCATTGGCAGGCAGATTCTCAACCACTGCGCCACCAGGGAAGCCCCCACCTAAGGTTTTTTAACATTAAGTCCATGAATAGAATTCAGGGGGTGTGTGAAATTGGGAAAAAAAGAATTACATCTTTATTTTTACTAATCTGTAACTGAAAATTAGCATTTCCTTCAATTATGACTGAAAGCAGCAAACAGCTGCACCTATGTCTGTATCTCCAATAGGAATCACAGATCCTTTATATCACATTACAGCTGTTGCAAACTCTGGAAATTTTATGTTCATCATTATTTCAAAAATTTGGTCTTTATTAGACCCAACACTAGATCTTACAGTGTTAATAAAGCCCATATATTCCTATATCAAAAGTTTGTTTTCCTTGAATATTTTGAGCTTGTTTCAAATTTTTTTCGTTTGTAATGCTATGAATTTTATTTTATACATTTAAATTTATTTATTTTTGGCTGTGTTGGGTCTTCGTTTCTGTGCGAGGGCTTTCTCCAGTTCTGGCGAGCGGGGGCCACTCTTCATTGCGGTGCGCGGGCCTCTCACTGCCGCGGCCTCTCCCATTGCGGAGCACAGGCTCCAGACGCGCAGGCTCAGTAGTTGTGGCTCACGGGCTTAGTTGCTCCGCGGCATGTGGGATCTTCTCAGACCAGGGCTCGAACCTATGTCCCCGGCATTGGCAGGCAGACTCTCAACCACTGCACCACTAGGGAAGCCTCATTTTATACATTTAAAAGCATAATTCTGAGAAGAGTCCATGGCTTCACCAGACTGCTAATGTGGTTTGTGGCTCAAAAACAGTCAAGAAAGCTGACCTCAAATTTGTCTCTCTTCTGTGCTCTGTTAATTCAGAGCATTGATGTGGTCCATTATACTTTCATACCAAACCTTGTTTAGATTAGGGTAGTACAAATTAGCTTCTCTAGGGCTTTTCTTCTTGGACCTCCTGGATATTGTGAGTTCCCTCTGAGTAGGTAGGAATGTTTCCTACCATTCTTGTACTTGGCTTTTGAAAGAGCAAAACAAATAGAGGGAGAAATAAGTCAAATAAAATTAGCTTCGGATAGCATTGAAAGTAGAAATCTAAAACATCCTACCCTCCCACTTTCTAAATTAAGAGACAATAAATACTCCATTCAATAAATACTCTGACATTAACTGCATGGGTTCAAATTCTACTTCTATTTATCAGCTTTGTGACCTTGGGACAGTAACTTAATCTCTCTGTGCATCAATTTCTTTATTTGTGAAAAGAGGTTAATAAGCACTGTACCTGGTACATTATAAATGTTCCATAAATATTACTTATATTTATTATTATTCTTATAGATTTGTTTCACACTATGGCCAGCTAACGTTTGACCGACTAATAACTTACATTTATACAGCATTGTAGTCTACAGTGCCCTTTTACATGCATTATGACATTTGAAGCATACGATAACCCTGAGAAAGGACAGCTATTATTATACCTACTTTAGTGTTGAAGAAACTAGGTAACCACACCAATATCACACAAATGGGAAGCAGTGGAACAAGAACTCAAACCTGCATTTCTTCTTTCACTCCAATTGTCTAATCCTGTGTTTCTACTGTATTAGACTGGTTAAAAGAGAGAACAAAAGGAAGCTTATTCAGGAAAGAAGGAGGGGGCAGAGGTGTCCAGCAGGCCATGAGGTGAGCGCTCTGGTGCTCACAGGGTGGTCCTCTGAGTAACCTGTATCTTGTTAGAATTACAGAATCTCAGGCTCCACCCCTGGCCTACTAAATCAAAATCAGCATTTCGAACAAGTCCTAGGTGATTCCAAGATACTACTTTGAGAAGTACTGTTTCACTAATTGCTCTAGTGATGCTGTTATGGTCACTTGAATAATACAAATTTACCACAGACTTAATACGTTTTTATTAAGTAATACTTTCTTGTAGGAGGAAATAGCTTCCTGCTTTGCCTTTTTAAAAGTCAAGTATATTTAAAAAACAAATTTATATCTCCATTTAATTCTTAAAGATCTCCACTCCCTTAAGTGGGGTCATTAAGGAACGTTAGAAAACCATAAGCAGGTCAGTTCTTACTTTTCAATTCCCTTTAAAAATTAATCTTACTACCCTGTGCCCTAAGTATGATATACCAGAAAGCAAAATCACCTCTCCATCGTTTTCACCGGCAGAATAAAACACTGTATTTCTCCCCCTGGACATTTCAGTAAGTACTGAGTTTTTCGGACCCCAAACTCTTATTTCTTGAATGAGTTTTGCAACTTTCTGGCTCTAGGGATTGAAACACAGCAACAGAACAAAAAGGTATTAAGCCGACTCCCATACCTAAACCTTAGCGATGGTGATCGTTGATTACAGAGGCAAGTAAACAGCCCGTCCCAATCTCCCTCCTAATCAATTCACAGTTGAGCTTGATTTCTAGGCTGCTCTAATTCTGGGGGCTGGTCAATGGACACTCTCTTCTCAGGGCTGACCCTTTAGGCCCTAGGGTCAGAATAGCACTAGGATTCCGCACGTGGGAGCGCCGCTCAGCTGCCTGCCCAGTTCTATTTGAAATAACTGTTCCCATTTTGAGGGGCGACTCCTCCCACAGGTTAACCAGCCCAGGCCGGCAGGCGAGCCAATTTCGCTCACCTGCTGCACCGGAAACTTCAAAAGCCCGAGTCAACGTAGACTAAAGGTATCCAGTAATTAACCCATAGTAACTCCCACAGCACATTCCTGACTGGGCGCCTGACAGAGGGATGTGTCGGCTCGCGCTCTTACCAGTCCCGGGAACTCCATTTCCTCTCCCTCCCACCAATATAAGCATTCAGGGGCGGTGCTTCCCGGCGACGGCCCGCCCCAGGTCGATCCGGTGCCCCATTGCATCTCGCGAGAATTTGTGGATTTGGGGGCGGGCCCCTATCAGGAAGAGTGCACAAAACTGCCCTTAAGTCATTGCAGCGCTACAGCTCCTGGTAGCCAGCCACGAGATTCTCGCGAGATTCGCCTCCTCAATACCAAGTGAGGAAATTGGGGGACGCTGTCGGGAGGGGCGTGGGGCTCGATCGCGCAGCTGCCGCTTCCATTACCTTCCTCCCATGGTCTCCTTCCGGTTCTCGATGCTTCTCTGAGTCTAAGGGTTTCCGCCGCTCGTCTACCCTTCCCCCCAGCCCATGACCCGCCTCCGGCCCCCGCCCTCCCAGTCCAAC
Organism: Balaenoptera acutorostrata; assembly: GCF_949987535.1. Classification (NCBI taxonomy): domain Eukaryota; kingdom Metazoa; phylum Chordata; class Mammalia; order Artiodactyla; family Balaenopteridae; genus Balaenoptera; species Balaenoptera acutorostrata. The sequence continues at coordinate 22,838,249 of NC_080068.1, read as the reverse complement.
CTCCGATCTGTTTAGTAAGAAGGTGCTGTTCCGAAAAGAAGGAGAAGGGGGTTGGCACACATACGCTCGGCCCAGGACGCGGGGAGCAAACCGTCCTCTTTCGCCCTTAGATTCGTGCCGTGCTCGCGACGGCGGCGTTGGCGGACTGATACGCGGCGGTGAAGAGGCAGGAGGAGGGGGGAGGGGCGGAGCGTGGCAGCTGGCAGTAGTTCCGTCAGAGCGGACATCTTGTGGCTGTGTCGTGCGCGTGAGCCCCGTAGGGCCGGGGAGGCACCAGCTGCCGCGCGGGGAGGAGGCCGAGGCCGCAGCTTGAGGGAGGCCCCGGCCCCTCTGTACGCGTGGGTGTGGACGGCTAGGGGAAGGGAAGGGAGGCCGGCCCACTGGCCGGTCGGTAAGGAGGGAAATACAGGCCCTCGGTGGCTTGAGTGACCAGCCTGTTGGGTGGGGTAGGGTGGGAAGGCTGGGGACGCCGGGGCCTCTCCCGTTTAAGGGGGAGGGGGAATGGGCGCGTCCTCGCACCTAAGCCGGAGCCTCAGGGGCAGCTCGGGCGCGTGGTGGCGGTGGCTGGGCGGGCGGGCGCGCGCGGGAGCGCGCTGGAAGGCGGAGTGTATGGTGGCGTCAGGGGTGACACAGAATAGCTCTAGCTGCGGGGACAGCGGTACACATCCAGCCTCTGCTTTATTTCCTTCCCCTCCCCGGCCGCACTTTTGAGCAGAGGCCGAAAGAAGCCGGGCGTCATTCCGGAGTCTCCTGTTCTCCCCTCCCCCCTTGCTTTTCTTTGCCCTAGTGACGCCGGCGTAGCGCCGACTAGGCCCCGGCTCCTCCTCTGCTGGGCCCCGGACCCTGCCCCGCACCCACCCCTTTCTCCTACGCCTCTTCCTTTCCCACCCGGGTCTCTTCCTTTCGAGAGGCCGGGAAGTCAAAGTTGGAGCCACCCCTCCGCTCTTCCCGGCACCCTCGCCCCCTCTTCGGGCCGAAGCACGGCATAGAGGCTGTCGGTGGCTTTGCCACCCCACCCACCCCGGATCGCGACCGTTTTTGAGGGACTTGGACTCGTCAGGGTCTCTGCGGGGCCTGTGCGAGTGCTGATCTGCTCCGTTTTTGCAAAAGGCGCCTGTGTCTGGCAGAGCCGGTGTGAGACCAAGAGACAATCCTTCCCAGCCGCCGGGATAATCAAGAGTTTTGGCCGGAACTTTGAACACACACCGAGATAGTGAAGAGCCAGACGAAAAGCACAGACTATGGCGCTGAAACGGATTAATAAGGTAACCCATGGGGCGGAAGGAATGGGGTCGTGAGAGGAAAGGAAGGCTCAGCCTGGAGGGAGAGCCTTGCCATTGGGGGGGGGTATAATTTCGGAATTACTCCTCCTTGGGTCACTTCGTCCATTGGGGGATGGGGAACGCGGCTGTACTTTAAGAAGAAACGAGGGGGAAAACTCGGGAACAGACCACTTGCGGCAAGTGAGGTGTTATCTTGAGCGTGTTTCAATGGAATCGGTGCAAATTAGCGATGAGGGAGAGTGATTGCAGGCGCCTCGATTCTTCGAGAAGAGTTTAGTCCCTCTTCGGAATTGCCGGGAGACGCTCCCGCAAATGTCATGGCGCTTCTTATTCTCGGGGCTTAGAAACTTATTTTAGTTGTAAGATCAAGGCTCTGGGCCTTCTGGAAGAAGAGACGGGGGAAGCTCAGAGGAGAGAAGCCCTAAGAAATGCGGCGGGTCCCGAACGTGATTAAGGGTCGGGGTAGAAGTCTCACCAGCTGAAGAGTAGTGAATGGGCCTGGCCAGAAACTGCTCGACTCTGGGCAGCTTGCACAGGAGTCAGCGGGGCTGGGAGGAGGTGGGCTGACACAGTGTTGCCGCTTTCTGTGTTTTGTAGTTGCGGCTTTTCACCCGCAACTGTTTGTCAGAGGCGCGCCGGGAACTGATGGAAAGCCCTTCTGGAAGCGCCGTTTTGCTTTGGCGGGGGAGGGGGGGGGAGAGTGTGGTGGCAGCGAGAGGAGGCTAGGTGTACCTATGTCTGCCTCGGTCCGTTTCATAGCAGCCTCCGAGGAAATTGTTAAGCTATTTAAAACGAGGTTTGATGGTACACTGTGGATACATGTTGGAAAAAATAGGGTTTTTCGAGGCTCGGGGGGTGAGCGGAACCTCCACCTCCGGTGGTTTAGTCTCATTTTCTTGCTCTAACTTCTATCCCGCATTTTAAGATGGCGGCTGCTTTAACTGGTTCAGGCTCTTTCCGGCGTCTCCTTTCGTAATAATATGAAATAATATTCTTTGTTAAATGTTAACTTTTACATCAGGTTGTACACTGCCCTAAGATCTCCTGCTCAAGACTTATCTATATTCAGACTCTCAGACTGTATTTCCCTTTTTTGTAACTTGTGTGTGATGTGTTTGGTTCTTGCACAATCGAGGAGGGTGGAGTATTTACAGCTAACTTGAAAAAAATGCCATGGAATAAATTCAGCCTTACTAAAACTAGGAAACAGAGGAGGTTGTGGATTACAAACTTTGGTTTTGATAGGTTGCTTTTTAAAAAGAGTTTACATGGACGGAATGGCAAGGACTTGGCTTTACTAAAAATAGACCTGATGCTGCTTAATTTTACATTTATTTAACGTGTGACTTTGGAACTTATTTGGCAAAACTGGTATCTTATGAATGATGAAAGTTTAGATTCAAAGTATTGATGTTGAAATGGTAAATTTTGATTTAGGCCATCATTGCATTGTCTCTGGGTTTATGTGAAATACAAACTTAAGTCTTTGTATTTTTGAGACCATGGAAAAAGAGAGGAGTTTAGGAGTTAAGGCTTAAAGTACAAAGGATTATTAAACATCTCTTTCTATGACCACTTTGAAGGCCAGCAGCACACTGGAGAAGCATAGTTATATTTTGCAGTATAGTTGAACATAGCATTCAGTACAAATCAAAACCTTTTATCTATTGGAATTAATTCGAGCCACTAAGATGTGGAATACTTTCAAATCCATAGATTTTTATGCACGTGGAACAGAACACTTTAAAGGAAGGTCTTATTGATTTTTTTTCTTTTACAGGTGATACCCAGCTGCTATGACACCACTTTAATGATTTAAAAGCTCTAGAGAGGCAGTATAATGGTTAGGAGTGTGAACTTCGGAGCAGAAATGCTCCAGTTAGAATTCTAGGGCTGGGTAAATTTACCTGTGTGCCTCTATAAAATGAATATTTGTTGTGTATGAGCTATAAATAATTGAGTGTTTAGTGTGTACCAGGCACTATTCTAGACACTAGGGTTGCAGCAGTGAGCAAAACAAATTATAGAGTCCAAGATTTTTTTTAAGGACTAAATAAGTTAATGTGTGGCTTTGAACAGGCCCCTAGCACAAGGCACTCAATTTATTACTGCAACTTTAATTTTCAAGAGCTTTTATTAAAGAACTTTTCGAGTGTAGTACTTTTCATCAATAACAGATTGTCTCCTTTTGTAAATACTTTGAAGATCTGTGTAATACGGAAACTTGACATAACACTTTGCAAACTGGAAAAAAAACAGTTTATGTGGGACATTTTTGATTCAACCTGTAGAAAAGTTTTGTTTTGCATGTGGTTTGGTTTTCACCTGTCACTGTCAGAATCACATGGTCAAACTTTAAAAAAAAAAAAAAAAAGAGTCCCAGATTCAGACAGTTTTAACAAGTGGACAACTCTGATGGGAGATGCTCTTTATTTTAGGCACCTCTCTTTTATTTTTAATTCATTCTTGTCTGCAGCCCCCCAGATTCTAAATGTTAAGATATATCTGTATTCCTCACTGATCATTTTATTGGAATGCTTATTGTTGGAATATTTTTAATCAATAGCAGTTCATTTGATTAAGCTTTTAAATTTGTTTTCTTTCTAAAGCTTATGTTGTAGTCTTTTTCAATATTTCTTAGACCAAGCAGCCTTATCAAACAGCCCTATTCTTTTTTTTTCCCCCCCTCCTGTATTCTTTATTTGGACAAGCTGTGGTCTTATAAGGCTGTCAACAAAAATAAAATATGTCAACTCCCTAGTTGGTTGGTAGTGTTTGGGGGCCAGAGGCAGTTCTACTACTCTCATCAAACAGAATGACCACAGTGCATGTATTTTGGGGAAGTTTAAAGAGAACTTTACATAAAATGTAATATGAACCAAGCCTGAAAGAATAGCTCATGCTTTGAGTGTTTGCAGTATGTCAGAACTGTTTGAAGCACTTGTATTAACTCAATCTTATGACACCCCAAGGAAGTAGGTATAATTATTATCTCCATTCTAAAATTAGAAACCTAAGGCACAGAGAGGTTTAAAAAAAAAAAACCAGGGTCCTCATATCATGGCAGAGTTGGGATTAGGACCTAGGCAATTGGGCTCTGTAGTGTGTGCTCTTAACTGCTACATTGTCATGTCATCTTTTTAGAGTTTTGGTATTTCAGAAGTTTTCTTTTGTATGTATCATTCTCCTAACAGCTAGACTTAGCATCTGCTCTGTATTGAACACTGTTTCTAAGCCCTTTATGAGTATCTACTTATTTAATTCTCACAACAACCATATGAGATGGATGCTCTTACCATTCCATTTTACACGTGAGAAAACAGATATAGAGTGAGTTACTTGTCTATGGTCAGATGGCTGGTAAAGGACTGAGATTCAAATCAGATAGTCTACCTCAAGAACTCAAGCTCTTAAACCCTATGCTGTCTGCTATTTTGAACAATTTCAATTCCTAAATTTAATCTTGCTTCCTGAAATAAGCTCTCTCCTCCCACTTCACATTTAAATAATTGGGATTGAACTTTATTCTTAGGTTATAGCTAATTTGTGAGTTTAGATTTTTGCTAACATAAGTTTTGAAAGTAGGAGTGAATTTCTTTTCGGTTAGTATCTTCAAGGACTAAGGGAACTACTATGTGCTGACTAATCACTAGGGACATCATAAACTTGTTTCCAGTGAGCCTATAGGCTGTATGCATCATGTCTCAAGGTTTGTCTTTAGCTAGCTAACTTAGTTTGTAGGGCGTTTGTTGACTGAGAAATGCTGATCATGTAATGACCTCAGTTTTTTATTTGAATAAGGGTGAAGTTGACACTGTGCTTTGGTTTCATCGTGATCACCAATGTTAATTCTAGTAGTTATCATACAAGTGGAAAGTTGAATACTCTTGCTAGCCCTGGGGAAAAACTATCACTGGATATCTCTATCATTATATTGTATGTTAACTCCTGCCTTCAGGTGTCCTTTGTTATCTAAGATAACAGTCAATTCTTGAGGATTTTCCAAAGCATTTCACTATAATCCCTTTATTAAAGAAGACACCAAATTCCTAGTATTGAGATTAAAATGTTTCAGATTGAATTCTCAAATCCTAGATTAGCTTTTGCATTCTACTAGATTTGGTGTATGTGGGTTTTGACATGGATTATATATATCAGAATGTTAAACAGCTTTTAAAGAATGTAGGTACATGAGGTCTTGCCAGACTTACTGAATCATTTCTCTGGGAACACATAATTTTGAAATGTCCCCTAGGTGATTCTGAAGCCTCCCTCTGGTTAAGAACCTCAGACAAAAGGGATAATCATTTAATCAATACTTATTGAGGTCTTACTGTTTGGCATAGTAGTCTAGTCTCAGGGGACAAAATATAGGGAAGCCTGTTAACTACCCATGAGGGTGTCTTCTTTGAGTGAAGGAAACGAGCATGTAAACATATAAATTGGTACTTGTCACTCTATACAACTTTTCAAAATTATAAATCTAGTAAGGGAAGCATTTATTTAAAATAAGGGGAATTGTTATTCCAATGTCAGATTCACCCATTATTAAAGATAGGTTTATTTAAATACCTTTCCTGTACGATGTTATATATATAGTTATATATATTTTACTGTTATAGTGTGTGTTTCATTTTATAACTACTTTAGTTCCCTTTCCAAGACAAATTAGTGTTAACAAAATTAAATGATTTTTATTTCACCGGAAATTTTGTGCTCTTGATCTAGTTTTGCTACCGTAACAATGATCTTATTTCAAAATTGTATAGCGTAATGAAAAATGGATATGTTTAGTGAGTATATTATTTGCCAGTCTATGTTGTTAGATGAGATTTAGTCTCAAAATGGTACCCTCGGTCCTGTTACGTGGGGAGGGGAAAAGTTCAAATGAGTATTTTATACTTTGCCCAAACGTCGGATTTGTATCTCCAACTATACTTTGAACATAATGTTGTATCATTCAGAGACCTCCAACCAGCTTTTCTTAGTTAAATTGTTGTATTTAACCTATTGGGTCTTAGTTGTAATTCACTACTTCTTGGTTACTTGTTCATTTTCAGGATGGACTACCTCACATTAATCCTAGCCTTGTTAGAGTTTCCTGGCTAATGTATAATTGAATGTCTTCAACCACTGAGCTGCTGTTAATTTTTGGTTTTCATATCTATAAAATGCCTTATTTGCTTTCATGGATCAAAGCTTAGGAACTAAATTTGGCTCTCTGTCTTTGCCCACTTAGAGGTACTGCTTACAAAAGAACAGCTTTGAGTAATCTTAAGTGACTTATTTTTAATGGTGATCTAAAGAAAGAAAATTACAGTATTATTCATTCAAGCCATTCTTTGTACCTTGTCTGAATGAACAGGCATACTTGTCTCATAATTATAACTAAACAGGAAGTTAATTTCTTGTCAGTGATGTAATGAGACATGGTAGGCAGTACTTAACCTCTTAATCTTTAATGTAAAAGAAACTTTCAGGATTTCTTAGAAGAAATTACAAATTCCAAACTAAAATGATTTTTAAGAGGACTATTCCTTCCCATTCTTAAGTCCACATATGAAATTGTTCAGATCCCAAAATCTTTTTGCCAAGCTTCCTTCTTTTGAAATGACTTCCGGTAACCATGCATTATTGAGATATTTGTTGTTTCCTTCCTTGCTATTTGTATCCACATGCGGTATGTAAAATAAATTTCACAACATCGAAGTTTAAAAACTTTTTGTTACTTCATAGCAAACTTGATCTTTGTAAGAACTAGAGCAATTATTGTCTGCCTAATTGGGTAATTAATATTGCATTTTGATCTCTATCATTGGTCAAGATATATACCTTTATATTGCTAGGTCATAAAGGTTCTTTGAGGGTGATTCTTATTTCAGAATTTCTTAAAGACACTTACTCTCCTAGCTTCCTACCTCATGCCCTCATCTCATCCAGCTCCCAAGGTAGTATTTTATGTTGCTCAGTATAGGTTTAAGAGGCAAGGGCTGTCCTTTTTTGGGGGGCGGGGGCACTGTGTTGGGTCTTCGTTGCTTTGCGTGGGCTTTCTCTAGTTGCAGTGAGTGGGGGCTACTCTTCGTTGCGGTGCACGGGCTTCTCCTTGCGGTGGCTTCTCTTGTGGAGCACAGGCTCTAGGACATATGGGCTTCAGTAGTTGTGCCGCGTGGACTCAGTTGCTCTGCGGCATGTGGGATCTTCCCGGACCAGGGATCAAACCCATGTCCCCTGCATTGCAGACAGATTCTTAACCACTGTGCCACCAGGGAAGTCCCAAGGGCTGTCTTTATAGTGTTGATTTCCATTGCTCATACAAATCTTGAAGTCAAGTAAAAGTTTTGAAAGAAATGAACTCTTGAATAAAATACAAGAAATTAACTTGCAGTAATGGGATGGACTTCAAGTTTTCCCAAAAGTGATGATAGGAAATGTATCCGTACTGCTATTATTATGACTTTGTGTGATGATGCAAGATGGCAGAGATTGGGATAACATGATCGTGGAACATTGTGGTAATTATTGTACTTAATATCATAATTAACTACTGTACTTGGCCTTACCACAGTAGTCATCTGGGTGAAATTTTGGCCAGCCCTTGGGAGAATGATGGAACTGGACAAACTAGAAAAGGTTATATAGGGAGTTACACTTCAGTAGCAGAATTGATTAAACAAATTTTGTTTTCATAAATGCTGACTTTGGTTATGTTGATCTAACGTATAAGTAGTGGCTGAATGTTTAGCAGAATGCGTAAATAATAGTTACTGGAGGTCTTAAATCTTACTAGAGGCTTATCTACTCATATGGCTGCTCTATAGTTATTCATAAATAGTTCTTGTATTTCCAACTTATAAGCCTTTTGGAGGCAGTGACCATTTCTTATACTTCCCTAACATCTCTCAGAGCCTCTCATCTGTTCAATACCTTGGTTTCCTGTTCTTTGTAGTCTGTGGTTGGTCATTTCATATCGAGTGAGGAAGATGTAGAGAGACTAGAGAAACAAAAACCAAATATTTAGCAGTATGTTTAGACTTCTGTTCTTGGCCAGGGTCTCTCTCAGCCTTTTCATGTTTTATCTCCAACAGTCAATTGTCAAAGATACTGTGTTCCATGGTGATAGAAGCAAAGATCTTCCTCAAAACAAACTGTAGGCTTTCTGTTTTGAGTCCCACATAATGAATGATCAGACTCATTAATGTTTAATCATGTACCTCCAGATGAGAACACTCACTGGCTTAAGCTATACCTGTTGGTTGCCTGTAAGAGAAATTTGATTGACTCCTTTTCCTATCGGTCTATTTAGGCTTTTAAAGGGAAGGGAGAAACGTATTTCCCAGTGGGGGAAGGCCTGGATTCTCACACTAGCCAGGTGTTCAGGAGGTTTCAGGAGAAGCAATTCAGAGAAAGATGATCCCGAAAGGAGAAAATTTCCCCAAAAGAGCACACCATGGCAGAGAAGTGTCTAACTTTGGTGTTTTTTTTTTCATGGAGAGTACAGTTTTTAACATCGTACTCTATATTATATGTCTTTGATCCAGTGTCCTTTCAAGGTGAGTGGAGCGTTTAGCTAGTGTGTGCCAGTCTCCCCTGCCAACTGTTTTCTTATTTCAGTGGTCTTGATGAGGAGTTGGGTTGGTGTGATTGAAATTTTTTTTCTCCAGTTTGCCAAATACCATATCAAATTCTTTAACTTAAATACATCTTTGATGCAAGGACACTCTTTTGAGAAAGCAGCCATAAATGTATCCCTGGACCTATTTTTCAGGTTATCTAGTAGATACACTACTTTGCTTTCCTACCCATCCTGAAGCACATCATGTCCTGTATTTGAACTCAGTCTTTCCTTTCCCCTCTTGGAGGGGGGGCCACTAATGTAAAATGGAGATGAGACCTATTTCCATAAGGTGGTTGTAAGGGTAAAGTGATCAGTGTTTTAAGATATTTTTCATCCCCAGTGACTTAGTTTATGTTCTTCTCTCACCTGAATTACTGCTATAGTTTCCTAATGTAGTTGTCTACTCATACATCCTTTGTAGTAGGTATTCCTACAATTTGGAGGGTGAGGAGGGTCTTTGACATCCCATAAATTAAGTAAAACTTTGTGTGGGCATGTGTATTTGGGGGATAGAGGGTCAGAAGTTCATCAGGTTCTTAGAAGTCCTTGACTTTGTCACAAACAATGCTACATACATGTGTAGTAGTGTATGAAAAGGTGGAGAAATGGCAGAAACCAAATTTAGGATAGTCTTAACCTCCTGTCAGGGAAAGGGAAGGGCATCTGGGGAGTACATGAGAGATCTTCTATTATATCTGCAAAACTTAAAATCTGAAAGAGGTATAATAAAAATGTTAAGCTTAACTATCAAGCTAGGTACACAGATACATGGCTGCTTTTAGGATTAATAATTTAAAAAGTCAGTCACTCCTAGTTTACTACTGCTAGTACATCAAAAAATCCAAATCTCATTTGTCTTACTCCTGCTTAAAAACTATTCCTGCTTAAAAATCAGTGACTTTCCATTGGCTGTGGAATAGTCCTTGCCATAATATTCAAGACTCTCAAAAGATCCAGCCCTGATTAACCTTTCTAACCACATCTGCTACTCCCTTACCGGTACGCTGTTGGGTCTCTGGTATACCAAACTACAAGCAAGTTTTTACAGCCTGTTTTCTTTCACACCCCTGGTTTTGAGTTAGTTTCTCTACCTTGAATGCTTATCCTTCCATCAAGACCCAGTTCAAATGTCACTGTTCTAAACCCAGGCAAGGTTAGTGATAACCTTTTCAGAATTCACAAAGCAGTTGAATGCCTTTACTTTAAGCACTCAGGTTGTTTGAAATATAATTTTTTGGTTTTGTATTATGTCTGCTTTTTTTTTAGCTCAGTCTATTGGGGGAGGCATTCATGTTCTGTCTTAGTATTTTCAGACCTAACATGCTTGACACCAAAAAAGGTAGTCTTCATATAAATGAATAAATGCTTTGTTGGGTGAAACTTGAGCTGATATTACACTTTTTATTTTAGAAATGGATTTAAGTTAATCTTTAGTTCCTATTATTGAAAGTTTAACTCTTTACTAGGTAAGCCACATGATTTCTCCCTGCTTCCTCTAGTTGCATTTTGAGACTTCGCTTCATTTATATTTCTTACATGTTTTACAGCAAGATTAAAGCAACACATTTCTTGGGATAAAATGTGTATAATTGGTAATGGGGCCCAGGTAGCACTCTGCTTAGAGTGGATCTCTCCTTACTCTGTTTTTGCTGCCCCTGCCCCTTGAAGAAAACTGGGATGGTTAACAATCAAAGCAGTAACTGTAGGAATTAGAGCAAGCTACAACCTCAGGAACTGAAATTGTGTATCTGTATGCCAAGTTAGTTCTTTATCTCTGCTGCCTAATGTGGCCCCTTTTTCTTGGGACTCACCACGTAATTTCAGGGCATATGCCTGCCAGTAGCTCTGGGTCACATCCTTACAGCTCCTGATTAGAGAAGGAAAAAGTATCCTTTCCAGCTTCAATTTGAAAATCTTGGGTAGGGATAGAGCAAACAAAATGCTATGATTACCCTTTCTGAGTAGTTGGTTAATGGTGGCTGACAGTCACCCCAACACTACAGTCATACGTGTGGAGTATGAGAAAAGCATGTCCAGGAAAGTAGGAGAAGAGGGTTTGAGTAGACAGTGGTGCATGGAAGAGCATCTGAGATGACTTATTATGCTTTTTCTCATATTTTTTCACTGCTAAGATATTCTTATATCTTATTTGCTTATGCTATGGACATAATAATGTCATGAGAATTAGTTGGCATCTTTGAGGTAAGTGCTGGTATATGATTTAAAAGATATTTTGATTCTTAAAATTACTTTAGGTCATTTTTTTATGTTGACTTTAAAGTCGATTTTGGTACATACTTGGCCGAATATTAGATCTTTGAGTATTACTTAAGAGGTGTCTTAGTCATGGAGAACTTGGAAAATAAGGCATTTAGAAATTATCTGAGGGGAATAAGAGCCTGAAGTTATGGGAGTGAAGAGCTGAAATTCAGTGCTCTCTGAAATTATACATTCACTGTAAAGGAGTGAAAATGTCAGCATATAAAGGCTGAGTGATTCAAAGATGTCCATGTGCAGGAAGACTCGTTAAAAAATGTTTTCTAAAAAATAAAAATAAAAAAAAATGTTTTCTGAGATTTTTCATAAAATGTGCAACTTCGAAGTAGGATGTTGATATATTCTAGGTCAGCTTTATAGATTCCTGAACGTTATGAAGTTGTTTCAACATCACTTGGGTATTTTGTTAAACCATCCATCATTAAATTACTTTTTTATTTAAAAATGCTAGGTATTTTTCTTATCATTAACATATGTAAAAGTGTTTAAGTACAGAAAAGTACATAAATTTGGGGTAGGTCCGTGTAAGAAACTCATTTTAGTAATACTTGAGTTCACATGCTTACCAGACAGTTTTAGGTAGAACCACATGAAATTGCAGTTCAGAAATGGTCAAGTATTAGTAATTTCATGCGACTCAATAACATGGTTTCTTTAAAACCCTATCCACAGATAGCCCACGAATTGCTGACCTTGTATTATTAATGTATATCATAGCATGAGCCATATAATTGCTAGAAGAGTATGTTATAGACAACTAAGCATAAAAATTCATCACATAGGCAAAAGATTTAAATAAACTAAGGCTATAATAAGTAGCCTATTCATAAAGCAGTTTTGCTTTTGTTTAGTAAACAAGTGATTTCAGTGCCTATCTAGGAAATCTTGCCTTCAAGGTGGGTGGTCCGCTTGCTGAGCACCTAATACATTATATGCCAGATAGTGTGCTGAAGTACTTTATCTTATTCATTCTTTCAAAAGTTCTGTAACAACAGGCATTTCTGTTGTGTTTTAGAGATGAGGAAATAAGCCTAGGAAATAGTGGGTCTAAATTGGATTAAAAGTGAGACTCCAGACTGATGATCCGCATTGAGGGAGGTGCATATTCATTGTCCTTATTTCATGATGCTGTATTTGAGCATTTGAATTGTATGTGCAAGTTTGTGTTTGGTTTTAGTAGCATTTTTGACAGTTCACATCTTTATCGTTGTGTAGGAAAGCGGGGAGGGTGGTTTGGAATAGGTAAGTTTTTAATCTTAAAGTAGACTTCTTTGGGCCCTTATGTTCCGGCAGAGGAAGTTAGCCTGCATAAGTTAGCTTCTGGTTTATCTTTTTTTGGTGGATCATTTAAACAACAGAACTTGTTAAATAAGTTTTGGAACATGGAAAAAAGTTCTCTTCATATCAGTTAGACTATGCTCAATCCTTATCTGCAATAAAGTATATATCTTGAGATGGTATTGAAGTAGCTTGCCATTATAATAAAGTGGCTGATCATGGAATGCAAATAAATGCTTTATGAGAGTTGATCTGGCCTATGAAAAAGTCATTTGGATAGTTGATTAGTTCAAGCTGCCAGTATATTTTTTTTACTCAAAAAACTATGATTCAGTTCTAAGCTAAAGCTGTACATAGTTTCAGTTTCTTGTAACTAGTTGCTTAACTCTGGGATAAGAGCTTCTGTAATTAGTACTGATCAGAATCTAAGTGTTTGGAATGAATTTTCCCCCTTTCTTTAAATATGTTGAACAAATGAGGTATATTTACATGGGCAAGCATAAAAGTCTGATCTGATCTTCCTGTCATCTTAAGATTGTGACTCCTGGGATTCCCTGGCTGCCTTGATAACCTTATAAGCAGTCATAGTTTGAGATTCAGAAGCAAATTGGCAAAGTATATCAAGGCACTCTTTTGTCCCAGTTTTATTTTTGAGATATAACGTAATAGATGCACAACATAATAATTTGATACATGTATATTGCAAAATGATTACCCCCCCAAGGACAGTTCTTTTGCATTGATCTTTTTTGTTTTAATGGAGTGAATCTAGACTGATATTCCTGAACAATTGGCTGTTTTCTGAAGTGCATTATTTTGACCATAATAAAGGCAAATATTTGCTCTGTCTTCCTGCAGTGTATTCCCCACCTTTTTCTTAGAATTCCATTATTATCTCAAAGGTCTATAAATCCCTGTACTGTAGGAATTTATACATAGGTATATAGAGATAAAGCTGTATCATAAATTTTTTTAAACTTATAAAGAAGCAACTCTGTTTTCTTACTAGATTATCCATATGGATTATGCATAAGTCATGGAAGGGCTAAATTACACTTACGTTGGAAATATAAGGTCAAATGGAATTGTGGATACTGCTTGTTTTGCTAAGAGCAAAATGCTTTTCTACCTGGAGAGGTAGGTTTTTCCAGAGATGTACTCAATGTTGAGTAAAAGACAAGGTTGAATTGAGGGATAAGGAGATAAAACCAAAAGGGGTACTTACCTAGCCCCATGAGAGATTTTTTTAAGGAGAAAATGTGGTCACTGGGTAGTGTGGTTCAGAAAAAGCAGAGTATTTAAGACAGCAGACAGTATTTAAGACAGAGCCTCTGAGATGGTCTGAAAGCTCAGCAAATAACATGAATGTTGATAACTGCCCTAAGTTCTTAACCTAGGAAGGTGTCTGATTACAACTTTCTCATTTTGTAAGAGGACAGCTTTTGTTCATGTACAGGCACACCGCAAAGATATTGAGGGTTTGGTTCCAGACCACCCAAATAAAGCGAGTATCACAATAAAGCAAGTCACTTTTTTTTTTTTTGGTTTCCCAGTGCGTATAAAAGTTAATGTTTACACTACTGTAGTCTATTAAGTGTGCAATAACATTATGTCTTAAAAAATGTATCTTAATTTAAAAATACTTTATTACTAAAAAACACTAATTATCTGGATCTTCAGCAAGTTGTAATCTTTCTTTACTGGTAGAGGGTTTGAAATATTGCAAGAATTATCAAAATAGGATACAAAGACACGAAGTGAGCAGGTGCTGTTAGGAAGATGGCACAGGTAGCCGCAGACCTTCCGTTTGTTTTAACAAAACAAACCCCCCTCCACCCCCACCCCCACCCTGTATCCCTGAAGCACGGGAAAATGAGGTGTATGCCTGTGGTAGAACTTCATAGCGATGTGTGTGTGTGTGTGCTTTTATGAACCCCTAGCCGAGATGATTGTCTTGGTATGTGTCCATAAAATAACTGTGCCTAGTGTGTCCCAGAAACTGGACTAGGGTTACTTACGTTTTCTTTCCTAATAGAATGTATTGTTGATGTAAGTTGTGATTATATGTCTCTTAAAGAATGGTGTAAAAATAACTGGAAGCAGACGACTGTCTTTACTTGCTTGTGTTTTCTATTATGGTTACATGATCCAGCATTTTCTGTCTTGGTGTAGGAACTTAGTGATTTGGCCCGTGACCCTCCAGCACAATGTTCTGCAGGTCCAGTTGGGGATGATAGTAAGTAATTTTCAAGTTGATTTTTATGGTTAGTTTCGAAAAAGCTTGTGTATTTTTAGATAATAACAAGAGTGTTTTCTTTTTCTAGTGTTTCATTGGCAAGCCACAATTATGGGACCTGTAAGTACTGAGAATTAAGTTTTTGCTTTTAATTAAAATCCAGCATTGATGTAGTTAGTAATTTTTAACTAAGCCTTTAGCTTTATTTTATTACATTGTAATTTTATTTGAGATATGCTATGGTTGTTGCACTGCTTTTGAAAGAAACAATTGGTCATTAGTTAAGTATACTGTTAAGTGTCTGTCCCTGTGTTCAGGTTGTAGAGTATGTATAGCTCTTCTATGATCTATCAAATATCTCTTCCAATCTTATTTTCTTTCATAGCAATGTAAAGTATTGTCACAGAGCTTCCTGACTTACAGCCCATTAGTTTTCTGGCTGTACCATGATATTACTCAAAGATCTTACTCTCTTCGTGTAGGTGCCTAAAATCTAGCTTAATTGTATTATTTTGATATTTGAGTTTTTATAGAACTTTAGTTTCATGTAAAATTTGAATATTTTTAGGTAGATAGTGATATTTTGTTTTATTTTATTTTGGCCATGCCATGCGGCATGTGGGATCTTAGTTCCCTGACCAGGGATTGAACCTACGCCTCCCGCATTGGGAGCATGGAGTCTTAACCACTGGACCGTCAGGGAAGTCCTTAGAAAGTGACATTTTGAATACAGCAAAATTCCTTTCTATCCTGGGTAGATAAGAAACTGTATGTGCTGGATAATTGAATATTCAGAATTATGGATACCATCTAAGAGTTTTCAAAGAATTAGAGCACAGTAAAAACATCCTGGGGTAAGACTGTATCTTGAACAATACTTAACATTTTTTTTGGCTTGGAAGGTACCTAAGGATTTCTATTCTGAGGGGTGTGTGTGTGTGTTACTGAATTTTCTGCTTTCTTCCCCCTTTTGGTATTTTAATCTCAACATAACTGGCAGTAATGTACTAGGTGAGATAATGGTCAGTAAGTAGATATTTCTAATTCTAAAAGAAGAAATGCCCTTGGAAAAAAAAGCTAGCCAGTGGGTGGGTTGGTTTAGCAAGTGTTCATTCAGCAGTTCTGATTGTAAATCACATGGAGGGGGGATATTTAGTTTAACAATTTGAGATGTGTCTGTGATTGAGATCCTAATGAAAAAACTACAGAGTCAGGGTTGTTTCCAGTTACCTCAAGGTCTATTTTTACTGTTTTAAGTGCTTGCTTTTGTCTAATTGGTGACAAAACTGTGATTCCCGCCCCCCCCCTTAAATACACTTAGTTAAGTAACTCATGGCTTACCCAGTTTGGCCCATACAAAGTTTTATTTTTTGGCCCTGACCAGGGATCAAAACTGTGCCCCCTGCAGCGGAAGCGCGGATTCTTAACCACTGGACCACCAGGGAGGTCCCGGCCCACACAGTGTTTTACACATTGACAGTCTTCACATAAAAACCCTCTGACTAGACCCTCCTTCTACAAGCGTGGGGTGGAGTAGCAGCTGCCTCCTTTCTTCAGAAAATGTGTGTCTGCCACAATTTCTACCAGGTCCACTTAGGCAGTTACAGTTGCAACTTCTAGAATTTTCCCATTATAGATCACCAATTTTCAAAGCAAAGAATTCAGTAAAATGCCTTGCCATATCTATACCAAATAAAGCTCATCTTTGATTCAGAGTGCTTTAAGATAGTCTCATTATAAAAATTAGTTGTCTGTACTAATAAAGCACAAAAGAGTTGGTAGTCAAGACTTAAAATTGGATGGTGTGCATAATAAACCAACTCTTTTAAATCAGTGTAATGTTTTTCTGCTAGACTTTTGAGACTTCGTTATTTTATTTATTCCTTTCCAAAAGGTAAGGAATACACCTATAGTAAATCAAAGTGAAGCATAATTGAGGAGTTTGTTAGTAATTTTCCACAGAATAGAAGATTGTTTATCCTAAAGAATTTTTCAGCTGTTAATTTGCTTTTATTTTCAGGGAACATTTTTCATTTATATGTATTTCAGATTATGGCTATGCTTTGCTAATTTTTTTCAGCAACCTTTTAATATAAAGGAATAGCAGTTTTCTGCTTTTGAAAACAAATATTTGATTTTCAGAAGTATTTAAATATTCCCTGATTAACAAGAGCAAAAAATATATTTATACCATAACAGCATAGTTCTGCTTTAGTAACATTAGTCTCTGAAATGTACTTGTTTTCTAAGGAGGTTAATTTTCACTGTTGGGTAATTTCAGGAATGAGTCAAAAGTTATAAAGACTCATCCAAAATGCAGATTTTAACTGCACGCTTTGTAAGTAAGCACCTCAGTTTAGATGCCAGCTTGTAAATGGTTAACAATTATCCTTACTATGAAGCGTATCGATGAAACAACCATGCTGTTTTGGCTTTTGACTGCATCTTTATGACAGAACGTCACAGTTTGATTAGATAATATTATTTTGTTAGTATGCCTACCCTAAGTGGCATGCAGATGTGACCCAAAACAGTAGGGCTAGTGGTGGCATAACAATCCATAAATTGCAGGTTTGCTGGAAGAATACACGTTAACAAAATTACATTTGCTCTGGAGTGCTTCTTGGGTCAAAGTGATGGCAGTGCCACAGAACTAAAGATTTCTGACTTTCTAAGGTGTGGAACATCTAATTTAGGTTTCATGACAGAGTTACTATTGGATTTTGGTGGATTATAGTAAGGAAATGTTCTTGATGATTGAACAAAAATGCTTGGTTCTTAAAAACTACGTGCTAGCTTGTTCTTTCCGAAGGCAAGATACTGCGGAAGCACAAATGCCGATAAAAATAAACCGTTGAAAGAAGGTGGCAGAGTGTTGCTCGTTATGTGGTTTTTAAACTTTTGTTGGTTATTTTGTGCTATGTTAAGGGAAATTTCCATGAAGAATTGATGCAGTGAGGAGAAACTAACTTCCTTACCTATTGTTTCTGATATTTATGTGCTTGCCTTTTTAAAATTGTAAATGGAGCTGGCAGAAAGACATTGTTGAAATTATTTTGAGAACCACATTAACTTCCATCTAATCTATGATACATAGCCATAGAAGAAAGTACGGTATCTGTGAATAATGTAACTGTTGGCAGCCTGAGCAGAATCAGATACAAAAACCATCTGAAGTAAAATATTTGGTCCATCTGAAGTAAGATCTTGAACTAAAGCAGTGGGTATTGTTTTATTGTTACATAAGGGTGAATTTTTCAATTTATGTTGTTTATGATGTTTTTCCTGCAAAGGCTAATAATATGTGAAAACTCCTCTTTAGTACCTTACTCTTTAAGGAGCTTTATAGTCTAGTGTAAGAGGAAAATACAAATACGGAAGTTAAAATTATGTTGGATAATAGTGTACAGAACAAGATATTTTAAAAAGGACAGCCTGCAGTTTGTACTAAAGGGAGGGCTGTATTTATCTTTTTTAATTTATCTTTTTTAAGACATTTAAGCACAAGATAGACCCTACAGTATAGGTAGGGTCCTGTGGGTAAGGAAGAATATTCCAAGTAGGGAAAGAAACAGGAGAAAAAGGAGATGTGAAACATACTTATTTTATGTGCAATACAGAGAGTGTATTCTGGAGAAGAGGTGGAAGATGAGACTAACGATGGGTGGAAATCAGATCATTAAAGCACAGGAGTTTGAACTTTAATCTTGAAAGCTGTGCTAGATTTCAAGCTGGAGAGTAACTTGTACCTTGAAAAGACCACTTCAGCATTAGGGTGAGGCATAAATTGGAGGGAAGCCAGAGTGAAGGCAGGAATACTACCAATAGTAAACCACTGCCATAATGTAGACAAAAGATAGTAAGATCTCGAACTAAAGCAGTGGGTATAAAGGAGAGGAGTCTGGTTCAGGAGACTTCAAGGGTCTTTGACATTTGGTAACTACTGTGAGGAGATGGGAAAGAATCAATGATGAGATCCTAGTCTGTGGCTTTACGATTGTGGTTTGAGTCTTTGACACATGAGACATCCAAGTAGAAATATTCAATAGGCATTTGAATATATGTCCTGGAATGAATAACTACACCAGAGATAGATTCCAGAGTTACCAAAATAAGTGTGGGGCAGGAGATAGAAGCAGAAGATGGATCCGTAGGAATACCAATACATTATAGCTGCCTTAGGGCAAGAGTACAGACACTGAGGGAGGAGCAACTTGGACAAATTTGAGCAAAACCAGGGTAGAAGGTTTCTAAAAAAGAGATACAGTATGTATTCTGGATTTCTAAGATGGGGTCAATTTGCTGATCAGTGTATTCCTTTTTTTTTTCTTGGTGTATTTGTTTGCTGTCAATTTATGGTAAATTTGATATAGAGCCTCAATTTTTTAGATGACATAGTTTGGTTACCTTTAGATCATGTATGGTTTTTACCAGTTTTTCCTCTTCTATTTGCTGGAATTTTAGTGTTAATTTGTAACACTGAAATATTTTCATTCTGTAAGTTCTTTTTTTTGAAAAAGTGAAATGAAATTTGGCTTTGCCTAAATCTCACTGTTAGTCTGCCTTTAAGAAACAGTCAGATATAGTGCTTGATTGTATGAAACTTGGAATGAAAGCTTAAACAGAACTTTTGGAATTGGCTTTAATGAAAACTTAATGTTTTGGGGTTTACCCTTAAATTGTTAACTGTACTCAGTACAAATACATATCTTCAGTATGAGCCTATTTTATAAAAGGGTATGCTGTTTGAAGCATCTATTTCCAGTTAATGTAGCGCTATTATTTAACAATGATATATTGGTCTAATAAGTTCGGATCACATTCTGGTGCCTTGCTTTGATTTGTTTTTCTATACTTCTCAGATGCTGTTTTTCAGTCTTAGTTTTTTGAATTAAAATTTTTTGTAGGCACTATGAAAAGGAGGGACTTGGGAGTAGGAAAGACTTATTTAAAGAGTAGTACTTCCATTTAATAGTCATGTTTCTTTGAACTTGATTATCAGTAAGTTGACCTTTCTCCTTTAAAACCCAGGTATATACCCTTGTTCATTTTTCATAATAGCTATAACATTTCACTGTATGTCTCTTTACCAGACTGTAAGCTCATCAAGATAAGAAATTGTTCTGTGTCCCTTACATATACTTAGTAAATAGAACGGCGGAGTTAAAGTAATTCAACTAATGTTTAGTTATTTTACAGAGGTCTGGGGATTAAATGAACTTAAAGCGTCAGACCTGTGAAGGTTATTTGCCTCACATACAGAGTGGGCATAGAAAAAGGCTCATATTAGTGCTGTATATATCCTCACTCAAATGGAGAGGAATAGGTGTTGGTAATAACTCAATTACTGCAAATTTTCAAACACGTCTTCAGGTTGGCTCTTTGCATATCCAGAGACAATTATGCAATCCCTTTTTTTAAAAAAAAAACTTTGACCTTAAAATCCTTGACTGGGTCACCATCTTTTGTCGTCATTCTTTGATCCGAGTCGAGCAGTGGTCTTCAGAAGACCTGGGTTTGAATCCTGGTTCTATCATGTACCAATTGTACACTTCACTAAGTAATTTCAAGTCCTATTTTACTCAACTCATAAAATGGGAACAATATCTTTTTCCTTTTATTGGTTAATAAATTAAATGTAAAATACTAGCAAGTTTCTCCCAAATGTTACTTCCTACTAACATTGTACAGTATTTATTTACTGAGGAGTTCTTCATACTCAAAGTGAGCAAGACAGCTAAGGAGAAAAAGTAGTAATATAGCTTAAAATTTTGTATTCTCTGTTGAAATACAGACAAACATTCCACAGTTTTCCAAATCAAGTAATCCTGTGTATTGATTGGCTGTAGAGAACTCAGTAGTGTGCTTTTGAAGAAAAGACTACATGGTTTTTATTTTTTAATTTATTTTTTTAATTTTTGGCTGCATTGGGTCTTCGTTGCTGCGTGCGGGCTTTCTCTAGTTGTGGCGAGCGGGGGCTAGTCTTCATCGCGGTGCGTGGGCTTCTCATCGTGGTGGCTCCTCTTGTTGCGGAGCACGGGCTCGATAAGCGCGTGGGCTTCAGTAGTTGTGGCGCAGGGGCTTAGTTGCTCCGTGGCATGTGGGATCTTCCTGGACCGGGGCTTGAACCCGTGTTCCCTGCATTGGCAGGCAGATTCTTAAACACTGCACCACCAGGCAAGTCCCAAGACTTCATGGTTTTTAAATGAGAATTTTGAGGAGCCAATTGGGAACTAAACTTTCTTTAAAAACATTTTCTGTTTCTGTTCTACTTCTCCTATTGAAGGGAGTTGTTACGTTACCTATAAGACCTAACTTTTTGGTTTGCCAGTAACCAGAATAGCCTGTTGAGGTACAAAGCCATTTGTGTATATATGACTATCATTAGAAGAAATATTCTACAAATAAATGTAAGCTTATATTTTCAAATTATAATTTGGTACTATTATGTAGACTTTTATTGCTAAGTATACTTTGTGAGAGTTGGGGTCTAGAACCTTGTGTTTCTGGGTATTTTTTCTAAATTTCTTTACTTACATAAAGTAGGATCTAAGTAAATTAGGGTTCATTGTTCTATAGTAAATATTGTGATTTTTCATTAATACGAACTTCATTGTGGAATAATTTGGACTCTTGCAGTGTAAATAGGTAATTTTGCTTCATATTAGAGAAATGCTTAGAAAATAGAAATGTTACATGAATTATCTAGCAATAACATTTAAAATAGCAGAGTTAAGCATATTTTTCTTTTCACAGAATGACAGCCCATATCAAGGCGGTGTATTCTTTTTGACAATTCATTTTCCTACAGACTACCCCTTCAAACCACCTAAGGCAAGTATTTCCCCCCCAAATCTGTGAGTATAGATTTGTGTTCTATTCCAGAAATAAGAATGTCTAATTCTTAGAAATTAGGGTTCTGTGTAAGTCAAGGCTGAATTGATATGAATGTATAGTGAATAAGAATAATTGAGGCTGAATGTATATATTGAGTTGAATCACTGATGTTGAATGCTGACTCTTAACCTTTAGTTAAAAGAGCAGCTAAATCTGGATTTGAACTTTGTAAATGGAGGTGAGAATTGCCTTATCCTTAATGTTGCAAGGCTCAAATACACCATGTGAAAGCTTTTTTTATTTTCTCCTTTATTGTGCTTATACAGATTTGGATTATTACCCCTAATGTACAATACTTCCAAATATCCAACTTCAGTATGCATTCTCACATATTGCCACAAATTATACCCTATTTGTATTGGGGTTTCGACAGACTGTAATACATTTTGGGCTTTGAGCTTGCATGCGTAACAGTAAATTTATCAAAACTCAAGAGTTGCTTAATGCGCTGGGGTGACTAGTTTATAGGTATTAAAAGCATGTGGTCCTTAACTTTTCAGAGCGATAGAGATAAAACTCAATCTATATGAATAACTATGGAAGACAGTATATATAGAACATTGGCATGTCACTAAAACTATCTTCACAGTTATAGGTGCAATATGACAGTTATTTTAGATGAAATGCCTTTGTGATATTCAAATTTGTGTTTTTTATGTACAGTGGAAATGGAGGCTCAAATACATACCTTTGTAACTCGATGCCTTAAATGAGCTGGCCTGTGTGTTTTGGTTTACATTTGGAAGTTTCTTATTTTTAAGTGAATGTTAAATACCCTTCAAATGGCTCTTTGATACTCATGATATGGTAGGGCCAAAAGTTAACCTTCAGAACAACCCACCATATCATTGACAATAAAATTTTTGCCCCAAAGTTGTATATTCCATTTAATTAAAAATAGGGGAGCCCCTGAGGGATCTTGGTCAGAATATAGAAACCAGTTTCTGTAATATTTGGTCCTTTTAGGTGTATTAATTAGGTTTTAGGTATTTGATTTTTTAGAATTTTAACAGTATTTTGAGTCTTGCTAAAGTCTTCTGCCAGAGTTTAGGGTGCTTGTTTTTATTTGGGAAAAATACCTAAAGTTTTTGTTTTTGTTTTTGTTTTTAGGTTGCATTTACAACAAGAATTTATCATCCAAATATTAACAGTAATGGCAGCATTTGTCTCGATATTCTAAGATCACAGTGGTCTCCTGCTTTAACTATTTCTAAAGGTAAAATAGTTTTAGAGAAAGTCTTGAGAGGCTGATTTTCTAATAGTTAAAGGAGTTTCATTTTTGAGCCTACTTTTCTGAGTATTTTTATAATGACAAGTTTTTGATAAAGGTGGGGAAAGGAACAAGAAGTTACATCATTTTTGCTCTTTAAGCAGTATTGATTTTAAAACATTTTGTGGGAAGAAGTTAACATTCAAATGGGGGGGCATTATTTGCAAATAACAGTAGCAACGTTTGTTTTAATTGATTCTGCAGTATTTTTCAATCCCAAGCCACCTGCAAATAACAGTAGCAACGTTTCTTTTAATTGATTCTGCAGTATTTTTCAATCCCAAGCCACCTGCACATGTCATTCACTTGTTGCCTTTTAGCTAAAATGATATACCGAAAGTTAATAGAGCTTTTGAAACTTGTGCTTTCTTATAGAAAAACTGTGACTTTGCTTTCCTGTGTTTATTATTTTTTAGATAAAAAACCTTTAGTTAGGTGTTTTGTGGTCATGGTAGGTTGTTGTTCCTACCTAATAATAGTCTAAAATGTATAGTCTTGGGAAGGTCTGTAGATAAATTCTGCTCTTCTACTTTAATAGGGATCCATTATGTGACATCTTTAATAGGTTGTCCAGTCTCCATGTCAATATCCCAGATGGAGATGGAGTGTCTCTGCATCTCTTACTCTTTGAATGACTCTGGTGGCTTTTATGTCGCTTTTACCCCACGAATAAAATCATCTAACACAAAACTACTTAATGGGAAGGAAGTCTGCCTTTTAGTGATTTTCAGTTTTTGGTGTTGGCTTAGCATTCCTTAGTACACAAAATTAGTTTTTAATGTTGCTAATTATGACAGTATTTCAGATATTTGAGGATAGCAGCTAACTCGAAGCATTCTCAATTTCTGGCTGAGTACTTACTGCAGCATTCCCCAGATTGTTTCTTGAAATAGTTAATAGTGTTTTACCAAAAGTTTTATTTTTATGAGTATGGTAAATGCAACGTGAAACTGGTTTTGTTCATTTGGTTTTTAAGCCAGGACATCATAAAGTCTCTCATATGTTTGTATAGTGCTTTTGAATCTCCTTAAAGGGACTGTGTAGTGTTCCCAAAATTTTATTTGATTGGAAATACTTTTTGCGGGGAAAAAGAAAAACAATTTGGGTGAATGCTGCTGTAATTCTTTCAAGTGCGGCATAATTTTAGGCCTATTTTTCACCCTCTTGGATACATTCAAGTTTCTTTTCAGATCAGGCTCTCTTAACACCAGATACCTGGTATTAAGAAAGCGTTAATACTAGGTTCCAGGTTATTTTTTTAACCATCGTTGGGAATGCACTGTAATACTGAACACTTCTTCTATAAATGTGGGTTTAGTTTTATATCTGCCCCCGCACTTGGGTTTAAAATTATATGTGCGATAATAATGTTGTCTTTTGACCATTTTAAGCTTTTATATCTTAAACTTTTATAAAAACCTTGCACAGTGTCTGGCACATAACAGACATTCAGAATGGATTAGGTACATGTTCCATGATGCTTGGCATTTTTTAAGTTGATATTTTGAACAGGGCAGGGTAAGAGCTAGAGTTGAAGGCCCACTTAGTAATAGATCTTGACGTTGTTAAATTTAACTAATACTCTTGGGATATGGTCTCTGCCTTATAAATTCAGGGAGACAAAGCATACAGTCATTGGGGGCAGTTGTGAATTTTTGTGAAACTCCCCCGAGAGCAGGACAGAAAGTGGATTTTTTTTATCATGACAAACAGCTAAGAATAATACTGCACAGATGTTCCCCAGATATTTTTATTCAAGGTCCCCCCACCCCGCAGAGTACCAAGAAACTCCAGTTACTTAAATTCTTATACCACTTAACTATTTTAAAAGGTAATACAGGGAATTCCCTGGTGGTCCAGTGGTTAGAACTCTGCGCTTCTGCTACAGGGGGCACGGGTTCGATCCCTGGTTGGGGAACTAAGATCCCACATGGCTTGCAGCACGGCAAAAAAAAAAAAAAAAAACAGTAATATAAACTAATATGGCATCATTTTACTACCTTAGAACCCCTGATTTTGGCAGATTTTTATATCTAATCAGTAAACTTGATGCCAGCAAAGATCTGTTTTTAGTATTTCTTACCTACCAGGAACTTGTCTCCTATAAAGCAGAATCTCTGTAAAGCTTTGTCTTATGGAGACTAGGATATAAACTAATAAAAATCTTTTGAAGATTGAGGTTTATAATACATATTTTTAAATACTTGTATTTATCCAAATTCCTGATGATGGGTAACAAGCATTTGTTTTCTTCCAGTTCTTTTATCCATTTGTTCACTGCTATGTGATCCAAACCCAGATGACCCCCTAGTGCCAGAGATTGCACGGATCTATAAAACAGACAGAGATAAGTAAGTATGTACTAGTTTAAGAAAACAGTATAAAAAGTGGCTTTTCTTAATGAGTTAGGCTTACACTTTGCTGTAAGTCGTGGCAACGCCAAGAAGACTTGATGCTTATTTCTGGTAAGATGATAGTTGAAATGTGTAGAAAGCCAGTTATTGAAATGTGATTTTTTTTTTAAAATTTGGTTTATGTGGCAATAAATAGCCCATCTAAAATGTTCTATTTTTCTAACATGTTCAACGTTTTGTCACTTTGTTTTGAGGAAGAAAGGTATTTTTTCTTCACCCCAATTGTGTTTTTGAAAAAAAATATCGGTACTGTTGTAAAAATTTGGTTTAAATTTTTTATATATTGAATTCTTTATGTACAACTTTACCATTATAACTTTTGTATGTTATAATTAATGCTAAGTATACTTGTTCAATTAGGTACAATAGGTTAGCAAGAGAGTGGACAGAGAAATACGCTATGTTGTAGGGTAAGAGGATCTGCACTCTATGGTGCGCTTATTCATGGTACTGCCAGCACTTGAGTGCTGCATGCATTAAGGCACTGTATTAACTAACAAAAGGTAACAGATGTGGCAGTTTTCTGAAAACTGTACATTTAACTGCTTGATCTCTGTTTAGCGTGAAAGTATACCCAATAGTCATTATTGCTTGAGAGTATTTTTGCATGGCAAACCAGTTATCTAGCACCAGTAAGAAAAGAAAAATTTAGTTTCTTTTTCAAACTACTACAGTATTTAAATTTTAACTTTAAAATTGGTATATTTTAAACTTCAGTACTATATGGAATGTGGTAACTTGGTTAAAATTTTGCCAAGAGATAACAATGTAAGGGAGAAGCACTTTCAAGCCTCACCATCTATACTAAATGTTCATTACTGACAAGCATGCATTAGTGTCAGCTATACTTTGCGGCTCCCCGTATGCTGAATAAAAACCTTTGTTTTAAAGTGCTGGCTCTCCAAGAGGCACCCTTAAATGAGGTAACCATGAATTGGGGGAAAGGATTTTTATATGTTAAAGTTAGAAAAATGGTTGAACTATGTTTAGTTCTCGGTTTGAAATGAAGTTAGTTAATATTTTATAGAGGTCAAACTGTAAATATAAATCAAAAGTTCTCCTATGCCCTTTTATATATTTGTTTCTTAAAGTTATCACTTCATTATTTGTTCGGGTAAGTAGCCTGTGGCATGGTTGTAATACAAGGAGAAATTGATAGCATTTTATCAGTATTAGTGATCTTCCTGAGTAATAAATAACCTTGCTCATGTATGAATTACCTGTTGATCTTTTAAAACAAAGATGCCCCCAGTTGTACTCCCAGAGTCTCATTCATCAGGTCTCAAGTGGGGCTTGTTAGTGCCAATCACCACACTTTAAAAGTAACACATGGTTTTGATTAACACATGACACACCCACCTCGTCTTGAAAATTACTGCTCTTTTATCACCTTACCCAGTGTCTTACTTTTCTGCCTGTGCCGAAGTCTCAAAGGCATTTTCTCTTTTGGTAATATCCAGGGTGAAGTAACTTTTCAAAGTCTAGGATTCAGATCAAAATGTTTTAGTTCATTGTTTGGTCTGGCTTTAATGGAAATTGCTATAGATGTGCAGAATCTGCTGTTCTGATGAATTGTAAAAAAAATTTTTAATGTTAAAATTTGTTGGAATGGATACTAATTGTAGAGTTTCTAATAGAACATTAGCTCAGTGGTAGGAGACAGAAAAGGTCTTTGATTTTTGTTAGCCATTCTATGTGTTTATTAAAATACTACTTTCAGTGTATTAGGACATTGTATTGAAGCATAAAGTTCGCGTTTCCTACATTGCTTTGAGTACCAGTGCTTTTTCTTCCTTGTTGGCTTTATTCTAATCATAGCCATTAAAGGTGACTCCCTGATGAGTCTAGAGGTAAAATAGATTCTTTCCTTCCCTTTTAAGTATTAAAAATTATTTTAACTTTTTAAATAACATCTTTTTTATTTACAGGTACAACAGAATATCTCGGGAATGGACTCAGAAGTATGCCATGTGATGCTACCTTAAAGTCAGAATAACCTGCATTATAGCTGGAATAAACTTTAAATTACTGTTCCTTTTTTGATTTTCTTATCCGGCTGCTCCCCTATCAGACCTCATCTTTTTTAATTTTATTTTTTGTTTACCTCCCTCCATTCATTCACATGCTCATCTGAGAAGACTTAAGCTCTTCCAGCTTTGGACAATAACTGCTTTTAGAAACTGTAAAGTAGTTACAAGAGAACAGTTGCCCAAGATTCAGAATTTTTTAAAAAATGGAGCATGTGTATTATGTGGCCAATGTCTTCACTCTAACTTGGTTATGAGACTAAAACCATTCCTCACTGCTCTAACATGCTGAAGAATCATCAGAGGGGGAGGGAGATGGATGCTGAGTTGTCACATCAAAGGAAGCAGCATTATTCTAGCAGCATCCATTCTTGTTTAAGCCTTCCACTGTTAGAGATTTGAGGTTACATGATATACTTTATGCTCATAACTGATGTGGCTGGAGAATTGGTATTGAATTTATAGCATCAGCAGAACAGAAAATGTGATGTATTTTATGCATGTCAATAAAGGAATGACCTGTTCTTGTTCTACAGAGAATGGAAATTGGAAGTCAAACACCCTTTGTATTCCAAAATAGGGTCTCAAACATTTTGTAATTTTCATTTAAATTGTTAGGAGGCTTGGAGCTATTAGTTAATCTATCTTCCAATACACTGTTTAATATAGCACTGAATAAATGATGCAAGTTGTCAATGGATGAGTGATCAACTAATAGCTCTGCTAGTAATTGATTTATTTTTCTTCAATAAAGTTGCATAAACCAATGAGTTAGCTGCCTGGATTAATCAGTATGGGAAACAATCTTTTGTAAATGCAAGCTGTTTTTTGTATATACTGTTGGGATTTGCTTCATTGTTTGACATCAAATGATGATGTAAAGTTCTAGAGAGTGAATATTTTGCCATGTTCAGTTAAAAGTGTGCAGTCTGTTACAGGTTGACACATTGATTGACCTGATTTATGCAGAATTAATAAGCTATTCGGATAGTGTAGCTTTAGTATGCTGCACATGATACTGGCAGCCCAGGAGTTCATAGATGGACTTGGGACCCAGCAGTTTTGAAACGTGTATATGGAGTTTAAGAAATTTATTTTCCAGGTGCAACCCCCATCTAACTAAATTTTTTCTTCACCTTGTACACTTGACAGCTGAAAAAACCATAACATGGGAGTAATAATGGGTCAAAATTTACAAAATAAAGTACTGTTTTGGTGTGGGAGTTGTCATAAGGCTATGTTGAAGTGACTTAACTATGTGGGATATTGAGTTTTTTTTTTTTTAATGGAGTGAGTATCCATTAAAATGAATTTGTTCAGCCATTTACATTAATGAGCATTTAAATGCAACAGATATCATTTCAGGTGACTTAACATGAATGAATAAAAGTCAATGCTATTGGATTATTTTTTGTTTGACAAGTGCTATCTGTGCCACTTATTTAACTTCTGTAGTAACAAGGGCATTATCATTCTTCACCCTTCCTAATTCTGACCCTATAGTTTTATTACTTTTTCCTAGTTATTTTGATTTGTCCATTGCTTTCTTACAGTCCTGTATTCAGTTTCTAGCACATCTGTGACTTTTCCACTTCCACACTTTTGCACTGCTTACACTTATGTGCAATCTTATTCCTTGTCTGCGCACAGATGTGGAAAGTTAGATATAAAATAAATGTTAAAGCTTGATTTTTATAAACATTTTAATATGTAGTTTGGACATGATTTATTGACTTTAAGGTTCTTCTCTAAACTGAAAGTGAAATGCATGCCTTCCGAAGATGTTTTGGCTTTGTTAATTCTGTAATAAGCATTTCATTGAGAAATATCAATCCAGTTATACAATTTTCCAATGAGTGAATTTTTCATTTTATCTTTTGCTTTAAAAATAACTCAAGGGTAGATGTCATACTGTTAAAACTGTTGGATTCAAAGTACAAATGAGAAATTAGTAACATACCTCTCCACAAGGTAAGAAACTTTTTTTGGCTCTATTTTTAGAATAATTAATTCTGAGATTCCCCCAAAATAACAGCTTTTATAGTAGGCATATCATTTCTTAAAAGCCAACCATGAATAAAACATACTTGTCAGAGTTTCTGGATTCCTAATTGGCTTTCAAATTGACCTTTTTAGCCATAGACAGCCCGCCCTTACGTGTTTATTGAGATGACTTCCTTAAATTATTGTCATAATGATTAGTAGATGTGTCCAGTTCTCTGTATCTTTGACTTGATGCTTTCTATATTTCGTATGTCACTTCTAAGGGAATAAGCCATAAAGGCTTCTCCAGGTTTAAGAGAACAGTAAAGTACCTGGAAAACCAACATTTTTGAATGTATGAACACTGGACTTGAGATCATCTGCAATGAAACCTTCAAAAGAATTCAAGAATTTGTCCTTTTCCCCCCCCATATATATTACTAGTGCCATGTATAGGACTGAAGTGACCATTAGATTAAAAATTGATTTTGGTTCTTCCTGTTTCCTATGTCTTTTAATGCATAACTCAGATTTTAAATACTTAAGTTTCTCTTAACCTATGGGGATTATAGTCCAGTTGACCTGTTAATGATAAATTATATTTTAAGTGACTCATTTTTATTCCTGGGCAGGTTTGCAATGTGATAATCAGATTTAAAAGAAAAAAAATAACTTACTACTCTGCTTTCTTGTGTGGGTGTACTCACAATTTTTTAAAGTATGAACCACAGTTAACTGGTGGTCTCAGGGGTAGTGAAACACTCACTTTTTTTTTTTTTAATGGCTTAGTTGACATACTTCAGATACTGATCATGCTGTGTTAGTGATTTTGGAAGTGACTCAAATTAGCCATGTTTTGTGTTGGCATAACAAAACTGTTAAATGATTGTTGATTACAGTTTTAAGTGAATTTGTCTATTTTATGAGGAACCCAGTGCAAGTCACTAAATATTGTCTAATAGTGACATCTGCATAACACTTGTAATAGCTAAGGTTAATAGAGCTTAAAGGATTGTTACCATTAAAGTCTGTGTTTAAAGACACTCTGGTCTTAACTCGGTAATTCCAGCTAACATGAAATCCACACTTTAACTTAATACTGTGTGTGAGTTCTATTTTTGAATTTCTTACAGTTGTAACAAAAACTATGGTCTGTAAAGAATTCAGGACAGTGATTCTCAAAACGTGACCCCAAGAGCAGCAATAATCAGTATCATTTGGGATGTTCTCTAAAATGGAAGTTATCAGACCCCACTCCAGGCCTACTGATTGAGAAACTATGGAATGGTACCCAGTGGCCTTTTTTGAAAAACCATCCAGGTGAAGGCTGTTCCTAGTTCTCCCTTGTAATAGACTACAGCAGTGTTACTTCCGACCCTATGATGATTTTACTCATTTTACTCTTGATGTTTCATGGCTGTAAGAGAACTTGTTGCATTGTATGCCCAAGTATTACATTTCTAACAATGACAAATTCATAGTATTTTTAATACTGTGGGTTGATATACATGTTTACTTAATATTAAGCTGTATTAACATCCTACAGTGAACTAATTTGAGTAACAGTCTAACCCAGTGACATTCAAATTTATAACTAAGACCTAACTTTATTCTGGGTATGCATAATTCAGCCAATAGCCAAGTAGTTAAAATGAGTAACCAGGTGCAAGAGTTTTCCTGCTAAGTGTTGGCTAGATACCTAGCTGAACAGGGATTTGAGCCCTGTTCTCATTCTGTGGCCTAAGCAGCTTTTGGGGGGCTGTGGGAGGTGGTTTGAAAACGTAAGATGTCATGTTAAGGGTCTTAGCAGTCTTCACTGAATTTAGAAGATACTGAACGTACCCTAAGGTAGCTATTAAAACTTTCTACTCTCCCAGTATAATGGAAAAATAAACAGTAAGGGTATTTGGACCAGAATTTTAAGACGTGACACCCCCTCCCCCTCCAAAATAAAAGTAATGGAAGAACTTGTGTTGAAAGGTCAAAAATTTCTAGGAAGACTAGGAAGATTGCAGTTAGCCGAGTGTTTTTTTTGAGGTCCCCAGTAATTAACCAATATTTTGCATTCTTTCCTGATACTGTTAAACTACTAGTTCCTTTCTTCGCCTCATTTTGAAGAATTTTTTAATGAATAACTGGTACACAGTGTTCCTGATAGTTGCTTTTTTACATGGAATATGTTGTTTTAACATTCCGTTGTCGATTATCTCTTCCCAAGTTGTACACTTTCTGGATGAAATTATGTATTTAAAAAATTTTAAGAGCCCTCAATTTTTTTCTGTATTGTAGAAAATGGTTTTATGAAATAACTACTTTTCATTCTTACTATTGTCTGAGCCTCTATGTAACCTCGATTCCTTGTTTACCATATCAAATTTGAGTATTGTCAGGTAAGGCCAAACAATGAAGTACTTTCATGCCCTAGTTGCTTAAGAACACAGTTAACCATTGTGATATGCTGACCTACCAGCCATTTCTCCTGAACTTCCTATTCAGGAACTTCCTATTCATCATCCCATCTGGCTGTCTAAAGGATGACTGGCTTGATTTCTACACACAGACACATGCCCATACCTCTTCTTGTCCTCAGTTAAGTATAAACCTTTTCGTTGCACTGGCCCAAAACCTAGGCATTAACCTTGATTTCTCACACTTCTAAATTAAACAGCAGTTCTGTCAGTTCTACCTAAATTTTTTTTTTTTCAGAATCTACCCATTCACCATATTCACTGCTGTCACAGTGGTCTGTATCTACATCATCTCTTGGATTCTTGCAATAACCTGAGTAGTGTCCTTGCTTTTTACTTTGCAGTAATCTATCCCACACACAGCACCCAGCATATTCCTTTTAAACCATATCTGATCGTGTTATCACTTTGCACCAAACCTAATGGTTTCTCATTCAGAGCAAAAGCCAAAATCCTAAAAGCAATTTACAGGCTGGAATGACTTTTCCCACCACCTTTACTTCTTCCCTAATCACTCTTCCCCACCAACTTCCTCAGCTCCGTCACACAGGCCTCTGCTGACGCCTGAACACAGCGGGCTTTTTCTTACCTCAAGATGTTTCCCTTGTTCTTCCTTTTACCTGGAATTATCAAAGATAAAGTATGGCTCCTTCTTCCCTGTTAGGTCTCTGTTCAAATGTCAACCCATCAGTGTTTTTTTCTCAACTATGCTATATAAAATAACAGCACCGCCACTATAGAGGGCACTGTGGCATATTCTGTAATACCCACCTTAAATGTAGTATTTACTGTTAACTCCCCAACCTCACCCCAGAATGTAAGCTCTGTAAGAACAGGATTTTTGTTTTGTTCCCCTACGTGACTTAGGTGACTGCCTGGCACATTGTTAGGTGGTCAGATATTTAATAGATGACTATGAGCTAAATGGTAGGCTTTGCGACAAGTATTCCTTGTTTTTCTTTAACTCCAAAAGTACAAAACCCAAAAACTTAAGTATACTGAAGAAAAAATAATTATAGAAAAATAATTAATGGAACCTTGACTGACTAAAGCCCACCTCAGTGAGTGGACGGACATTTCAGTTTCTATCAGTATAGATGATTACACTGACCATCTCTCCTGTGAAAAAGCAACTAAACGTGGTGGGAAAAAACGCTTCTAAATAATGTGTTTTTTAAAAAATCTGTCAAGAAAGAAAGTACTCTCAAGCCAAAACCAAATTGAAACCAGGAACCCAAAAAGGAAGCTGACTATAATCAGAAACTAGCTTTCATCTTGAAAACACTTGAATGAAATGTATTTTCATGACCTTTGCGAAGCCCAGAATGCATCCAAAGAGTGGTGTTCAAATAGGATAAACCCATCCCTAATACATACGATGAGGAGTTTGCATATCTTGAATTTTGATGCTCTGTGGCAGGAGAGTATTCTCTCAGAATATGTAATAATAGTTTGGCCTTTGTGAAGATTTGTAGCTCTGAATCTTACTACATAGGTAGTCTGAGAAAACCCAAGCAGAAGATTTATTTTTTAAAGTTGTTCCAATTCAGAGCAACCCAGTGCTGGCAGAAGTAAACAAATACTCTGCAGGTACTCAATAATAGCTCACAGTTAAAAATCAGGGGGAAAAAAGTACAAAGGAACATGGTACCATGAGTAGGAATTGACTTGCAAAAATTTCAGGCATTAAAAAACATCAGGTCATCCAAATTGGAAAGGAGGAAGTAAAACTACATTTGCAGTGGACATGATATAGAATATAAATTATTAGAGCTAATAATTCAGCAAAATTGCAGAATACAAAAATCAACTCATCAGTTTTGGGGGTTTTTTTGACCACACAGCTTGCAGGATCTCAGTTCCCTGACCAAGGATTGAACCCGGGCCATGGCAGTGAAAGCCTGGAATCCTAACCATTAGGCCACTAGGGAACTCGCTCAGTTGTATGTATATAAGCAGTGAAGAATCCTGAAATGAAATTAAGAAAACAATTCCATTTATAATAGCATCAAAAAGAATTAAATACTTAAGAATAAATTTAACCAAGGAAGTGGCAAGACTTGTATACTGAAAACTACAAGGTATTTCTGAGAAAAAGTCCTAAATAAATGGAAAGACACCCTGTGTTCATGGATTAGATTTATTATTGTTAAGATGGCAATGATCCCCAAAGCAATCTACAGATTCAATGCAAACCCTATCAAAATCCCAATGATTGTTTTTGCAGAAATGGAAGATACAAAAATTCATACAGAATTGCAAAGGAGCACAAAAAATGAAACAATCTTGAAGAAGAACAAAGAGGACTCATACTTTCTGATTTCAAAATTTACTACAAAGCTACAGTCATCAAACCAGTATGGTACTAGCATAAAGATAAATTTATAGATCAATGGAATATAATGGAGAGTCCAGAAATAAGCTCATATACATATTATGGCCAACAGGGTGCCAAGACCACTCAATGGGGAATGAACAGTCTCTTCAACAAATGGTGCTGAGACAACTGGATATTAACATGCAAAAAAAAAAAAAAAAGAATCTGGGCTGCTACCTCACGTTATATACAAAACAACTCAAAATGGATCAAAGTCCTTAATGGAAGATCTAAAACTATAAAACTCTTAGAAGAAAAGAGGAGTAAATTTTCATGACTTTGGATTTGGCAATAAATTCTTAGATCTGATACCAAAAGCACAAGCAATGAAAGAAAAAATAGATAAATTGGACTTCCTCAAAATTGTAAACTTATGTGTATCAAAGGGCACTATCAAAGTGAAAAGACAACCTTAAAGATAGCAGAAAGTATTTGCAAATCCCATATCTGGTAAGGGTCTAATATTCAGAATATATAAAGAATCCTTAAAACTCAACAACAAAAAAAGAAACCCAATTTAAAAATGGGCAAAAGATTTGAATAGATGTTTCTCAAAAAAAACAAAAACAAAAAAAAACAAAGATATACAAGTGGCCAGCAAACGTGAAAAAGAGGCTCAACATCATTACCATGCAAATCAAAATAAGATACCACTTCACACTCGCTAGGATAGCTATAATTTTTAAAAATGGAAAATAAGTGTTTGTGAGGATTTCGAGAATCTGGAGCCATTGTACATTGCTGGTAGGAATGTAAGAAGATCCAGCTTCTATGGAAAGCAGTTTGGTAACTCCTCAAAAAATTAAACACAGAATTACCATATGACCCAGCAATTCCATTCCTAGATATATACACAAAAGAATTAACATGTCCAAACACGTATTTGTACATGAATGTCCATAGCATTACTCAACAATAGTCAAAGATGGAAACAATGGATGAATGAATAAA
The DNA here is from genome assembly GCF_949987535.1 of Balaenoptera acutorostrata. Lineage (NCBI taxonomy): Eukaryota > Metazoa > Chordata > Mammalia > Artiodactyla > Balaenopteridae > Balaenoptera > Balaenoptera acutorostrata. The sequence continues at coordinate 22,803,173 of NC_080068.1, read as the reverse complement.
CAAAATGTGATCCATACAATGGCATATTATTCAGCCATAAAAAGGAATGTAGTACTGATACATGCTACAATGTAGATGACTCTTGAAAACGTTATATTAAATGAAAGAAGCCAGACGTAAAAGGAAAAATATTGTATGCTTCCATTGGTATGAATATCCAGAATAGTTAAATCTATAGAGACAAAAGGCAGATTGATGTGTGCCAGGGACTGGGTGGGGGGAGAAAAGAATGAGTAGTGACTGCTTAGTGGGTATGAGGTCTCCCTTGTGAGTGATAAAAATACCTTGGGAGTAGATAGAGGTGATGGTTGCACAACATTGTGAATACACTGAATGTCAGTAAATGGTATATTTTTAAATGGTTAATTTCATGTTATATGAATTTCCTATCCAAAAAATCAGCCACAAAAGGCAGTAGCTGACACTTATGTAATAATTTTTAGGTGCCAAGAACTGTTCTGAGTTTTGTTTTTTTATTTATTTATTTATTTATTTATGACTGTGTTGGGTCTCTTAGTTTTCGTGTGAGGGCTTTCTCTAGTTGCGGCAAGTGGGGGCCACTCTTCATCGCGGTGCGGGGGCCGCTCTTCATCGCGGTGCGCGGGCCTTTTCACTATCGCGGCCCCTCCCGTTGCGGGGCACAGGCTCCAGACGCGCAGGCTCAGTAGTTGTGGCTCACGGGCCCAGTTGCTCCGTGGCATGTGGGATCTTCCCAGACCAGGGCTCGAACCCGTGTCCCCTGCATTGGCAGGCAGATTCTCAGCCACTGCGCCACCAGGGAAGCCCTCCTGAATTCTTAATTCTTAACTCTTAATTCTCATAACAAACATATACTTATTACTTACACTTACATTATTATCAACAAACATATACTTAATTAACAAACTTATATACTTACATGACTATTTCTGCTTTACCGATGAGGAAACTGAGGAACAAAGACGATAAACGACTTACCCAAGGTTACTCAGTTAATGGCAGAGGTTGGGATATAAATCCAGGTAATGAAATTCCAGAGTCTTACCTCTTAACCATTATGCCAGAAATAAAAGTTTCAAATATGAATAAAGAGCAAGAGACTATAAAAAATGACAGATTTGAAAATTAACCAAAAGCAGTACTTCCAGAAATTAAAAAAAATAGAATAACTGAAATTTAAAATCAGAAGACAGGTTTAATAGCCCAACAGACATAGATGAATAAAGAATTAGAGCAGTGGAAGTTATGAAGAAATTCTGAATGTAGCACAAAGAGATGTAAAGAGTCTAAGAAACATGGAGTGAGATGTGAATCAGTCTAACATATGTCTAATTGGAGCTTGAGTTCAATTTATTGCCTCTAGGCCCTAAATGTACATTTCAATAAATATATCCTCTGTGATAAACAACTGAATTCCTTTAAGATTTCCCTTTAAAATGAACACAATATTAAGCTTTCTCAGTAGAAGGCACTGGAGGGATATTGCAGGAAAAAAGAGGCTCTCCAGCCGTTCCTGGTATGGGCTGGGGGTTGGCTGGGGTGGGTCTGAAGACATTTAGTAAATTACCACAGACCGGGAACACAATCCATCTGTGACCTTGCAGCCTTGGCCAGGTGATAATCTTTTTGCAGCCCCCTTGACATGGAAACCAAAGTTCCTGCATGGCCTGCACACAACTTCTTGTGGCCTGGAGGGTTACACACCTGAACAGCATGTGTGCAGTCCACCTGTAGTCCAGGGGTCCGTACAGAGCTGTTATTTCCTCTGCAAATAAAGTAGATTACCTGCAAAAAGAAAAGAAAAAAAAAAAAAGTCAATAGGTAGATTGATGGAAGAGCAAAAATGAAAGATTTCTCAACAGCAACGGAAACAGAGGACAGTGGAATATTAACTTCAATACACTGAGAAGAAATAGCTATCACCCTAGAATTCTATACCAAGGAAAATATCTTTCAAGAATAAGGATGAATGACATGGATAAATTTGAAAAACGCTGTGCTGAACAAAAGAAGTAAAAAAAAAAAAACCATAGTGTATGATTCTATTTGCATGACATCCGAGAGACAAAATTAAACCATGGTGCTAGAAAGCAGAACAGTGATTACTTGGAATGGGAGGAATTTGGATAGAAGCACAAGAGAACTTTCTAGGATGAAATGTTCTGTATCTTAATGGGTGTGTGATTACACAAGTATATATGTTGCCAAAACTCACTGAACTGTGCACTGTGATGGTTAATTTTATGTGTCAACTTGACTGGGTCACAGGATGCCCAGAGAACTGGTTAAACATTATTTCTGGGTGATTTGGTGAGGGTCTTTTCAAAAGCAATCAGCATTTGAATCTGTAGACTAAGTAAATCAGATCGTCCTCCCTGCTGTGAATCGGCATCATCCAATCCGCTGAGGGCCTACGTAGAACAAAAAGGCAGAAGAAATAATTTTCTCTCTGCCTAACTACACAGGTTAGAACATGGGTGTTCTTCCAAAGCTGATGGATATACAAACATCCTTTATTAAAAGATCATCTGGAACAGAAGAACCCAGTGCCTCTGCTCACAAGATGTTCAGAAATATCAGAGAATTATCTCCCAATATTTCAGAACAAATTGGGTATGTGAATTTTTTTCACTGCAAAATTTATGAAATTGAATACAGATCAAAAGTGAGATGTGCTGTAAGTATAAAATTTACAATAGATTTTGAAGTCTTAGTATGAAAAAAGAGTGTAAAATATCTCAATAATTATATTGAATACATGTTAAAATAATATTTTGAATATATTGGTTTAAATAAAATATATTATTAAAATTAATTTCACCTGTTTCTTTTTACTTTTTAAAATGTGACTACTAGATATTTTTGAATTACGTATGAGTATTACATAATTCTATCGAACTGCTCTGGATGTCTAATTTTTATTGGACAGCCCTAGAATGATTGAGTAGCCTAATGAATATAAATTGAGAGGAAGTGTTGTCTTTGCCTGAGTCCCCTAGCAAACAGTGACTGAGGCAAAGCTTAATTGCTAATTTTTATTTAATTAATTAATTTATTTATTTATTTTTGTGAGGTACAGTCCCAGAATAGTGAGAGTGTAGGAAAAAGGAATTAAGACAGAGGAAGTGGGGAAAACACCTTTGGGCAGTTGCTGGGGGAGCCTGATCCCATGTTCTGCAGCATGATGCTTCATCTGAGATTAGAAGTGATAATAGAAGCCAGAATCACCAAGGGAGTGATTGGTTTAAGCCTGGGTGCTGGGGCTACTGAGGATCTTGCCATGGTGGCTTGTCTTGTCTCTGTTGGGTTATGGTTACTGTAATTTCCCATTGATAGTTAACACTGGGCATGGAAGTAGTAAGAGATGTTCCAATGCCTCTCCTAGGTTTCAAACATAATCCTCCCTGCTTTTCACTGAGTTGTAGCAACTCTAGCTTCATCTGGTAATCAGTTCATTACCCCAGTCAGTACCTTAGCTCATTCTTTACCTGCTTGTCCAGTAGAATAAGAAACCCAGAGTGACTCCACAGTATTAGTCACAACTTCCAAATGGGTGGAACCCTGTACCTTCCCCAACTCTGGATCCAAGACCTCTGACCTAACAGCATCAACAGTTTCAGGAATAGGAAACAAATTCCATTAGTGAGTCACTAAGACTGATGATGAGGGAGGCTACTCCTGCTTTTACATCCTGGTTTTTATACCTGTGGATTCTAATTTGGGGAGATATAGCACCACATGTTGACCGTAGTTCAGTGCATATACCACATCCCGTGGGAAAGTGCTCCAACCCTGCAAGGTGCTGTCCTTAAGCTGAGTTTTCCACAGGCCATTCCACTGGTTTGAGTTTTTTTGTTGTGTTGTTTTTTGTTGTTTTTTGTTGTTGTTTTTGAGAGGAGGTTGGCTGCTCATGTGATAGGGTACTTGGTAAAATAAGTGATTCTCAAGGTCATGAGCCCACCTGCCCATCTTCACATCTCCTTTTACATCAAGTGGGTCTGTTTTCTAAGGCACTGTGGTAGGGATACCATTTTAAGAGATAAAGAATTCTATTAACTCTCAGATGGTGCTAGTGGAGACACTGCAGTCTGGGAAGGCAGAACATATTCAGAATCTATTAATTTCAGTATATCAATTTGATGCCCCAGTCAAGGAGGAAGGTGTCCAATGTAATCAATGTGCCAACAGGTGACTATCTGGTCCTCCTAAGGAATGGTACCTTTATCTAGGGCTCAGCATCAGTCTCTGCTGCTGGGTGGTTGGGCATCAGCAGAGGTAGGAAGATATACTTGGTGAGAGAAAGCCCATGTTGGGTCCATGCACAGCCTTCATCCCTGCTACCATGGCCACTCTCTTCATGTGCCCAATGTCAAGTACTGGAATGGTGCATAGAGAGGCCAGCTAAAATTCATAGGACTGTCTTTCTGTGTACTTGGCTGTCAAGAGCTTCCTCTGTACATGTTCTCTTGTGAACATTAATGTGAGTTACAAAGAAACAACATGTGTTGTGCCCACTCCTACAGTCCATCCGCATATTATCTACCCAGACCTCCACGTCACCTATCTTCTAGTTTTATTTCTTTTAAGGCCCTGATCAACCAAATAAGACTTTTGGCTCTGCCCAGGTGTCAATATATAACTGTGCCTCAAGCCACCTCTCCTTTCACATGAAGTGAAAAACAAACATATATCTCACAGGTCTGTGCACTGGGAACATTTCCCTTCACCAATGTCATTCAGGGCCACTCCTAAGTGGGGCTGTAATGTGGCAGCAGTCCTTTTATGGCCAGTTTCAATACATATTGCACCAGCCCAGGTATGAATCAGGCCTCTGTCAATCAGGCATGAGGAACGCCCCTTGAGGTCATCAGTGTAGAAGAGATAGTGACGTGGAAGGCTAGACTACCAATTCATGTAATTTTCTTGGACTTCCCGTTTGAGTCTGGATGTATCACTTTCTATACACTGTGGAACACTGCAGCCCCTGCCCAGCTTTATGGCTTGATTGATTTGCAGATCCTCAGTTCAGGCTGCATAGTCACTTGGTGTACCATGGTCAGAGGTTTGGTCTCTGCTAAAACCCAGTCGTAGTACAGTAGGACCTATTTTTCCAACAGAGCAGTTCTCTATGGTGAAGCACATAGCCTTGCTCCAGAATATAAGGGTCTACACTGTGAGTCTTCTATTAGAGCTTGCCCAAAGCTCCATATACCCTCCATGGATATCTCCAGCACTATTAGATCTGTTGGGTCATATGATATAAGTGTGGTTTTTCAGGCCTGACCATAGGCAATTACAAAGACTTTACCTGAAAGGCTTCACGAGGGAAAGCTGTCCTCCCCAATCAGACTTGGTATACAGTCTAAGTATTATAATCTCTAAAGGGAGTTGCAGTGAAGGACCTATTATTGCCCCTCTGACTGTTCATGCTCTTCACATATTTACATTCCTAGTTTCAGTGACTTCATTCCTTGTTCTCTTTATCTGAGGCCTTGGGCAGAGGTCTTCTTCAGGTGACTGCGCTGAGATCTCCTTATTGGAGAGGAGAAGTGGGAAACCCTGAATACATTTATTCCTACTCAAACTCAGTACCCAGCAATTTTCCACTCCTAGCCCTTCCTCCTCATTCTCCTCCCCTACCCCAGGGCCCATAAAACAGCCAGAGCCTTTTGTTCAGGACTCCCTCAACGTGAGACGACACACACATCTGTGCTGATCCACCTGACCCGTGGCTGGTGTGCCATTTTATTGGGCAATGAAACAGGGGAGAGTTGGCATCTTCTCCAGTTTTAGCCTCTTGTGTATACTATCACTGTAAGTGGTTGAAGGCTTCTCTGTTACATTCAGTTTGGCTCCTTGTTGCTTTAATTGGCTGCTCTGTCTCCTGACGGCTCAGATCTCTCTTCCAGCTCAGCTTAGTTCCTGATAGGGTAGCATTAATCCTCCAACTTTGTTCTTCTTCAATATTGTGTTGGTTATTCTGGATCTTTTGCCTCTCATATAAACTTAAGAATCAGTTTGTCAAAATCCACAAAATAACTGGCTGGGATTTTGATTGGGATTGCATTGACTCTATAGATCAAGTTGGGAAGAACTGACATCTTGACAATACTGAGTCTTTCTATCCATGAACATGGAGCATCTCTCCATTTATTTAGTTCTTCTTTGATTACTTTCATCAGAGTATTGTAGTTTTCCCCATGTAGATTTTAAACATTTTTTGTTATATTTATACTTAAGTATTTTATTTTGGGGGGTGCTAATGTAAATAGCATTATGTTTTTAATTTCAAATTCTAATTGTTCATTGCTGGTATATAGGAAAATGATAGACTTTTGTATACTAACCTTGTATCCTGTAACCTTGCTATAAATTGCTTATTATTTCCAGTGTTTTGTTGTTGTTGTTGTTGATTTTCTACATAGGCAATCATGTCATCTGCAAACAAAGATAGTTTTATGTCTTCCTAAACTGTATACTATCTATTTCCTTTTCTTTTCTTACTACATTAGTTAGGGCTTCCAATACGATGTTGAAAAGGAGTGACAAGAGGAGACATCCTTGCCTTATTCCTGATCTTAGCAGAAAAACTTCTAGTTTCTCATCATTTAGTGTAATGTTAGGTGTAGTTCTTTGTGAGTGTTCTTTACTAAGGTGAGGAAGTTCCCCTCTATTCCTAGTGTGTGGAGTTTTTATCATGAATGGGTATTGGATTTTGTCAAGTGTTTTTTCTGTATCTATTGATATGATAATGTGATTTTTATTTTTTAACCTATTGTTGTGATGAATTACATTAATTGATTAAATGCTGAACCAGCCTTGCATACCCAGAATAAATCCCACTTGGTCATGATTCATATATATATATATATATATATATATATATATATATATATATATATATATATATATATATATATTTTTTTTTTTTTTTTTTTTTTTTTAGTATATATTTTTGGATTCAATTTGCTACTGTTTTGTTAGGGAGTTTTCCATTTATGTTCATGAGAGATATTGGTCTATAGTTCTCTTTTACTGTAATGTCTTTGTCTGGTGTTGGTATTAGACCAATGCTGGCCTAATATTTTAAATTCTTGTCCTGGTAATCCAGCATCCCTGCTATATCTGAGTCTGGTTCTAGGGCTTGCTCTGTCTCTTTCTGCCTTGTAATTTTTTGTTGAAAGCCATACGTGATGTGTGCAGTGAAATGAACAGTGGCAAAGAGGCCTTTACTGATATAGTGGGAAGGTATGAGGAGAGGGAAGCTTTCTATAGTCCTATGATTGGGCCTTAGTCTTTTAGTGAACTTGTGTCCTGGGCTGTGAATTTAATAAGTGCTTCTCGTTTTTTTCAGCCCCTTAGGTAAGGCAAGAAGGCTAGGGGGAATTTCCCTTCTCCCAGGTTAGGCTCTGATAAAATCGTTTCTCTTGAGGGTAGTCCTTGAGAATGCTATCATGTATTTCAAAATGGTTCCTTACCCCTGTCCCTCTGCTGGAAGCATGAGGGAATTGCTCGCAAATCTTCAATGTGAGAGCTGGTAGATCTTCTGGAAACAAAACACAAAACTGTGGGAGACCCACTAAGACTGAATTCCCGTGGAGTTTTTGTTTGTTTGTTTTAAGATTTATTACTTATTTATTTTTATTTTTGGCTGCGGCGGGTCTTAGTTGCGACACGTGGCATCTTCGTTGAGGCATGTGGGATCTTTTTCATTGCGGCGCCCGGGCTTCTCTCTAGTTGAGGTGCACAAGCTCAGTAGTTGCTCCGCAGCATGTGGGATCTTAGTTCCCGGGCCAGGGTTGGAACCCGAGTCCTCTGCATTGCAAGGCGGATTCTTTACCACTGGACCACCAGGGGAGTCCCCTGTGGAGTTTTTTTTTTTTTTTTTTTTTTAAAGAGTAGCTTTTTTTTTTTTTTTTTAATTTTATAGCTACTTTATTTATTTATTTATTTATTTTTGGCTGTGTTGGGTCTTCGGTTCGTGCGAGGGCTTTCTCTAGTTGCGGCAAGCGGGGGCCACTCTTCATCGCGGTGTGGGGACCGCTCTTCATCGCGGTGCGCGGGCCCCTCACTATTGCGGCCCCTCCCGTTGCGGGGCACAGGCTCCAGACGCGCAGGCTCAGCAGTTGTGGCCCACGGGCCCAGCTGCTCCGTGGCATGTGGGATCTTCCCAGACCAGGGCTCGAACCCGTGTCCCCTGCATCAGCAGGCAGATTCTCAACCACTGCGCCACCAGGGAAGCCCCCCTGTGGAGTTTTTAAACTCTCAAATTTGTCCACACTGAGCCTCCAGCCACTCAACAACTAGAGGTTTTTTTTGTTTGTTTGTTTTTGTTTTGTGTGGTTTTTTTTTTTGGCCTTGCGGCATGTGGTCCCCCACCAGGGATCAAACCCGTGCCTCTTGCAGTGGAAGTGCAGAGTCTTAACCACTGGGCCGCCAGGGAAGTCCCAGAAATTAGAGTTTAGATTTTCCTTCCCTAGTACTGGTTTTTGCAGAGCTTTCTACTCATGGGTTTCTGCTTTGGTTAAGTTGTGATTCTCTGTATCCACCTGTCTTTTTCTCCAATTTTGGGGGCAGCAGTTTGCCCTTTCACCTGAATTCTCTGACAGATCTAACAAAAGCTGTTGATTTTCAGTTTGTTCAGCTTCTTACTTGTTTTTAGGATGGAGTGATGACTTCCAAGCTCCTGACATGACAAAACAGTAACTGGAAGTCTTTTATTTCTTTGACCCATGAATACACACACACACACACACACACACACACATATACTTTATTTTTATTTTTTGGAGCAACTTTAGATGAACAGCAAAACGGAATAGAAAATACAGACGTCCCATACACTCCCTGCCCCAACACATGCACAGACTCCCCCGTTATCAACATCCCCCCACTAGAATGGTACATTTGTTATCATCGATGAACCTACCATCATTATCACCCAAAGTCTGTAGCTTACATTACAGTTCACTCATGGTGTTGTACATTCTATGGGTTTGGACCAATGTATGTTTTCAAAGTGAAGTAATCCAAATGAGGTCATACTTGTGTCTTGGAATGAAAGGAGGAATGATAAGTCTCTATTCCTGTTTTTTTAAAAAAATAGATTCCCTAAAGTATTTCTTAATAGAACAACAGAGTATATCCAAACATATTCACAGGGATGAATTTTCCTTTGACTTGGCTTAATGGGATCTCTGGGATTTATGAAAAAACAAACAAACAAACAAACAAAAACTCTTTGCCACTCTTGCTGCTGTAAATCTTGTTATCAGTTTTGAACAGACTAGTTTAATGCCATGAATCAGGGAATATAATTTGAATTGAGAGTTCTGTTCCTATCAAAAGTAAAATGCTCCTGGAGTGAGGAAACCTTTGAACCAGCCAGAGCCTTTCCGCCTTAATATCAATGGGCTCTACTGCAAGGAGTCTATGGACCAGGAAAGGAGAGTTTGGGTCCTGTCTGTCACTGTCCGACAGGCAAGTCACCTGACTTCTTTGGACCCTGTTCCCTCAGCTTTAAAGCCAGAGGCTTGGGCTGAATAATCCAAATGTCCCTAAAGCCAAGATGCTAGGCTTGTGAAAAATGCTGACTCTGAAAAGATAAAATATTGTCCAGTGTCTACAGATTCAGGCAATTCCAGGGCCATTATAAGGCAAAACAAAGCTCGGATTTAATGAGGGGAGAACTTCTCTTCAAAGACTTCTGCTTAAATACAGAAATAAGGCAGATAACGTCAACACAGTCATACGTTAGTCTATTTTATGCAATGCGGAATTCCCTCTTAACTTCCTAGATCGCAGTTACATCCTATTGCAAAAATGGGACTCAAGTAGACTGCGCCACTATGAGACTTGAAATAAACCTGTGGTATTTCTTGGGTACCTAGGCATTGTTAGGAACAGCCAAGTATGTTAACCCATTTTATGCTTATCACAACCCAAAAAAGGAGTACTGTCTCCATTTTTGAGTTCTGGGAACGGGGGCATTAGAGAGTTTGTGGCTTGCCCAAGTCCCACAGCTAGTGAGCGGCAGAGGATTTTAAATTTGCCTGTGCATTAATGCAGGCTTCCGGAACCTCAGGAACCGCCTCTGTAGAGCTTTATAAAACAGAATGTTGTAGTCCACTAACATCAGGCCAGCGTGCTGTGTTTTCTCTGGGCCGGGCCTTATGTTGCACGCTGTACACGGATTTTCTCAGCTCTCACAACAACCGTACGAATTAGGTACTTTAGTACTTATTTATTGTTCGAAGGGCAGACTGTTCTGAGACAAACCTGCAGAGCTGCAGGAGGTGGGCGTTACCCGCGCCGGGCAGACACCTGCAGCGCTGAGAGTCTGGGGAAACTGGGGGGAACTGAAGTGATGGGGTATCTTGGTTTTCGGTTCTCCGAAGCAGTGAGGAGCCTCTCTTGCTGTAGTCTCCGCACACTACTGTCTGTCCCTGAGCTCCCCGAGGCTGTGCGCTACTTTGCGTCCAGAGATTGGTGTGTCCCAATTAGCGTGCATGGTTCTCGCCTCCCGTTCAGACGCCGGAGCAGCTGGAATAAGAGCCGAGGAGGACCCAGACCGCAGCGGTCCAAGCCCGGAGCCATGCACGAGGTGGCGGCTCCGGCACTCGCGACGCCGGGCTTCGCCCAGTCGGCACGATATCCGCGCTCGCAACTAGCCTGCGGAGCCTGGGGAGCAGCTGAGGTCCTTTCAGCTCAGCTGACCTGGGGGCGTGGCCGAGAGCCGGGGGCGTGGCCTGGAGCTGGGGGCGGGCCCCGGGGCGGGGAGAGCTAGAGCCCGCGCTCCTCCAGAACAGAGGGTAACTTCCGCGGCCCACCGAAGCGCGGGTCTTTTTGCCCCGTGGGTGGGTGAGGTACCGGCCACCGGCATGCTCCTCCGCCTGCTCCTGCTGCTTGCGTTGTGCGGTGCGGGCTCCGCTGCCATGGTGGTCAGCGTCAGCTTGCGGGGAAGCTGGAGGATCCGCAGCGGGAACGGCTCGCTGGAGTTGCCCGCGGAGGTTCCCGGTTGCGTGCACAGCGCCTTGTTCCACCAGAGGCTCATCCAGGTACTGTGTGCGGCCTCCCCGCCGGGAGCCTGCGCCCGCGTCCCCCTCGTGGTGAGAGGGGCCCAGGAACGGCCTGGCAGTCCCCGAGCCCGGGGCTGTTCTCCTCGGTTTGGCGCTAACTTCCCCTTTGCGTCTTGTGGTCTGGGGGTAGGAGGGGGGGTGAGGGGGTGGGGATGGGGACGCCGAGGCAATGTATCTACTCTTGGCGAAGATCACCGCTGGGGTCCGGGCTAGATGGAGGCTGACCCACGCCCACCCTGGGACAGAAGCAACTCAGGAAAGCGGAGGTCCAGACAGTTCTACTGGGGGTGTTATTGCCATAGTTCTCCAGTGAAGCGTAGATTAGAAAGGACGTGTTGTCACTGACAAAGCCTAAAGCGGGGGATTATTGTTTCAACTACCCGAACACTGCAGAGGGCAATAGTCTTTCGCCAAGTAAGGGTTAACTGTATTCATTAATGCCTCAGTTTTTCATTTTCGCTTTTAGGCACCAGGGAGTCAGATTTGGAATTGATGCAGCAGCACATAAGCTGAGGAGAATGAGACCTGCAAGTGTAAGGTTAGGATTGTCAGTGCTAGTGTAAAGGCTAAATAATTTTTAAGGCTGATTGGGATATGAAGAAAGATGCTGTTTCCTCTCAGGGCGTGTGATGTGATGTGATGTGTGTGTCCCAATAGATGCTTCAATTTCTAGACTTCTGGTGGAGGACGTTTTCCTGTTTGGCTGCTTGTGGTTAGAGGTTTGCAAACAGACTGCCACCTCCCACTGTTTTTTCGTTCCATCTGCTGCACATCTTTAATGGCTTTGCTTGGGACAAGATGTACTTGATACGTGGTTTGCATGCATTGTCCCAATCTGCATAACAATTCTAAAGAGTAAGTCTTCTTATCTTCGTCTTATGGATGATATGAATTATGGAGCCCAGAGAAGTTAGAGAATTTTCCCAAGATCACACAGCAACTAAGAGTGGCAGAAATGGAGTTATAATGCAGCCTGGCCTGACTTCATAGCCTTCTGTACTGTGTGACACTTACCCTGTGTGACACATTGACAAATCATGTGTTTTTAAAGCGCTGGAGTTGACTGTCAGGAATATAATTCAAAGCTTACTTAAATGACAGGACAGTCAACTAGGGTTATGCAAAATTTCTGATCTGGTACCATTAGGTTTTTTTCAAGAATGTGTATCAGAAAGGAAGCAAATGTAAATGACACTGACCATGGTCCTGTTTATTTTTTAAGTAAAGAATTCTCAAACTTAAGTATTTGAACTATTTTTAGTTAACAAACTACTTATGACATGGACCACAGGTGACCTTGGTACCCCAAGGCTTCACTTACCCATGCTTTGAAAATGCCTGTGTTTCTTTTGCAGGGTTTCTCCTTGCCTCATTTTCCTGATTAAATTAAGGCAATGGGAAATCGTTAGTGGCTGTAGTAAATCAGATTACTGTTTCATGTTACAGGGCTACATATCAAGAAACAATGTTTGGTTGCTCGTTAATGTGAATGATGTGCTCACAGAATGAAATAACTGACTTTTCCTCATGGGAACAATTTACAGTGTCTGTTAAATCTGTTAATAAATTCTTAGGAAAACTTTAAGTTTCAGTAAAGGTAGATGTAGGTCTTAAATGGTAGTGGGATGAGAGATGGGGAGCTTTTGGGGATTGGGGAACTCCAGGCTTGTTGACAGTAATCATCAACATCAAGTATCATTATTGAGTAATATGATGTTGTTATTTCTACCCGCTTTATTATAACATCCCTTTTTGGTGTTGACCTAGGAAATATTCTATAGTTTAGAGCAGACACTGGTCCAAATACAGTGTTTACATGAGAACTTGAAACATATCTTGCTGAAGTCATTCACCTAATTATCTCATAAATATTTATTCAGTACCTCCAATGTGGCAGGCATTATTCTAGGTGCTTGGAATCAAGTGGTGAAGAAAACAAAGTCTTTGTCCCAATAGACTTTCTAGTGGAGGAGATAGACAATAAACAGATTAATAGATAATACAGTGACAGCGGGTACACTGAAGAAAAATAAAGCACGTTGAAGAGAGAGTGAAGGCTTGTTGGGAAAGATTCTATTTTAGAAAAGGTGGTTAAAGATAGCCATTTTGATAAAGATCTTTTGATGAGTTCAGTTTTAAGTGGAAATGAATTCCCAGCAAAAAGGAAGAAAAGATGGCAGTGGGGAGGGGAGAGCCCTTGAGGCAGGAACAAGCTTGATGAGTTCTGGGAATAGTAAGCAGGCCAGGTGGCTGTAGCCCTGTGACCTGGGGGACAGGTGGATGATTTCAAAGTAGCCATCTAGGGCAGATCATGCAGGACTTGTAGGCCATTGGGAATAATTTTTGGATTTTATTCTGCAATGATGGGAAGATATTTTTAGTTACATTTTAGTTAGTGTACATCCTTATTTTCTTAGACAAATTTTTAAAAGTGGAATTGTTGATTCAAAAGAGTATGCATTTTTTTAGTCTTTTGCTATGTACTTCTAAGTTGTTCTCCATAAAAATTGTACCAGTTTTACACTCCCATCATGACTTTATTGGAGTACTTGTTTTAAGTGCTAGATTGGATATTATTTTAAAAAACAAAAATAGAAACAATTTACTTTCTAGTGAGGTTAAACACCTTTTATAGGTTTATTTCATGCTTATTGGTGATTTGGGCTTACTTATTCCTGTTTTTTATCTATTTTTCTATTGACTATTCATCTTTTTTTTTTTTAAATTTTATTTATTTATTTATTTATTTATGGCTGTGTTGGGTCTTCGTTTCTGTGTGAGGGCTTCCTCTAGTTGCGGCAAGTGGGGGCCACTCTTCATCGCGGTGCGCGGCCTCTCACTATTGCGGCCTCTCTTGTTGCAGAGCACAGGCTCCAGACGCGCAGGCTCAGTAATTGTGGCTCACGGGCCCAGTTGCTCCGTGGCATGTGGGATCCTCCCGGACCAGGGCTCGAACCCGTGTCCCCTGCATTGGCAGGCAGATTCTCAACCACTGCGCCACCAGGGAAGCCCCTATTCATCTTTTAAAATATAGATTTGTTAGACCTGTTGTTATATATTTTCAAAAATTTCCCATTTATTGATGATATATTTTGTCACATACATGTTTTAAAGTTTTGTATGTTGAAATCTTATAAGCTTTTTTTCTTTTATGATTGTTTCTGTCTTTGGTATTATGCTTTGGAAGTAATTTCCTCTCTCCCAATTAAATAAATATTTACCTATATTTGCCCCTTTTAGTATTTTTATAATTCCTCTTTTGTATTTAAAATATTGATCCATTTGAGTTTTTTCAAATGGTTAAGCAGTTTTTTATATCACATGATTTGAACAATTTCTCTGTTGTCCACTGATACAAAACATTATTTTTATCATGCACAAAATTCTTATATACTGAATTTTCTTATTCTCTTTTAAAATTCTTTTAAAAAGAATAATAGATGTTTAATACTTACTGTACAAATATTGATGCAGAGAAATATAAAATATAAAGAAGAAGGAAAAAGCTAATAAAAAGCATACTATTAAGCAGAGGTAAAAATTTTCATGTATATCTTTCCAGACTTTTCTAAGTATATACAAACAAATATAATAATATAAAGATTAAGTCAGTCCCTGAGATGGTTTTGTAAGCTACTTCTTCATTTAAAATATATGATGAACAGCTCTCTGTATCTATAGAACATCTCTCTGTATCTATAAATGTCTATAAATATAGATCCAGAAAAATTTTTAATAACTGCATAAACTCCATTATAAAGTTTTTCTTACTCAAAATATACACTTAAAAATAGAAGAAAATATATTGTAAATATACACATACACTACTAAAAATGGTAGGTACAAGATGCAATGATCATCTGGTATAAAAGTGTAGGTAAATATGGCGTGAGGCATTGAAGCACAGTTGAAAAAATGTAGACCTTGGTGTTGGACTGAGTTTGTTTCATGCCTGGATGTACTTCTGCTTCATCATGGGACCTCAGGAAAGACACTTCACCTTTTGGAGCATTAGTTTCTTCCTCTATAGAATGGTATTTACAGCACACCTTTGTTATGAAGATAAGAGTGAATGAGTGCCTATCTTGGAGGCTGATGTAAAGTAAATGGTCAACAAGTGATACTGTTACTGTCTTTAGGGTTCATGGGTTTGCTTATGAACTCAGTCACTTACATGGGTCCTTAGTCATCAGGCGTAATGCTGAACGATGTCCTATTTGCTTTAAATAGGACTCAGAATTTTAATATGAGCAAAGGGTATCAGACCACTCTGGAACCAAATTAAATTGGTTGCTTAGCATTTGCAGTAGTTATTATAAATGTAATCTGAGTCTCTGCAACTTTTTTTTTTTTTTAAAGTTCATGGGTTATTTATTTATTTATTTTTGGCTGTGTTGGGTCTTCGTTTCTGTGCGAGGGCTTTCTCTAGTTGCGGCAAGCGGGGGCCACTCTTCATCGCGGTGCGTGGGCCTCTCACTATCGTGGCCTCTCTTGTTACGGAGCACAAGCTCCAGACGCGCAGGCTCAGCAGTTGTGGCTCACGGGCCTAGTTGCTCCGTGGCATGTGGGATCCTCCCAGACCAGGGCTCGAACCCGTGTCCCCTGCATTGGCGGGTGGATTCTCAACCACTGGACCACCAGGGAAGTCCCCCCACCCCCTTTGTATCTTATCAAAATTATTTCTTCCAGTCAGGAGCAGTTTCTGGCTGATACCTTTCTCTCCATTTTGATACACACCCAGTGATGTTATAGTGCCTCTTGCGGATTTGTTCTCTGGGCAAGTGCCCAGCTGGCTGTTGCCAGTGGCCAGCCCTTACCTCTGTGGAACTGAGACAAAGTTGGCTTTTCCCTCTCCACTTGGAGTTGCAGTTCCTGAGGCAGTCACCCTTGGACCTGTCCCAGTTGGAAGGGAGAAGCCCTCTGAGCCTGTGCTGTGTTCCTCTATGTGGCCGTGGTGTTGTTCACAGACATAAGAACTGAGAAGCTTCTCTTACCATTTTCTGTTCCACCTCCTGCCTGGGAGCCCTCATCTGAGAGGTAAAGGGTAGAAAATGAGTAGGAGAAGAAAGACGTAAGGATTATGGCAGGGAGGACTTGGGGCTGGACACTGAGATGGGAGAGCATCTGTGAACACCCAGCAGGCCAGTTGTCTAGGGCAGAGGGCCAGATACTATTTTAGGCTGCATGGGTCATTTGGTCTCTGTCATGTCTACTCAACTCTGCTATTGTAGCATGAAAGCTGCCGTATATAATTTATAAAGGAATGGGCCTGGCTGTGCTCCAGTAAAACTTTATTTATCGACACGTGTCCATTCTTAGCTCACTGGCCATACAAAAACAGGCAGTGAGCTGCATTAGGCCTATGGGCTGTAGTTTGCTGACCTGGTCTAGGCTAATATAGGAAACCTGAAGTCTGTAAGTTTGACGGTATCTATGCTGCCTGTATATTCTCTGCAGAGATCCTTTTTGTGTTCACTTAGTAAAGCTGAGTGAAAAATAACTTTGTAAATGCTGAGTAAATCCAAGGAGTGGGAGTTTTGCTGATCTTTGGGCAGTAGAGGAGAAGAAATGTTCCTCTTGAGGCCAGCTGGGATAGTGGCAGCAAAACGCAAAGTGAGAACCAGAGGGCGGTGAGTGTCTGATGGCTGTGTACCATAAGAAGGGCTGCCGTTCATTCTCTGCTGATGCCTTGCAGGTTTTGTGCTTGGTTTTAACAGGGGAAGCCAATCTTCATCTCCACACATGTTCTTTCATAATGAAACTATGTAATAGTTGTATCTCAGAGCTCTTTCATTTCAGGTATTTTGATTGTGTTGGGCTTTATTTTTCCATTTAAAAATATTTTTAGTATTTTTAGTATGCTCATGCCATGGCAACTTTGTTTGAAAGGTAATGGTCTCTTAAACAGATGGAGCTTTAGCCTTGAGGATGGGATGTGCTGGCATATGAAACGCTTGCACTCCTAGGCCAAGAGTTCATTAATTTTTAGGTAATAAATAGCTATCATTGATAGTTTATTTCATGTTTATTTAATTAATTTTTTTTTGCATGTTTAATCACCTACCATAATTTTTATCAACAGGATCCTTACTACAGATTTAATAACCTTAACTACAGATGGATCGCCTTGGATAACTGGACCTATATCAAGAAATTTAAAATCCCTTTTGACTTGAGGTACTTATGTGTGTATATCTATATTTATATCTATATCTATCTATTCATTTATTATTATTATTTGAACTTTTGTTCTTTTTCTGTCTGCAATAATCTTTTGTTTGTTTAGGTTGCATATCAGAACATTGTCAGACTAAAGCCTGTACTATAAAAGTGAATATATATGATTTATGTTTTGATTTGTGTATGAGGGTGGTGGCACTGATCATTAGTCACAAAATTATGTCTTATTCAGTCATTTTTCCAGTGGTTATAATGGAGTCGCCTAGACCTAGTCAATTCTCTTATCTGCCTTTCCTTTACCCTGCCCTCCCAGTAATCCATAGAGTGTATATATTTACAATATTGTCAAGTAGGATCAGAGATACATCCTTTGTTTGGTGTAGTGTTAACCAGCCACTGAAACTAAGGCATTGGCCTCACATGATGTCATGAGGCCATGAGGAAAACCATGGTATAGTTTTCAGTAATGTTCTATGTAGCAGAATGTAACCCAATTGTATCTACCACCATTATTGCTAAATTAAAAAAAAAACAAAAAACCCTTTTGTCCCTTTAATAGGATCTTTTTTGGGGTAATTATTTACTAGCTTCTTAAAAAAGAAATAAAGCCAGAAAATAGTGCTCAATATCATGAAGTTACTGTGTTCCAGGCTCTTATTTCCAGATAATACTTAAAATATCTCTAATAGGGGGTCCTTTTTCACCTTGAACTCAACATATCCGAAATTTAACCAACTGACTTTCCCACTGAAAGCTTGCTTTATATTCTAACAACCTCATTATTTCTCTTACTGTAATGCCATCTTCCCAATCTTCCGTGCCCAAGGAGTTTGTGGCTCATCATATCTTTTCTTCATCTCCCTGTCTTCGGTCTGTTTCTGAGTCCTGTTAATTTTTGCCTATCATTTCTCTTGATTCAGCCCCTGCCTCCTAATTTCCAAGTTTCCGCCTTTGCCTAGGCCTTTATTAGAGAGTACCTGGAATTAGGTCTATGCTGCCTAATTAGATTTCTTACTTTGTTTTTTTATTCTCCAGTCTTTCGTATGCAGAAACATTAGATTCATCTTTCCCAAATTTTGATTTTACCATGACATTCTTGCTTAAGAATGACGGTGTCTTCCTTTTCGATTGGCAGATCAAGTTTAATTTCCTCTGCTTGTCTGTGAAAATGCTGCTTACTGTTGCCAATCGTGCACCACTTCCTGCACCTCCATCCCCCCATCCCTCTCTCAGCCCTAGGCAACCACTAATTTATTTTTTATTTCCATGGATTTGTTTCTTGTGGAAATCTCAAAGAAATGGAATTATACAATATGTGGTCCTTTGTGACTGGCTTCTTTCACTTAGCATAATAATGTTTTCAAGTTCATCCATGTTGTCATATTCACCAGTACTTCATTTCTTTTTATTGCTGAGTGCTATTTTATTGTATGGGTATACATTTTATTTATTTTGTTCTTCTTTAAACTCTTGTCTCCTTCTTGAAGTCTTTCCTTATGACGTAAACTCTGATAGCACTTGTAGTCTATCCAACAAGACTGTACCACAAAGTACAAAAGATTGAAAGCTTTCTCTTTGTTTCCTGTGTTTTAGGCTTCAGTGCTAACCAGATTGCAGATTCCTTAAATTCAGAGACTGTTTTAGTTCCCTGTAAGGCTTAGCAGAGTGCTGGGCACACAATGTTTACTCATAGATACTTGTTTGTTGGTTAATGTGTTCTCTTAGTGTTAGTAAATATAATAGTTTGTGAAAATGTTTTATGTCTATTATTTAACTTGGTTCTTATAAGAATTTGTGAAGTTCTAGGAAACAAGTCAGTGCATGGAAATTAGAAGTCATGCTCATGATTTTATGGTGATTGAAATATTGTGAAGAAAGTTAAACTGAATCACTCAACATAAAAATGTATTAAAGCAATATTTCTGAAAATTTCATTGCAAACTCCCTTCTAAGAATGTATATTTTCTGTGAAATACTTATTCCTTTCGTTCTTAACTAATAAAAAAAGGCTAATTATCTAAGTTGATGTTCTATACATCTTGTTTTAAAAATCTTCTTTTTTTAGCAAACGGCGTAAAGTAAATTTGGTTTTTGAAGGCGTCGATACGGTTACAGTAGTCCTGCTCAATAATGTTCCTGTTGGCGAAACAGACAACACGTTCAGAAGCTATGTAAGTACATAATGACATCAGGTTAAAAAGAACCACTTGTATGTATTTGCGTTCATTGTTATCCTGAGTGGCAAGTACAAGTCCTTTGATGCACTGGGTAAGTTACTTTATCTCTCAGTTGCCATATTTGTAGAATGATGAAGACACTCAAACCCTATGGAATTATTGTGAGGATGTAATGAGCTAATTATATAAAGTGATCAGTATCAGTTTTTGGCACATAGGCAATGTTTGACAAATGCTGTTCCCTTCTCTGTTATTTGGTAATCCAGAGTTTCATGGGAAATGACGGTTGACAAACCATTTTAAAACAAAATGTTCCTTCCTTCCTGGAACAGTTACCTTAAGAGATTGTATCCTGATCTCCCTTCCCTTTCAAGGGTAGACTTTTCAAAACAAAAATAACTTATGACTTACAAATACATGCTATGGATAGCAGAGGGTCAGGTTATCATGAAGTGTCTAGGAAATCCTTGGCAATTCAAAGCCATGTGTAAATAGCCAGAGCAGACATTCCAGGGCTAAAGATAGTCTCTACTTGCTCTGTTTGCCTAGAACCATCATCTGTCAGTAAAAATAGCAGGAGAAAACCTAGAAATCTACGTTTGGGTAGGAGAATGTGATCAGTTATAACTAAAAGTAGGCAACTAAGTTATACTATTTTGGAGAAGTGCTTTCTCCTGCAAAAAGGCTGAACCTAAAGATTTCAATTATTTTATGCATCTTTCATACATTCTGCCTATATCTAAAATTTTACACAGGAGGCTACTCTCACATTTGTTCTTTCCCTTTAATTTAGAGCTTTGATATTACACATGTGGTCCAAGCAGTAAACGTCATTGAGGTGCATTTCCAGTCACCAGTGATATATGCGGACCAGAGGAGTAAAGTTCACACTCACTACAGCGTGCCCCCCAACTGCCCTCCGCGTGTGCAGGATGGCGAATGCCATGTCAACTTTATTCGCAAGGTAACAGTCTCGCAGTGGAGGGGCTTTAGCCTTGAGGATGGGATGAGGGCGTATGAAATGCTTGTTTGAAGACTCCAGTTGTATTTCAGAAGTTGGGCATCTCTTTCCTGCCCCCTTAGTGGGATTTAAAAATTAGAAATAAGAACCAGAAGTTACAAGAATTTTTGTAGAGAGCTTGTCTTTCTAGGTTTTCTTCTTGAGGAGTGCTTCAGAACTTAGATAACATTGGAAAAAGAAGAAAAATAGGTGACTGATAATGTACCTTTACAATTTTTTTTTTTTGACTGTGCCGTGAGGCTTGCAGGGATCTTAATTCCCCGACCAGGGATTGAACCCATGCCCCCTGCAGTGGAAGCGCAGAGTCCTAACCAATGGACCGCCAGGGAATTCCCCCTTTACAATTTTTTTAAAACAACACCTGGGTTTATCAGACTTTTCACCAGACTGTAGGGTTCATATTCATGAGTGATTCTTATTACTAGCCTTCTGCAACTGTCAATATATTTGCTGACATGCGATTTTTTACTGCTAGGTTCTCATAAAATCTAACAAAACCCACAGGTGATACATATTCTTTGTGTATGATCTCGGTATAGATGACTTGGATTTATCCTAATACGTGGATGAATTAGTATATTGTGTGACACTTAGTTTTTAGTTTTATTTTTACTTAAAATTTTTTTAATTGTGGTAAAATACACATAACACAGAACTTACCATCTTAACTATTTTAAGTGTACAGTTCAGTAGGATTAAATATACTCACATTGTTGTGAAACCTATCTCCGGAACGTTTTCGTCTTGCAAAACTGAAACTCTATACCCATTAAAAAACAACTCCCCGCTTTCCCCAACTCTCAGCCCCTGGCAACCACCATCTTTCTGTTTCTAGGAGTTTGACTCCTCTAGATACCTCATATAAGTAGAACCATAGAGTATTTGTCTTTTTGTGACTGGCTTAGTTCACTTAGTATAATGTCCTTAAGGTTCATCTGTGTTTAGCACATGTCAGAATTTCCTTCCTTTTTAAGACCAACTAAATTCCGTTGTATATTGGGTTGGCCAAAAAGTTCGTTCGGGCTTTTCGATAGCCTCTTACGGGAAAACCCGAACGAACTTTTTGGCCAACCCATACCACAGGTGCCTAAAGCTCAGTGTGTCCAACACTGCACTTGGGATCTAAACCCTGCTCCCAGGGCTCCCTGTCTCCCTGAATGGAATACCATTCAAAGCAGTCATTCAAGCCAGAAGCCTCAGAGTTATTTTTGATACCTCCCTGTCTCTTTTTTTTTTTTTAATTTATTTATTTTATTTATTTTTGGCTGCATGTGGGCTTTCTCTAGTTGCGGTGAGCGGGTATGATGCACGGGCTTAGTTGCTTCCAGGCATGTGGGATCTTCCTGGACCAGGGCTCGAACCCGTGTCCTCTGCATTGGCTGGCGGATTCTTAACCACTGTGCCACCAGGGAAGCCCCCTGTCTCTTTTTTAAAAGAGATCCGGAAGTCCTTTTGCTGATGTCGATGCTACCTTTTCAGTAGTTCTTGAATCTGCTCTTGCTCCATTTCTACTCCCGTGCTTGGGTTCAATATATTACCATTTCTTGCATCAAATATTGCCCTGGTTGCCTAACTGGTACCCTACGACCTCGTTTGCCTTCCTGCAATTAATTTGCCAAGGAGCAGCCAGAATGTTCCTTTCAGATAAAAATCATAGCACCCCCCTTTGTAAAACTCTTCAACAGTTTCTTGTTGCTTTTAGGTGAAAGTCCAAAGTTCTTAGCTCAGGCTGCCCCGTGCCCACTGCTCCAGTCTTCTGCCCATCTCTTCCCATTGTTTTCTCTTAATTTCCTGGAATGCATCATATTCTCTTGCATCTTGAGGGCTTTGCATATGCTGTTCCTTCTGAAAAGGATGCATTCACTTCCCTCTCCCCTAGACACACTGGAGAAGTGGTACTCACCTTTCACATCTCCATATAAAAGTCACTGTTATTCAGGGAAACTTGTCTTGACACCTGTTCTCCCCCCATCATATGTTCCCTGTCTATTGCCTTTGGATTTGTGACTATTTGTTCAATGCTTCAGTTTCTTGTTATACTGTGAGTGCTGTAAGCAGAAGGACTGTTTCTGTTTTGTATCTTGATATACTTCCAGCCTGAAACATAGAAAGCACTTCACAAATATTTTTGAATAAGTGAAAACTTTTATTTGGAGAGATTGTATGAATAAGTGTGATTTGTAGCCCTTGCTGGGGAAAATAATCTGCCTTATAAGATGTTGAATATTTTTGCCCTCCTCCTTCTCTCTATCCCTAATAAAAGGATTATATATCTGAACTTAAAAACTCTCCAATAAACATCCCCAAGATGGTTCTCATTCTGAGCATGAGAATCTGATATTTAAGTGGTGATTTTATATGATGTGGATGCTGTGAAGTGGTTTTATTTATTTATTATTTTTTTAAACATCTTTATTGGAGTATAATTGCTTTACAATGGTGTGTTAGTTTCTGCTTTATAACAAAGTGAATCAGCTATACATATACATATATCCCCATATCCCCTCCCTCTTGCGTCTCCCTCCCTCCCACCCTCCCTATCCCACCCCTCTAGGTGGTCACAAAGCACTGAGCTGATCTCCCTGTGCTATGCGGCTGCTTCCCACTAGCTATCTATTTTACATTTCGTAGTGTATATATGTCCATGCCACTCTCTCACCCTGTCACATCTCACCCCTCCCCCTCCCCATATCCTCAAGTCCATTCTCTAGTAGGTCTGTGTCTTTATTCCCGTCTTGCCACTAGGTTCTTCATGGCCTTTTTTTTTTTTTTCCCCTTAGATTCCATATATATGTGTTAGCATATGGTGTTTGTTTTTCTCTTTCTGACTTACTTCACTCTGTATGACAGTCTCTAGGTCCATCCACCTCACTACGAATAACTCAATTTCGTTTCTTTTTATGGCTGAGTAATATCCCATTGTATATATGTGCCACATCTTCTTTATCCATTCATCTGTTGATGGTGTGAAGTGGTTTTTAGTCTTTGTTTTTCTCTGTAATAGAAACTAAATTATCTCTGTTTTAGATAAATACAGAGCTTAGGAAATAATACTTAAATGAGAACAGTTTGGGCAAATCCTCAGGCTCTATCCTACAAGTGTTCCATTCAGGAAGATCTCAGTACTTCTTCTGGTGCTTGTTCTTTTTTAAAAGCTTAACTCACAGCCTCACAAAATTTAATTGACTGTGTTTTACAAATATTTTTTTTTCTTTTAAGAAGAGGGAATTAGAAAAATTCTGCTCTGATCACCTGTGTCAGTGTCTAAATGCTGAACTGATTGTTTTTGGGCTGTAAGTTCAGAAACCAGGATTTCTGAATTCATACTGGAGGAAATAGGGGTTGGCAAGAAACTCTAGTTAGAGTTTCTTAAACTGTTGTATCTTTATCTTTCAATCTGTTTCTTTATTCTTTATAGTTATTACATTTAAATATTATAGTGGGTGCAGAGATATTTGGGAGAAATTTAAAGAGTAACTATTGTGTTGCTTCAGTGTAATATGCTTTTGAAGAATAAATGTACATAATTAGATTTTATGGTCTTAGAACATTTCTGCCAAATTTAACTCTGTTGCCTAGGTTGATAGATTAGTTATTGTTTTAGTTATCTATTGCTGTGTAACAATTATACCAAAACTTATCAGCTTAAAACAACATTTATTATCACAGTTTCTGTCAGTCAGGAATGCAGGTGTGGCTTAGCTGGGTACCTCTGGCTCAAGGTCACTCATGAGGTTACAGGCAAGCTGTGGACCAGGGCTGCAGTCACCTTAAGCCTGGATGAGGCCTACCTAAGCTCACCCATGTGGTTATTGGCAGGCTTCAGATGGGCTTCCAGGCTCACTCATGTGGGCCTGTCTACAGAGCTGCCTTACGGCATGGCAGCTGACTTCCCCCTTGGCCAAGAGAGAGCTGAGAGAGCACCCAAAACAGAAGGTGCACTCTTTTATAACCTAATTTTGGACGTGCTCTCACTGCTGTTGTATTCTGCTGGTTAGAAGTGATTCATTAGGTCTAATCCGTACTCAAGGGGAGGGGATTACACAAGGACGTGAATACCAGGAGAGGATCATTTTGGGTCATTTAGATGCTGTATATGGGACACACACACACTATTATGGACTTAATTCTGTGCCCCCCAAATTTGTATATTAAAGTCCTAACCCTCAGTAAGGTGAAAATGTCACTCTATTTGGAGATGAGGTCTTTAAAGAGGTGATTCAGTTAAATGAGACCATTAGGATTAGTCCTGATCCAGTATGGTTGATGTCCTTATAAGAAGAGGAAATTTGGACAACAGAGGGAGACACTAGGGGCGTGTGTGTGTGTGTGTGTGTGTGTGTGTGTGTGTGTGTGTGTATAGAAAAGGCTATGTGAGGGCACAGGGAGAAGGTGGCCATCTGTAAGCCCAGGAAACCAAACCTGCCAACACCTTGATCTTGGACTTCCCAGCCTCCAGAGCTATGCGAAAGTTAATTTCTATTGTTTAAGTCACCCAGTTTGTGGTATTTTGTTACAGCAGCCCTAGCAAACTAGTACACATGTACATAATATTTTAAAAGAAAAAGGTTTTCATAATGTTTAAGTTTCATGGTAATTAGAATTGATCTTCTTTTTTTCCCTTAAAATTACAGGCACAGTGTTCCTTTAGTTGGGACTGGGGGCCTTCCTTTCCTACCCAGGGCATCTGGAAAGATGTTAGAATTGAAGCCTATAATATTTGTCATCTGAACTACTTCACATTTACCCCCGTATATGGTAAGCTAAGAGGTGTGATTTCTTGTTTTTCTTTTTTGAGCCTCCTCTATGTTATAAAAATTGGATTTATAATTTGAATATATATATAGTTGGCCCTTGAACAACATGGGTTTGAACTGTGCGGGTCCACTTATGTGTGGATTTTTTTCAACAAATACTACAGTACTACATGATCCGAGGTCTGTTGAATCCATTGATTCAGAACTGTGGATGTGGAGGGCTGAATTTGAGCATCAGTGGATTTTGGTATCTCCAGCAGGTCCTGGAACCAATCTGCTGTGGATACCGAGGGACAACTGTACTTTTCAGAGACTTATTTAAAAAAAAATTTATGACACATTAAATGTAGAAAAGTGAAAAATATGTACAAACTGATTTGTCATGAAAAATTTTTAAAAATTAATTTATTTTTGGCTGTGTTGGGTCTTCGTTGCTGCACGCGGGCTTTCTCTAGTTGTGGCGAGCGGGGGCTACTCTTCATTGTGGTGCACAGACTTCTCATTGCGGTGGCTCCTCTTGTTGCGGAGCGCGGGCTCTAGCCACGCAGGCTTCAGTAGCTGTGGCGTGCAGGCTCAGTAGTTGTGGCGCATGGGCTTAGTTGCTCCACGGCATGTGGGATCTCCCTGGACCAGGGCATGAACCTGTGTCCCCTGCATTGGCAGGCGGATTCTTAACCACTGCGCCACCAAGGAAGTCCCTGTCATGAAAATTTACTGTATAAAGCAGTTAAGTAGGTGGGTACCTACCTTTTAACATATTCTGAAAAATAGAAAATGAGAGGAAGAAAGAAAGAAAGAAAAGAAAGGAAAGTGGGAGGAAGGGAGGGAAGGAAGCTCTGTTCTCCCAAGCTGTTTCTTAAAAGAATTTGGGCTGCTGGCTTGCACTCCTTTTTGCTGCCCCTGTAGTCACTTTCAGAACTCCATGGTGCTGAGTTCTTGGTTTGCTTAAATCATTGGGCTGACTTTCTGTCACTGCACATTTTCTCCTCTGAAGGCCATGACATACCAGCCTTGTTAAGAGTTGAAAATAAACTGGAAGACAGACAAGGCATTAAAGAAACTCTCATAAGGTAAAGAATACTACTTTTTCAGTTGAAAGGAGCATTGAAGAAAACCCTCAGAAATCTCACAGATGTCAATGAATTGGTTAAAAACTGGTCAAATATTTGTTGAGTTCTTTGCCCAGCACTGTGTGTATTTGGCATAGAAAAGAAGTATAATGTGTTTACTCATCCCAGCAAGTTGGTTGAGGTGGGGAGGGGAGATATAAACAATTATCAAGCCAAACTAGATTGTGTCATAGTCTTCGGCATGGCAGCCCCAGTAGTTCAGAAAACCAGAGATCAAAGAATTTGAGAAGTTACGGAAATCAGGGTGAAGGTGGAGGCAAATGGGATTTTAAATGATAACTCACGATGCTCTGTCCAGGTCCGTGCAGGCCTAACTAGATGAAGTCTGTAAGCAAGTATGTGGTGTGTCCATACAAGAGTTCTGTTGTCTTTAGGGCCCTGGTGACCCTAGATTTCTCTTCAATGGAGCCAAATCTGTGTTTTCTAAAGGGAGAAGACAAAAGCATATCAGAGATGGTTGATAATTGAGGAAGTTATTAGGTGCTGCTGGCATTTTTAAATGTTTAAAAGACATTGGAGGGCTTCCCTGATGGCGCAGTGTTTGAGAATCTGCCTGCCAATGCAGGGGACACGGGTTCGAGCCCTGGTCTGGGAAGATCCCACATGCCGCGGAGCAACTGGGCCCGTGAGCCACAACTACTGAGCCTGCGCGTCTGGAGCCTGTGCCCCGCAACAAGGGAGGCCACGACAGGGGAAGGCCCATGCACCACGATGAAGAGTGGCCCCCGCTTGCTGCAACTAGAGAAAGCCCTCGCACAGAAACGAAGACCCAACACAGCCAAAAATAAAAAAAAAAAAAAAAAAAAAAGGCATTGGAAGATCTAATGTAAATTGTACATATAAATGTGGCTGTTTAGAGCTTTCTAGTTTAGTGTTTCTCAAACTATTCTTCAGAGGCTCAACCCGAATTGAGCCTTGCTATGAAATCAAATACATAACGGTTCACTCCCCCCCATCCCCACCTGTAATTTTTCTCAGGTGTATATAATAAAACCTACTGTAAGAAGGGGTCTGATTTTGCCAGAAGTTATTTATTTATTAGTTTTGAAGTTTAATCAGTGTTTTTGGTGGTTAGCAAAAAGTGCTATGAGTTCCAGGTATCCTGATATCTGAAAAAATTTGAATAACACTGCTCTAGTTTAATTTAAAATTTTGAATATGAAGCTAAACATTTCTTCCTGAATATGACTCATTAGGGTTCAGTTTATTCACCATTAGTGACTGGGCGAATTTTATTTGAATTAAATCAATTTAAGTGATGCTTAAAATTTAATTTAGACTCAGTGTAATCAATTATCCATATCAACTACATTTTTGATGTTTTATGACTATAATATATTTTGTACTTAACATAGGGAAAAATATGTTTCCTGTTCAGAGGATGTGTCCTGTGCATATTAAGCAGTAATTCTTATATTTTTGATTAATTTTGTAGATTTCAATTTGGTTACTTGATGTAATAGAGAAAATTGAAGCATAAACTTATGAAAGCATTAGGAGAGGAACTTCCTTTAGGATTTTTTCAGAATTTTTTTTTTTCAGTTTAAATCAATAGAAACTTAGAAGTTGAAAATAATAGAGAATAAACTAATATATTCTGGATACTTTTTGCATTTATTTGGTACACAGTTTGAGGCAGGCATTGAGAGTTACTAAACATTTTTTAAAAGGATTAGTTCATAATCAAAAGTAGGTACATAGAATTTTTATTTAAAATCAAATACTGTATTCATTTTTAAAATTTAAGTGTGAAATGAGGTTAGTCAAAACTAATGCAAGCAGTGGCTAATCTCTGTATAATAGTACTATAGATAGTTCGTATTTTATTCTTCTAAATTTTTCTATTGAGCCTATATTGTCTCTATAATAAGGGAAGAAAGCAGTTAAACTAATCTAGTATCTAGTAATTTCAGCCAGCTTATTATGAAAGGCTAAACTACTTTAACTTTGTGGCACTTTGTGCTTTCTGCCGATTGAGGCTAGAAGAAAATAACCTTTTTGCTTTTCCAAATGTTTAATTTATTTCTTAATTTAAAATTAGTGAGTTTGACCCTAAAGATCAAATGACCAACCATAGTTCCCCAATTTAATTGTATAAAATATGACAGAAAAAAGGCTGTTAGACTTTTAAAAACTAACTTGAAATTTTTGTGAATTAATTTTCTTTATGTATATATATATATATATATATTTTTTTCTTTTCTGCATTCTTAACCCTTAGCATAGTGGTTTCTAAACTTTTGTACTTTTGAATATCCTTTGGTCATTTGTTTAATTTTGCCCTAACCTCAGCTTCCTAAATGATTTTCACATATTCTTAATGTTTAGTGTAATAAAAGCAAATTTATATTTGGAAAAAATAGTGAGGTCAAAGGGAAACGAGTTACTCTCATTATCTCTTAGGCTCTTACCATTTATCTGGGTTTTGAGAGATACCAATTTATTTATTTATTTATTTTATTATTTTTTTTTTTAAAATTTATTTATTTATTTATTTTTATTTTTGGCTGTGTTGGGTCTTTGTTTCTGTGCGAGGGCTTTCTCCAGTTGTGGCGAGCGGGGACCACTCTTCATCGCGGTGCACGGGCCTCTCACTGTCGCGGCCTCTCTTGTTGTGGAGCACAGGTTCCAGACACGCAGGCTCAGTAGTTGTGGCTCACGGGCCTAGTTGTTCCGTGGCATGTGGGATCCTCCCAGACCAGGGCTCGAACCCGTGTCCCCTGCATTGGCAGGCAGACTCTCAACCACTGCGCCACCAGGGAAGCCCGATACCAATTTATTGATGTGACTTTCTCTAAAACGTCATTAGAAAATATTTATTTGAATGTGTGTATGTGTGTGTGTGAGAGAGAGAGACATACATTCATTTATTGATCATCTCCATGCTAAGTCTTTCGTAATTGTAATCTGATGTAAATTGTTCATATTAGGCCCTAAAATTTATTAGGGAGGGATGGTTGTCTAGTTTTATGAACTTTTCATAAGGTTGCATAGACATATTAAGTCCAAATATATAATAAGTATGTTCTGATGAAACACTGCATTGTTTAATCTTCTGTTACCACAGTTAGAAAGAAATAAAATAGAGATGTTTTTCAACATGTAAATCTTCCTGTTGAGCTGAGGTGAGCTGTGGACCTTTGACCTGTGCTTGGGCAATTCCATTCCTCACAGATGCTGCCTTCCCGACCGTATCCACATTTACTTTCTGCCTTAGCCTAAAGCACCCCGTCTCTTCATTCTTGAAGACATAGCCTTTGAGTTGGAAGAGTGGGCCTAGCTCCTAGCTCGACCCTAGCCTGCCCAACAGTGGCCTTTATTGAAGGTCATTGCTGCCCTTTGCTTACAGCTTAATACAGAGAATATAATATTACAACGTAGCAAAGATTTGTCAATCTTGCTTAGTGCCTTGTTTAATGCATTCCTTTTTGAATGCAAGCATGCATTCATTTTTTTCTTACATTCATTTTGAATCTCTTTTTCATTACCCATAAAATGAAGGTATTCACCCTCGAAAATATATTTATGGGTAGGTAGGTTGCTTGAATAATCTCTGACTAGCTGCCTTGTTGTGTAACTCGATTTTTTTTTTTCTCTAGAACTTACCAATTTATGTTGTTTGGTGAGGGGGGGTGGGGGGATTTTGCTTTGTGTCTGTTTGGTTTTGATTTCATCTTTGAGGATTTTGTCCTGCTGAATAGGCAAGGAGATCTTGCTGCTTGGGAAAGAAGGGGAAAACAGCTGTTGTAACTAACTGTAAGCCTGCTTTTCTGGCTAATGCAAGCTGTTAGCTCTTTGAAAAGCAGCTACTGTAGTCTGTCCTCTAATTCTGGCAGGAGCATGGGGATATAGCCTCTGTTTGAATTTCAACATTCTGTGGCTTGTTGTCATTGCTGTTGCTTCAAATGCACAAGACTATCTCTTCATTGCAGCTTTGCATCACCTATGAAAGATGCAAGATGAAGCGAGCAGGCAGAAGGAGGAGCTGGGAGGAGCTCAGCAGGGCTGATCAAGGCAGCCATCTTTGAATAGCTTGCCCCCCAGTGGGATGAAGCATCTTTTTCATCTTACATAAGCAGTCCACCAACGTTTGCAGATCCATCCCATGCTGACCTGAGTGTTCTTCCATGTCCCTGCTGGTTCTTAGCCCTTCCAAATGCCATCCTGTATTCTTAACTGTGACCTTCGGGTATATTTTGTTTCTTTAAGTAGATTCAACATCTTTGCTCTTTGTGATTGGGGTGTAATTCATAGTGCCCGTCAAGTTTCACAGACAGTAATTATTCAAGAAATATATTTACGCTGTTTGGCAGAAATGCTCACATAACTGTTGTCATGCGTTTGTCAGGTAGTTTAGGTTACAAAGATAGTATTTTGACAAATGGAGGAACTGTGCAACCATGTAATTATGCATTTAGTGGAAGGTCAGAGACATTCTTTTTTTTTTTTAATCCTCATTCTTTATTATTTACTTATTTATTTATGGCTGTGTTGGGTCTTCGTTTCTGTGCGAGGCCTTCCTCTAGTTGCGGCGAGCGGGGGCTGCTCTTCATCGCGGTGCGCGGGCCTCTCACTATCGCGGCCTCTCTTGTTGCGGAGCACAGGCTCCAGACGTGCAGGCTCAGTAGTTGTGGCTCATGGGGCTAGTTGCTCCGCGGCATGTGGGATCTTCCGAGACCAGGGCTCGAACCCGTGTCCCCTGCATTGGCAGGCAGATTCTCAACCACTGCGCCACCAGGGAAGCCCCAGACACATTCTTTATATTTGTAGATTTCAGTGTTTTTTCTTTTTTATAAGGACACTCATATTAAGAGGCTAATATTTTATGGTTACAGTGGCTTCAAATGCTTTGTTTCACATTATATGTATTTGCTGTTAGGACTTAGGATTCTGAAGGACAAAAAGCACCTTTGCTTTTGGTCTTCCTCATTATTCATATGCAAATTTCAATCTGTGCGTGCCTGCTAGTGTCTTTCCTTTTGATAGGCGCCTCTGTGAGAGATGCGTAGAAGGTAGAGAGCACTGGAGTTAGGAAACCTGGGCCCTTGTCCTGTCCACTGGCTCGGGAGCTTTGAGCTAGTTCTGCAGTCAAGGCCTCAAATACCACAACTGCAAAGTAACTAGGAGATGGCCAAGTTTCTTTTGCCTCTAACATTCCTCGGTTCTTTCCCTGTGTTTGTAAATTACAGCACTCATTACAGCCTAGTGAGGGTGTAAGTGTGGAAGAACCAGTTTTTTCTGAAGCTAGATATATGATTAAATGAAGGTACTGATATTTGAGGCTTAATTACAATCAGTTAAAGCAAGGCTTAAGGTGTAGTTTGAGAGTAAGTCTTTCTGTAGTTATGGACACACTTGAATTAATGTAACTCAGCCGTCTTATTTTTCTACTTCCATGTCTTCCTATACGTTTTCTTTTTTTCCTCTTAGACAACCGAATAAAGCTGTTTTTTGTTTTTTTTGTTTTTTTAATTTTTATCCTGACCACATCTTGACAAAGAAGTGGACTACATGGGACTATAAAAGGAGCTGGTACATTTTAGAGGGTTTTAAAAGTTAATGTACTGGGACTTCCCTGGTGGTCCAGTGGTTAAGAATCCACCTTCCAATGCAGGGGACGTGGGTTTGATCCCTGGTAGGGATCCCACATGCCACGGGGCAACTAAGCCCCTGTGCTGCAACTACCGAGCCTGCGTGCTCTAGAGTCCTCATGCCACAACTAGAGAGAACCCCGCACGCCGCAACGAAAGATCCCACACACTGTGACAAAGATCCCGTGTACCACAACAAAGACCCGACACAGCCAAATAAATTAAAAAAAAAAAAAAAGGTTAATGTATTGGCCACATCTACACAAATTGAAGTTGTCCTGAAGATTGTTTGCATGAAGAAGCAGGACACGTTCATCTGGGCTGTGCAGCTGGTTACCCTTTCTACAAATTCCCATCCGAGTCAGACTCATGGTGATTTGTTTGTTTGTTTGTTTGTTTTTGAAGAAACCTCACTGAATCAGCTTTGGAAGAATCTGAAAATGAATCAATGGCCAGAACCACATTCTCTGCCCTGCCCTGGGTTGCCCACCTGGTTGAGGTTAAATGGAACAAACTATAGACTGTAGTGTCTTCTGCAGGGAGCAGGGCATCAGCTAGGACATCGCTGAGGCTCTAGGCCAGGGAAGGCCTCAAGTTGTAGAGAGAGCTCATCAGCTTGCTCTCCACCCTGTTTTGATAATGAGTTCCTGTCCTGTTTGGGCCCAGGGTTGATTAGTCAGGGTGAGGAAGGATGCAAAACTTGGTGTCATTGAGAGGGAGACCTGGGAGGGGATTTTAAGTCATTTAGTAAACTTTCTTCTTTCTTATCCCATCCCCAGTACTTT
This sequence comes from Balaenoptera acutorostrata, assembly GCF_949987535.1. Taxonomy (NCBI): domain Eukaryota; kingdom Metazoa; phylum Chordata; class Mammalia; order Artiodactyla; family Balaenopteridae; genus Balaenoptera; species Balaenoptera acutorostrata. Next base: position 22,770,475 of record NC_080068.1, on the reverse strand, counting down.
GTCCATTTTTGAAATGATCTTGCATTCCACTTCAGGAGAGCTGGGGGTGATAGGTATTCTTTAGGAAAGGATAACTTGTTAGTGCTGGAAGAGTTATGCTGGGAAGCTGCATTCTAGAAATGGGTCTTGATTTATAAGAGGGAGCTCTCCTTAACTAGAAATAAGATTATACATTTTAAAATTAGCCAGTGAAAAGAAGTGACCAGGTAATACCAGGAAAATTATTATTTAAGACTCTCAGTATGCTCTGTGAACCTAAACTACTGAAATTCTCCATGGCTTCTGGAAGGAAGGGTTGTACTTCATTTGGAAGAAGAAAAGAGGGCAAAATATGTTGGTGTAGGGTATTTGGTAATGACACGATAGGCTTGTAAATCTTCATGTTGGGTTTTTAATTCCTCAGCTTTAGTTTTTTCATTTAGTGGCACCCGAGGGAGTTAACAGGATGAGCTCCAGAGGAGTGCCGATTTACTTTAGAACTTTCCATGCTAGAAGCAATAGAAACTGGACAATTTTGCCAGTAACCTTTGGGAATTACTCTGTTTGTCTTCCTGCTGGAGGCCCTTACAAGCAGCTGATTCTCTGCTGAAGAAGTGATAGGAAACGGCCGAGGAGCCTGCCTTTTTAAAAAAATTTTTGGCTACACCGCGCGGCATGTGGGATCTTAGTTCCCTGACCAGGGATCAAACCCGTGCCACCTGCATTGCAAGGCGGAATCTTAACCACTGGACCGCCAGGGAAGTCTCAGGGAGCCTGGTTGAACTTGGTGGTTATTGGTTGGTAGGAGAGGCCTAGAGGGCAGAACTAAAACCTCTAGGTGGAAATGAAAGAAAAGTGGATTTCAAATCAGTGTAGAGAACGACTTTCCAATAGTCAAGGCTAGCAGAAAGGGAGGCAGAGGTTTTTTGTCATTATATTAAAGATATTAAAGACAGGTTAGAATGGCCTTTCGGAGGAAATATGTTAGGGTAGAGAAAAGCAAACTTTTTCTGTAAAGGGTCAGGTAGTGAATATTTTAGCTTTTTGGGCCATATGGCCTTTGTTGCAGTTACTCAACTCTGCCTTTGTAGCATGAAGGCAACCGAAGACAATATGTAAAATGTGAGCATGGCTGCTGTCTGGCCTGCTGGGCTGCCATGACAAAATACCGAAGACTGGTCGGCTTCAACCACAGAAATTGACTTCTCACAGTTCTGGAAGCTGGGAAGTCCAAGATCAAGGTGCTGGCTGATTTGGTTTGTGTTGAGGGCCTGCTTCCTGGCTTGTAGATGGCCAGCTTTCTAGTTGTGTTCTCACATGGTTGGGGGCTGGGGGGGTGTGTGGGGAGAGAGAGAGAAAGAAAGAAATTGATCTCTTCCTCTTCTTATAAGGCTACTGACCTATCAGAATAGGACCCCACCCTTATGAACTCATTTAACCTAATTACCTCCTAAAAACCCCGATCTCCAGATAGAATCACATTAGGGGTTAGGGCTTCAACATATGAATTTTGGGAGGAATGATACAATTCAGTCCATAGCAGCTGTGTTCCAATAAAATTTTATTTATAAAAATAGGAGGTGGTCCAGGTTTGGCCCAAGGACCATAGTTTGCTAGCCTGTGGTCTAGAGGAAATCAAACACATCAGAAAGTAGACTAAGTGATCTGTCAGCACACTTCTAGTTCACCAGTTTTGTGAATCTGTGCTGTTTTGGTCAAAGACTCAGCCAAAGGACATATTTGATGTCTATCATAGCTTGACATCATTAAATGTTCTCCTATATAATAAGATCCTCTCCCCACTGTAAAAATCCTGAGCACCACTAAGATGTGGTTTGGGGGAAATTATTTGGATTGATTTGGCAGAATTTAGAGGTTAAATGTACAGTCTCTAGTTTTATAGCTACTTTATTTATTTATTTATTATTTATTTTTGGCTGTGTTGGGTCTTCGGTTCGTGCGAGGGCTTTCTCTAGTTGCGGCAAGTGGGGGCCACTCTTCATCGTGGCGCGGGGACCGCTCTTCATCGCGGTGCGTGGGCCTTTCACTACCGCGGCCCCTCCCGTTGCGGGGCACAGGCTCCAGACGCGCAGGCTCAGTAGTTGTGGCTCACGGGCCCAGCTGCTCTGTGGCATGTGGGATCTTCCCAGACCAGGGCTCGAACCCGTGTCCCCTGCATTAGCAGGCAGATTCTCAACCACTGCGCCACCAGGGAAGCCCACATACAGTATTTTTTAACATTAAGAAATTCTTGACATGGTACCATAAATAAATAGCTAGGGAAGCCCCAGTCTCTAGTTTTAGACTGTCTTGGTTCACATCTGCCACTTACTAGTTATGTGATCTTGGGCGAGTTACTTAATTCCTCTGTCTCAGTTTTCTCATTTACAAAATGATGATAGTAGTGGAATTTACCTTATAGCAATGGTGTGATGCTTAAATAAGTTAATACATGTTGAGAGCATAAAACAATGCCTAGCTCATAGTAAGTTCTTGGTAAATGTTATCTATTATTATTTCTTGAAATAAGAGATAGTAAGGGAAACCAGAGGGAATATGATTTTGAGTTAAAGGTGAGGTAGCTGTCAAAGATTTAGGGATGTTTTAGAAAATAAACAGCTTTGGATCGCATTGGAGTCTGTGCTGTTTAAGAACAATAAAAATGTGGTAAAGGGAATATGAATATTTTTCTAAACAACCTTGAATTCTCCTATCCTAGTATTATCACACGTTTGTACTTGTCCACATCCCATTAGACCCTTAGCTCATGAGGGCAGGGGCTATGTTCATTTACCTCCCATCACTTAGCAACGAACATGGCACTTAGATGGTTCTCAGTACACATTTCTTGGATAAATAATTACATTTAAAATGCATCTTTAGTTTTTCCACATCTGAATTAATTCTAATACATCTAAGTTTATAACTTATTATATGGCTTAAAAACCCTCAGTATTTTTACTTTATAAAAAGGAACAAGCAAGTATGTTTGATAAATCAAGACTGATAAATGTTGGAAGATTTATGTTATCTTTTCATTTGTAATTTTCTATCTGTGCCATATTTATAAAGTTTTTGTGACTTATGATTGTAACATTTTTAGAGTAGAAGTATATATAAAAATATAATTTTGGTTATTCTTCTCTAGAATTAAGGATTAAACTCTAAACATTAAAAGAGAATTTTCACTGAACTTTTGATCAGGATTGCATTTGTGGAGCACTTATAGTTTAGTAGCTGCTTTGGTCTTTTTTTCAGTGAATCCTACATAATATATATGTATTTTTTCTTTTTCTCTTTATACCTTAGATAACAATATCCAGGAGTGGAATCTTGAAATAGAGTCTTCTTTTGATGTTATCAGTTCAAAGCCAGTTTTGGGTCAAGTGATTATAGCCATCCCTGAATTAAAAATACAACAGACAAACAGCGTTGAACTTCATCATGGGGAAAGGATTGTTAAACTCTTTGTGAAAATTGACAAGGTGAATGATGGTACTTTCCGAGAAGCACTAAGATGAAAAGCAGTGTTGTTCAAAAGAAATGCTTAGAAAGAAGGACCTGAGTATTAAAGAAAAGTGTACTTTTTCCATTTTTTTCTTTACTTTTAATCTGTTATATATTTTGTGTGTGTGCAAGCTAAGGAATGATTTTCCCAAATTTTAAGATTAAGAAAACGGAGGTTATGTGATTAATTTGGCATCCTCTCCTCTCAAAAAGTCAGGTGTGTTATATTTTAATTTTTCTGCAGTATTTGGAGTATCCTAAATCCAAAATACATTCTAAGCATCATACTTAAATGCTGTGATTATTTTTGGTATTTGTAAACTATTTTGAATATTGGTACTTATTCTACATACAGAATTCTAATTCTAAACTTATGATCTTTCGTAAGTAGAAGTGGACTGGATTTTACCTTTTCTTTTTCCTTTTCTTATTCCTCTAATTGACAATTGTGAGCTGAAAAGGATAGAGCAAATCAGCATTCAGTAACTGTTCAGATAAAGTAAGAACTCAAAACACTTTTCTAGTTCTGGGCTTGAAAGAAGAGTTAACCTCAAAGTCCAATTCTAAATGTTAAGAATGTAGAATAAATGTTAGCTGAGTGTTGCAATGGGCAGAGCTGTTTTTCTGAATGCCCACGTTATTCTGTTCTTTGCTTTCCCTTCTGGTATGTTAATCCATGCTAAACTCCTAGCATGTTGATTTTTAAATATTATCTATGGATTGGTATAATTTGGCATAATACAAGGAGGGAGATTTATATTGCTCTGTGCTTATCTATGAGAAACTGATGTGATGCTCTGAATTACTATATTATTTTGCTGAAAATATGCTACAGATTACTTAGACTGACATATTATTATTTTTTAAAAGAGTGTTACTATAGAAACTTGGTGGCCTCATGGACATGGAAACCAGACTGGGTACAACATGACAGTTCTTTTTAAGCTGGATGGAGGCTTAAGTTTTGAAAAATCTGCTAAGGTAAGCAAATACTTTAAGATATTTTCTGAAAAAAAGTATATTTCTTGTTAAAATAGCAATACAGATCTTTGTAGGAAAAGAAGAAACCAACAAAACTTCTGCAACCCCACCACTCAGAGATAATTAGTAGTAATAGTTATATGCATTCAAAAGCTTCTGGTATGTGTATATTTATATCTTTTAATGGACCAGACTTTGCACATTATTTTATTTATAAATATTCTCCTACTGTGTTTTAAATTGTCCTTTATATCAAACTATTAGATATATATAACTTTACAACTCAAATATTACTACAAGGTTCATATGAAAAATAGAATCCCTTGTCCATCCAACCCTTTCTGTTCCTATTTCCTACTCCTCAGAATCAATAATATTTAACTTTTACTTATACGTTCTGCTGATTACCTTCATTTCTCCAAGTAACATGCTTCTACTAGTGTTTTCTAATTTTTCAGTTTTGTATATTATCTGTTGACTTCAGACCTAGAGGATGAGGAACCTACATGATTCTCTCTGATGACTCCTGCTTGGCCCACAATGTGTACATTTTGCCTCCCTCCACCCTCCCAATGTAGTCATATGGCCATTTTTTGTTAACTCAATATTCAGTTTTTATATTATTATATTATGAAAATACTATTCAAAGCTGAACCACATGGTGTCCTAAAATTATATTTTCTTTCTTGTGCAACTTTCTGTTTTCCTCAGAGTTAATAATTGCCTCATGTTTCCGGTTGCTTTGTTTTCCCTTTTACTTCCTCTAAATCATATACAAACTCTCTAACATACCTTTTATTTTTTATTTATTTATTTATTTTTTTAAACATCTTTATTGGAGTATAATTGCTTTACAATGGTGTGTTAGTTTCTGCTTTATAATAAAGTGAATCAGTTATACATATACATATGTTCCCATATCTCTTCCCTCTTGCATCTCCCTCCCTCCCACCCTCCCTGTCCCACCCCTCTAGGTGGTCACAAAGCACCGAGCTGATCTCCCTGTGCTATGCGGCTGCTTCCCACTAGCTATCTATTTTACATTTGGTAGTGTCTATATGTCCATGACACTCTCTCACCCTGTCACATCTCACCCCTCCCCCTCCCCATATCCTCAAGTCCATTCTCTAGTAGGTCTGTGTCTTCATTCCCGTCTTGCCACTAGGTTCTTCATGACCTCTTTTTTTTTTTTTTCTTAGATTCCATATATATGTGTTAGCATACTGTATTTGTTTTTCTCTTTCTGACTTACTTCACTCTGTATGACAGACTCTAACTCCATCCACCTCATTGCAAATACCTCCATTTCATTTCTTTTTATGGCTGAGTAATATTCCATTGTATATATGTGCCACATCTTCTTTATCCATTCATCCGATGATGGACACTTAGGTTGCTTCCATGTCCTGGCTATTGTAAATAGAGCTGCAATGAACATTTTGGTACATGACTCTTTTTGAATTCTAACATACCTTTTAAATTTAGTCACACTCACCTGGTAATCTGTCCACTGTTTATTATTACTATTATTTTTCCTTTAATTTTTGTTAGTTTTTGAAACTCTCTCTCCTAGAGCCATTTTCTCATCTCCCTGATCTTGCTTGGTTATTCTCTAGACCTTCTACTTAACTGTTGTCCTGAAACTTCCTTTTATTATCATTCTAGGAATTGACATCATCTGTCTTCTAGGAGGTCTAGGTATTTCCTTCATCTTTCTCATGGATTAAACATGGGATCCCGTTTCTTTGGACCCATGTTTCTCTCTCACTTTTTGACTCTCTACTTTTGGTGAAACACTTTCTCCAATAGATTCCTGAGAATGTGTTGTAGATAAAATGTAATTACATTCTAATTTCTGTTTTCTTGTATAGACCTGTTTGTGTTTGCTTCTGGAAGCTTTTAGGATTTCACTATCTTTGATAATTTAATATTTGAAAATTTGAAAATGAGTAGATTTTTTAGTTGTGATAGTCATCTTGTGGACTCTTCTGATCTAGAAGCTCAACCTGGAAATTTTCTTGTATTATATCATTTATCATTTTTCATTCATTATTTTTGTTCTATTTTTCTGGTACAACTATTAATCAGATTGGACCTCCTAGACTGAGAAATATTCTTAGATTTCCCCTTTTATATCCCATCTTGTCTTCTTATTCTATATTCTGGGAGATTTACTTGATTTTATCTTACATTTTTAAATTAGGTATACTTTTGTTATCACTTAAAATTTTTTCTAAAGTTTTTTGTTATTTTATTTTAAAAAAATTGCATCCTATTTGTATTTCATGGTTATAATGTCTCTCATTTCTCTAAGAATTTTAACTAATATTCTGAGTAGTTTTAAAGTTTTCTTTGCATTTCTTTGTTTTTGTTTTCCACAGTCCTTTATTCTTCTACTTGTTTCAGTATCTGCCTTTTACATTAGAGACTTTCCTGGAACGTCAGTTATTGGTGTCATTCATTCTGAAGATTAAGCACAAAAATGCAGATGAGAAGCCCTGTATGAGCCTCAGTGTTCGGTATTCAGGTGGAAATCCAGCTTTATAATGTGGTGATGCCCACATGTCTGTAGCTATAGATCTTCTCTGTGTGAGTGTGTGTGCGTATGTGTGTTTAGCCTTGACAGTGAGGACATTCTCCAATCTCTTGTCTGGGGAGTATAAGACTAGTTGTTACCATTCAGGGAGTTTAGTGGCAGAAAGGGATTAAAGTTCTGACCATCAAACATAGTTTCATCAGTTCTCCCTCTCATGCTGTGCTGCGTGTCCTCAAGCCTCTTTGATTCTGAAAGGCAAAATGATAGGTGAGCTTCAGGACCCCTCCTCCAAACAATATACTTCAGTTCTACTTTTGGAATGAGAACTTCTAAGTCACTATACATGAAACTGCATCTTTATGTTACTTTAAACATTCTAAAATTGAGTTCAGGGTTGGAATTGGAGCTATTAGAGAAAACAGTGGAGAAAAATAGCCTCTGTCCTTTAATGCTCTCAAAGTACCTTTAGAGAAGGACCAATCCCCCCCTACCCCGAATCTACCAGGAACTGATATTTAAAACAAAATACAATAAAAATGTTTCCCCCTGAAGATATAACCATCTGTTTTGCCTCTAAATCTATGAATAAGCTTTATGGTAACCTCAGTTAGAGGATAGTGAAGGGCACAATTTGACTTTAGTCTAAAGAAATGACTAGGTCCTGCCGAATTTGGGATACAGCACTAAGGATTGGAAAGAACTGCAGTTTGGCTGCTTATTTAGTCCTTCAAATGCCATTTCTGTGTATGTATAATGGGACAGTAAAGATGAGGTAACTTGAACCTGGCTTATGATAGTGTATAGTAAGTAGAAGCAATATTAATTCCTTTCAGAGATTTCCTCTTTCCCCTTACATCAAATTTTGGTGTTTGCAATTGGCTGTGGTTGTACCCTGGTGTCAACTTCCATTTGGTATTACCTCTTCTGTGGGCCAGACACCATGCTCAGTTTGGAGCTTTACCCTTCAGGAACTCATTTTCTGTTTTTCCTTTGTTTAATTATGCTCTATGTTTTCTGAGGCACTGTGAGTGTATGTGTGTCCATAGTATATACAGGGAGAATGTCCTAGAGCTGTTTAAAGAGCCAAGACTTTCCCTCTCATTCTAACTCTCTTGGCAGAAGACGTGTGCTCTCTCACATGTTAAGTTTCTTGTGAGTCATCTTCATGAAAGGGTGAAAAAGAATGAGTCATTCCAACTTATCGAAGAGAAAGAAGAGGAACTTCCGTGTTGTTTTGTTTGTGGGCAACAATTCTGTTTCAGTTCAGGCTAATATGGTTGCATTATTGTTTATGACATATAAAGATGTCACTCTTGGAATTGATCAGCAGCAGGAGTGAAGGAAGATGGATTGCTCCACTCCTTGTGTTAATGCATGTCTGTGAAACGCACCCTTTGGCTGTGGCTGTTGTAGAGTTTGTTATTTTTGAAGCTCATTCGTTCACTAAATACTTAGGGAGCATCTACTGCGTTTGCACCATTTTGCTAGGCTCTGGTAATAGAGCAGTGAATAAGACACCCTGTCCATTTCTTTCTGAGCTCTTAGTAAAATTAATAGTTCAGCTGGGAAATTAAACAATTAAACAAGCAATTGCAGTAAAGTGTGATAAGCACTCTAGAGAAGTACAGAGCACTGTGTGAGTACGGAGCAGGGGCATGCTGGGAAGATTCCCAGGGAAGGTGATAGCTGTCTCCTGGGGGTTAAGTAGAATTTGACCATGAAATGTAGCAAAGAGGCAGAGGGACAACAGTATGTCAGGCCCAGGGACTCAAAGGAGTATTGTGTGTTTGCAGAGGTGAAAGAAATTTCAGTGTGGCTGTGTTTGAGTTTGAAGTAGAACCGGGATGTTGTAAAGGTAGGCTAGAGCAAGATCCCACAGAGCCTAGTAAGCCATGTGAAGGAACTAGACTGTCCTGAGGACAGCGGGGATTCTTTGAAGGGTTTTAAGGAGAGAGCAGTGATCATATTTGTTCTACAAAGATTGTGTAGATCAGATTGGAAGAATGATGGGAGTGGGAGGCCAGTCAAAAGACTATGGTGGTAATTCAGGCACAAGATGATGATTGCTTGGTCTGTGGAATTGCTGAGGAGATAGATTTGAGAGAGATTTTGGAGGTAAAACCACCAGGCTTGATGATGTGTAGGGATAGGGGAGAAGGATGAGTTAGAAATGATTCTTAATTTGCTGGTTTGGGCCACTGAACAAGTGGCAATTCTGGTCTTTGCGTTGAAGTACTCATAAAGAAGAACGGGTTTGGGGGATGAGATAGGATGAAAATTATTTCTGAGTTAGACGTGTTTTGTGTGAGTGATTGAGAGATACCCTCAAAATAATATTTGATGAGCATTTCATTATATGGGTCTGGAGTTTAAGAATTAGATCTGGGTTAAAGATATAAATGTGTAAATCAACAGAATATAGATAGTTGTAGCCATGGAAGGGTTGCATGAACCGGAGGGCTAGAACAGAACCCCTGGGAATTGTAGTAATTAAGCATGGGCGGAGACGAGAAAGCCACAGAGGGATCCAAGAAGGAATGGCCAAAGAGGTAGAAGGAAAACCAGTTAGAGTGGGGACTCACAGAGGAAGAGAGTATTTTAAGAAGTGGAGAGTGTTCAGAGAGTGTCAAATGCTGTCGGGAGCTCAGGTGAGACAAGGAGTGAGAGAGAGCCTTCAGATTTGGCAATAAGGAGATGACTGGTGACTTCGGCCAGAATGGAAATCAGATTGCAGTGGTCAGAGAATGACTGAAGGTGGGGAAGTAGAGACAGTGAGTGCTGACAGCTCTTTAAACATGTTTCATGGGAACCACACTTGAGCCAGGTGGTGATGATGGCCAGTTGGGATCAGAAGGTTGATTACATACTGTGCAAATAAGTGTATATATTTTAGAGAGCCAGGTTTTTCACGGATGGAGAAAGGTAGTATATGTATAGAGGGGAAAAGCTGGAATGGATTGGAATTGCAACTGATAGTGTGGACTCGTGACTTTCAGTATGTGTAGATAGATATAGAAATAAATATAGATGTAAATGCATGTGTGTATGTGTTTATAGACACACACACACATACACACACAGACACACACACACACACACACATATTTCCTAGCTCTTTCCAGGCCTTCTCAGAGGTCCTGGGAACAGCGGCAGTCTATTAGCAGTGAATGGAGCTAGTCTCCAAATCTTGGTTTTTAAATAACACTCTACTAAAAGGAATCAGGGCTCTTTGGAGAAGTGACTGATTTGGAGGCTGAAGCCTAGAATAGCTTGCTGCACTGGAAAGTTAGAAGGTACTCAAGAACGATGGAACAGGGACTTCCCTGGTGGTCCAGTGGTTAAGACTTTGCCTTCCAATGCAGAGGGGTGTGGGTTTGATCCCTGGTCAGAGAGCTAAGATCCCACATGCCTCACGGCCAAAAAACAAAAACATCAAACAGAAGCAATATTATAACAAATTCAATAAAGACTTTAAAAAAATGGTCCACATAAAAAAAAAAAACTTCAAAAAAGAATGATGGGACAGGTCAAAAGGACACAGAGGTCAGTTTAATGTGCTCCCACTGGCCAAATCTGAGAGAATTTGAGCATGAAAATAAAGAGTGGTAGTAAAATATTATAACCCATTGAACATAATAAAAAGCCTTGAGTGCACACTGATACAATTAAATACACGCATAAGTATTATTTAATATCATTCAGTAAATGAGAGAAAGGAAAGTTATTCTTTAAAATGGACTGCCAACTAATTAATAAATGTAGAAGGAATAATAGAACTGAATAATAATTATTTGATAACTAACATAGTTATAACTAATTCAGGCAAGAAGTAGGAATGGATGCTAAACTAGAGGGTAAAGTGGCATGAAATATGGGATCTTTATATAGCCTCAAAGCACCTTTTAACAACATATTTATTACTTGTAATGGAGAAAAAAATATAGTGGAGGAACCTAGCAGGTACCATCTTGATTAAGTGGCGGTGCCCCCTGACAAGCTGCAAGAAGAAGAATATAACATCACTTCCTTGATAGTCCTGTCAAAGCAGATAACCAGGATCTAATCATGAGAAAGCACTGGACTATCCCAAATTGAGCTCCGTTAGCACAGATCTTCAAATCTACTTCAATCTACTGTAATCCTCAAAAATGTCAAGGAAAGACTGAGGAACTCTTCCACATTGGAAGAGACTAGAGAGATGTAACAGCTGGGTGCAGTGCCTGATCTTTTTTGCTCTGAATGGTGTCATTGGAGCAACTGACAAAAGTTGAATGGGGTCTCTGGGTGAAGGGTGTTTAGGAGTTCTTTGTACTATCATTGCAACTTTTCTGTGAGTTTGAAATTGTTTCAACCTGAAAAAGGACACCATTAAGGGAATAAAAAGCAACAAAATCCTGATGGGAAAGGGCCAGTAGACAGGGAAAGACTGATAGTATCTCCATCTCAACTAGAGCTAGTTGAGAGAGGGCAAGGTGTGTAGGATAAGGTAGGGAGGATGGCATCAGCACAATGGTGGGTGGATTCACTTGGGGATGAGGGCTCTGGTTTTGTTGTCATAGGGGTAAAAGATAAAATAACATATAGAGAGGAAAAATGGAGCTTAAGGATGGAGGTACTTTGGAAGATGTCTAGGACCCCTTGAGGTATATTTTCTTTCTGTTGGAATTTTAAACTCTCTTTCAGTGGAGTTTAAAGGGGGAAGGTGAACCTGAGAAAGAAGGTTTGGGGAATTCTGGTCAGACAATGCTTTTCTCTCCTGGGATCTAGGATGTAACGTTGTCTGCTGAGAGTAACGGGGGCCAAGTTAGACACTTGAGGAAGGTGAAGACTTGAGAAAGGGCTGGAGAGGGCTCAGGCACCATGGTAGGATTGTGAGGCAGCACCTAGGGCCCAACTGAGGTTGAAAACTGTGCATCTCTTTATCTGAGAGTCAGAATATCTTCACTTAGAAAGAACTGTTGATTTCTTTCTTTTTTTTAAAAACATTGTTTCCTTTTCTTTTTTTTTTTTTTAACTTTTTGGGTTTATTTATTTATTTATTTATCTATCTATGGCTGTGTTGGGTCTTCGTTTCTGTGCGAGGGCTTTCTCCAGTTGCGGCAAGTGGGGGCCACTCTTCATCGCGGTGCGCGGGTCTCTCACTATCGCAGCCTCTCCCGCTGCGGAGCACAGGCTCCAGAGGCGCAGGCTCAGCAATTGTGGCTCACGGGACCAGTTGCTCCGCGGCATGTGGGATCCTCCCAGACCAGGGCCCGAACCCGTGTCCCCTGCACTGGCAGGCAGACTCTCAACCACCGCGCCACCAGGGAAGCCCCAGAACTGTTGATTTCTGATTGTGTCATTTTAGGCTAGTTTGGTGATGTTTTGCAAGCTGTTACAGGTGTGTGGTAGGTTTGAAATTGTTTTCTGAGCCTTCTGCCTACCCTGCTTGTACACATGCTAATTAAATCCTCATATTTGAGCAGTACTTTAAAGTGTGAGGTAAGGCTTGGGTCCGAAACTAAGTATCTTTCTCTGCTATGGTTTTTGAAATTATCTTATTTCTAAAATGTTATCGGAACAATAATTCTGTTCATGTAGGAGTCTTAAGGTACTATTTTATTTAGCCTGTTAAAGCCTTATGATAACACTTTAATCAGTTTTTTGTTTTGCTCCTTAGAAGGTTCAGAAGAGAGCTGTGAAGGTGATTAGAGGAAGAAAGGATAAAGGAATAAGATAATTTAACTTGAAGGCGAGCTGATTCTTTAGTTTGTTATTTATGGTATTTTTTCATTTAGGTGTGGGGCAGGACGAGAGCTTGAAGTGGAGCATATAAGATCAAGGTTACTCTCAGGAGAGGCTATGCCCTAGTCAGGGTTGTTTATTCTAGAACAGGTAACTGAGGAACATCTCAGAATTCATTTGCAGTGGGAACTTTAAAGAGTGTTTATGTCTATTTGTCCATTTGACTGGGATGGTAGAGGTTGGATTGAACGATCTCTTGTGCCTCCCTACACTTCCATGATTGCTCAAAAGAGGAAACCAGGATGTTTTAAACATTTGAGCTGTTTTGCAAGTTTCAGGAATCAATGTTTGCTTTTGAAATTTAGATTAAAAGTATAGATTATTGCCAAATTTGGTAAGAGAGCTGATACCTAATTCACCTTTGTTTCCATCCAGGGTAGTTCTTCCAGGGAATTCAGTGTCTTGGCAGTCCCAAATTTCTTAATGTTTTCAGACCTGCCAGTGTTTCAGCAAGGAAGAAATTCGACTGCTATGTGCCGTCATTATCTGTTTCCTGGCAGGAATCTCTTAGTCTGATTTCTTTCCAGCCTTTATTTGGTGGGTATGTGTCAGACTGGGATTTCTTTTTAGTTTTTATTTATTGTGTAGTATAACACACAAGAGAAAAAAACCAGAACATAAATGGAACACTTAACGAATGATCAGAAAATGAACACTCGTGTAACTGTCATCCTGATCCAGAAACAGGAGCATTACTAGCACCACAGAGCTTCCCCACTCTTTGCGAGCTTCCCCAATCACTGCCCCCTTTCCTTCCCGAAGATCCACTGTCCTGACTTCTAACACTATAATTTATTTTTGCCTGTTTTTAAATTTTATGTACATAGAACCACATAGTTTGTATTCTTTTATGGCTGGCTAATTTGGCTCAACATTATATTTGTGACATTTAGATTTGTTGTGGTGTGTAGCTGTAGGTTGTTTACTTACATTGCTTTGTACTATTTCATTGTGTTACACATTCTGCTGTTGAATTTGGGTAGTTTCCAGCTTTGGCTTTCCTGGATAATGCTGCTATGAACTTTATTGTATGACACTCGGAGCACATATGCCTCCAACAGCATTCCTGCTGGAGTGGGATTGCTGGATCATAGGGTAGGCATGGGTTCAGCTTTGACAGAGAACGCTAAATTGTTTTCTGAAGTGTTTGTATTTCACCTTTACTCTGCATGCTCCCATGTTCGCTAACACTCGGTACTGTGTCAGAGGGGAATTTTTCCCTCATCACCGGCCTCTCCCTATCTGCTCTCTACTGCTCATGTTTCCTGATGGTTTCATTGTTATCCTGGGCTTGCTTTATGCAAAAATACTTCTAACTTTTAAGTATCTCATTGAAATCCGTATTGCTAGGTTTATATCTTTCTTGCCTGTCTTCCATCGACGTTAGACATATGCGTTTTAATATTTTGTTTACTGGGCACGTCAGAAGACGACAGCACAGTCTCCGACGGAATGCCTTGGGGAAGTTACGGATTTTGGTTGCAGCCCACGCAGGCAGAGATGTACTGGGTCATAAAAAGAATGCAGGTGCTGTGGGGAAGGGAAAGTGCTGACTCTATTTCTTTTGGACGGGAAAGAATATCTTGATGACTGAGATTTTTGTTGTTGTTGTTAAAAGGAGTAACTTCGGAGCAAATGGTTTAAGTATGAGGGGAGATAATTAATGAGTACTTCAAAAATAAATAAATTAAAAAATAAAAGCAAGTGTTGGGATATTATAAAGCCTGTCAAGCAAGTTATTTCAAGAGGGACCCTAGAATGTGAGTCTGGGAGAGTTGGCTTTATCAGTTTAGGAAACCAACTTGATTTTTTAACAAAAAAGAAAGTTTTGTGTATAAATGGTAGTGGGAGCAGCTACTCTGGGTAAATGGAATAAAAAAGAAAATCTTCCCCATGACTGTTTTTGCCATTTTCTGCTCTAATTGAATATTTGTATTCTACTAATTGATTATGTTGAATTGCCTAGGTAGTATGTGTGTTAAAGGCATAATAAATATTTTGGAATGACTATTACGGTTTACCTTTCTGGAAAACTAGGAAATCACTTAGTTGATATTTCACTTTAGCACAACTTACTTTGTAAGACTCTCCCAAGTATTCCCTATATAAGGTAAATCTTTTTGCTGAAAGCAAGAGAAGGTAGTTGCTGTTTATATTTGACCTGGCATCAAGATTCTCCAATTAAATTACTGTAGGGAAAGAAAAAAATGTAATCATATGTATTCCACAATCAGAAATTATATTGCACAGTTCCCAAGCCAGAAGAGGTAAAAGATTGCCTCTAGCTATGACAATTAGAAAAATAATGGAAATTTCCTTTACTGTTTTGTTTTTTAAAAATTTCACTTTGTTCTTTGTTTCTTGAGTTCCCAGTTTCATCTTTGCACTATGCACAGGGCAGAAAGAGGTCCCAGTGCTACTTCCTCTTTCAAAGTGCTACTCTTGGCTCGCTAAAGACCTTAAAAGCACACAGCCAAAAAATATGGAATTCAGAATAATCAAGGTGTATTACTGACCACTTCTGTACTTTTGATCAATACTGAGGGTCCACAGAGATTGTGAAGTGTGTTTCCTTCTGTATTTCCCAGGTTTCCTAGGACAGCCATAACAAATAGAGTAGCTTAAGATAAAAATAATTTATTTTCTCACAATTTTGAAGGCTGGAAGTCCAAAATCAAGGTTTTGGTAGGGCCATGTTCCTTCTGAAGTTTTCAGGGAAGGATCCTTCCTTGTCTCCTCCAGTTTCTGGTAGTTACTGCTAATCCTTGGCATTTCTTGGCTTGTGGATGCATCACTCCAATCTCTGCCTCTGTCGTCATATGGCCTTTTCCCTGTGTGTGTCTCTGCTTTTCTTTTCTTTTTTTTTCTCAATTAGCTGTATCTCATTATCACCCCTTCAGATCAATAAATCAATCATTCCTTTTTTTTTGATAATTTAATTTAATTTATTTATATTTGGCTGCATTGGGTCTTCGTTGCTGCATGTGGGCTTTTCTCTAGCTGCAGTGAGCGGGGGCTACTCTTCGTTGTAGTGCGTGGGCTTCTCATTGCTGTGGCTTCTCTTGTTGCGGAGCACGGGCTCTAGGCGCACGGGCTTCAGTAGTTGTGGCTCGCGGGCTCTAGAGCTCAGGCTCAGTAGTTGTGGCTCATGGGCTTAGTTACTCTGTGGCATGTGGGATCTTCCCGGACCAGCAATTGCACCGTGTGCCCTGCATCGACAGGCAGATTCTTAACCACTGCACCACTAGGGAAGTCCCTCTCCTTTTCTTATAAGGATACTAGCCACTGGATTAGGGCCCACCCTAATTTGGTATGACCTCATTTTAACTTAACTAACTGCATGTGCAAAGACTGTATTTCCAAATAAGGTCACATTCTGAGTTTCTGAATGACATGTATTTTGAGGAAACACTGTTCAACTCAGTACACCTTTCTTCTATCTTTCTCCCTGTCAAAGTTAAACATTTCCAAAATGGCTCCAGGCAGTGGCTTACCCAGAGTGGGCTATGGGAGCAGTTAGCATTGGGTATAGGCAGCAAGTGGTTGCATTGTGTGTAGACTACAAGTGGCCTGTTTTTTATTAGTAGTATGTGCTAGTAATTCTATGCAACGTCAGTGATAAAATATTCCTCCCCCCAAAATCTTCTGTTGGTCTGTTTTACCCATGTGTGCAATTGTACTTGGGTTTTAATACCATATATGTAGGCTTTAATGTAGCATATTTTTATTATTAACCTTCTAATAAATATTATATTCTACATGGAAGTGAATTTGGAGAACTTTTATATGGTTGTCCCCAGGCTCATGGGGACTTAGCTTCATACAGTCATTTTGAAAGTACGTTCATAACAGTTTGGAATTGTTTAAACTTGTTTTGGGCATAGTTCATGTCCCTAGTCCCTGTCTTATTACATATTCTTGCATTTAAAAGTAGATTAGAAACAGTAGCACAGTAGTTATAAAAAAGAAGAAACTCAACATGAGTTACTTCATTGTGACCTCTTGGAGTTCTTATTTTTATGTTTAAAATTTAAAATGGAAAGAAATAATTGATAAGCTGGATTTTATTAAAGTTAAAGACTTCTGCTTTGCCAAAGACAATGTCAAGAGAATGAGAAGACAAGTCACGGATGGGAGAAAATATTTGCAAGAGACACATCTGTTAAACAAAATACGTAAAGAACTCTTAAAACTCAACAATAAGAAAACAGACAACCCAATTAAAAAATGGGTCAAACATTTAACAGACATCTCACCAAAGACGAGATACAGATAGCAAATAAGCATGTGAAAAGATACTCCACATCGTATGTCGTCAGGGAAATACAAATTAAAACAACAATGAGATAACACTACCATCTATAAGAATGGACAGACTTTGGAACACTGACAATTCCAAATGCTTGTGAGGATGTGGAGCAACAGGAACTCTCATTCATTACTGAGGGGAGTGTACAATGGTACAGTCAGTCACTTTGGAAGATAGTTTAGTAGTTTCTTATAAAACTAAGCATACTCTTACCATATGATCCAGCAATCAAGCTGCTCAGTATTTACCCAAAGAAGTTGAAAACTTATGTCCACACAAAAACTTGCACATAAACGTTTATAGCAGCTTTATTTCTAATTGCCAAAACTTGGAAGCAACCAAGATGTCCTTAAGTAGATAAAGAAATAAACTGTGGTCTATCCAGACAATAGAATATTATTCAGCACTGAAAAGAGATGAGCTCTCAAGCCATGAAGAGACATGGAGGAACCTTAAATGCATATCACTAAGTGAAAGAAGCCAATCTGTAAATGATTCCAAGTATGTGATATTCTGGAAAAGACAAAACTACGGAGACAGTTAAAAGATCAGTAGTTGCCAAGGGTCGGGAGGAGGAGGGAGTGATGAATAGGTAGAGCACAGAGGATTTTTAGGACAGTGAAACTACTCTAATACCATAATGATGGATACATGCTATGATACATTTGTCCAAACTCATAGAATGTGCAACACTGTGAGTGAACCCTAAGGTAAACTATGGACTTAGGGTGATTATGAGGTGTCAGTATAGGTTCATCGATTGTAACAAATGTACCACTGTGGTGGGGGATGTTGATGATGGGGGTGGATATTCATGTGTAGGGTCAGGGGATGTGGATGATGGGGGTAGATATTCATGTGTAGGGTCAGGGGATGTGGATGATGGGGGTGGATATTCATGTGTGGGGTCAGGGGATGTGGATGATGGGGGTGGATATTCATGTGTAGGGTCAGGGGGTGTGGATGATGGGGGTGGATATTCATGTGTAGGGTCAGGGGGTGTTGATGATGGGGGTGGATATTCATGTGTAGGGTCAGGGGGTAATCTTTGTACCTTCCGCTCACTTTTGCTATGAACCCTAGACTGCTCTAAAAAACTTAAGTCGTTATTTAAAAAAACTTGAAATAGAGAAAAGTGTTAACTGTGATGTGTTAATATGCAATATTTTGCTTGATAAGTGCATATTTGGGTTCATATATGAAATATTTTACTAATTTTAATATCTTTAGAGTTGAAATTTATTCTTTTTTTTACTTGATAATTGTTTTAAAACTAAAGAATCAAAGTAAAACATGACATCAGTGATATGCTTTAGTAGCGGCAGATATTAAAAAACCCCAAAGTACCTTGGAAATCTTTTTGATAGCACTCCAGATGCTTCATACAGAGATCAACTGTGTGACTTAATCATATATGTCTGTAGAGAAGGTGGTACAATTGAAATAAAGAAGTCATTCTTTTATTTCTGGAAAGACTGCCTCCATACTCAAAGAAGATATCTTGAAACAACAGGATCGTTGTTTTATAAACCTCTGTTGTGGTCAACTCTATAGGAGTACTGCATATGTGGCCAGTATTCACAGTGGAGTTCATACAAAAATCAAAGAGATTAATCCTATATTTTTTCCTGCCTCCTGAAAATCATTCTTTGAACCTTGCAGAATTTGCTCTTTTAGAAATATTTCTTCATGTGTGACATTTTCTGGAAGTTTGGAAAAATTTTATTAATTCTTTTTAATCTCACCTCATCATTGGAAAAAGCTGCAGCAAGTCTTTCCTAGACAAAAGGAATGCTCATTATGAAGCTAGGGCACCGTAAAGCTAAATTTTGAAAAGCTAATCTCAACTTTGAAGTCCTGTGTGAGCCAAAGCAAATGTGGACATGTGTGAATCAGCTCAGATTTTGTTCTCTGCTAGTGTGGGTTTTCTCTTCTGAATTATCTTTTTTTTTTTTCTCTCTCCTTAGTGTAGAATTTTAGATGAGGTTAATCAGATACAAATATATATGCTTTGAGCAATGTACAGTGAAATTCCAAGCTTTTAAAACTCGTCTTTGAAGATAAGTGCACAGAAATTTTGAAGGCTATTCATTTTTCAAAAACAAACTGTAAGGAAATGGACATTTACATAGAGAAAAAAAAAAGAATAAAAATTTGCAGAAGAGTGCCAGGAGAAACAACAGGAGATGCTGATCTTTTTTTTTTTTTTTTTTAAATATTTATTTATTTATTTATTTATGGCTGTGTTGGGTCTTCGTTTCTGTGCGAGGGCTTTCTCTAGTTGTGGCAAGCGGGGGCCACTCTTCATCGCGGTGCGCGGGCCTCTCACTATCGTGGCCTCTCTTGTTGCGGAGCACAGGCTCCAGATGCGCAGGCTCAGTAATTGTGGCTCACGGGCCTAATTGCTCTGTGGCATGTGGGATCCTCCCAGACCAGGGCTCGAACCCGTGTCCCCTGCATTGGCAGGCGGATTCTCAACCACTGCGCCACCAGGGAAGCCCAGGAGATGCTGATCTTACATTGCCTGAAGAAATAAAAATAGCAATGTTGAATATACCAACCATTTTCACCAAGAACTGGAGACTTGTTCTAAAGCAATGGATCATATATCTGTGTTCACTATCATTCAGCCATTTTCTATGATTTTGCAGAAGAAATACTTGAGAAGTGGAAAATTTTTGAACCCAGGGGCATTTGTAAGCAGTTTGAATGGATCTCAAGGAAACGGACGTGGATACTACTGCTTTTTTTGGAATTTAATGTGAAGAGGAATTTTTATGACTCTCTGGCAAACTTATCTTTTTATCTAATACCTTCCCAAAATATTGTATATCTTTGGCTTCATTTGAAAGAACATTTCTAAATTGAAATTAATAAAAGGTGTTTTTCCATCAATTATTCAAGGAAAGATTGACAAATCTGGCTATATTCTTTATAGAACCTATACATGCAAAGAAGATCAATTTTGACAAGGTTCTTGACATTTTTATAAGTTAAGGCTCAAATTAGCAAGTATTATTATCCATTCCTATAACAAACCAATATGTAGATATGTTAGTTTCTTTTTTAAAAAAATTAATATAATCAAATTCATGAATCCGGTACTTTTTCCTTTTTTATACTCTAACATTTATTTTACTTAAAAAACGGTGTGATTATTCATATGGAGTTAAATACAAGAGACCTTTCAGTGTCTGCCTTTTTTCTGACCACTATCATTATTCATTTTATTTCATTATTATTACTGAAAATAATTTTGTCATATAGAAGAGAGGTATGTTAAAAAGTGATCCTATCTAGTGTCAGATACATGAAACGAACATCTGGCTACAAAGATAGCAGGTAACTATGCTGATGTAAACTTTAATCTGTTAACTTCTGGTTGTGCTGCTGTCTGCAGACTTCTAGGTCACAACAAGGAGAGCCACTCTTGCATCTTCCCGTGCAGTTCTGTTTGAGGAGAGCTCTTTGTGGAGATCCAGCACCAGTTTTCTCAGTATTTCTGCATGTTAGAGGACTTTCAGAGTAGAAAGAAATGTGGGGTTTGGCTGTCTTATTTGAAAAATATTTCAGTTAACACTTGCCAATGTTTAGAAATGAGTTATTTTTTTTAAAAAGAAGAAACTTATTCTTTTGAAAATCTAGTGATACTATGACAGCTTTTTAAGTATTTGACTACAAACAGCTGAGAAGTAATACTCAGTTTATGAATCAATGCTTCATTACATCATCATCTGTTCGGTCTGCCAGAGAAAGAAATTTGAGAAGTATATGGTATTTACTTATCAGTCACAAACTTCTTAAGCCCTTTAGTTAAGATATTCCTGACTCTTGTCTAAAAAAATGTGTTCAGCTATCCTGTACTTTTTTTTTTTTTTTTAAACCCCACATTTGTTTATTTATTTATTTTTGGCCGTGTTGGGTCTTCGTTTCTGTGCGAGAGCTTTCTCTAGTTGTGGCAAGCGGGGGCCACTCTTCATCGCGGTGCGCGGGCCTCTCATTATCGCGGCCTCTCTTGTTGCGGAGCACAGGCTCCAGACGCGCAGGCTCAGTAGTTGTGGCTCATGGGCCTAGTTGCTCCACGGCATGTGGGATCTTCCCAGACCAGGGCTCGAACCCGTGTCCCCTGCATTGGCAGGCAGATTCTCAACCACTGTGCCACCAGGGAAGCCCAGCTATCCTGTACTTTTAAAGTTAATCCTTCTATTTTAAAAGTGAGATCATGAAGCTAATTTAAAAAGTAATTTAGTGACTTGCTAATAGAACCTTTAACATTAGATAGAAAAGTTTGGAAATTAAAAATTTTTAAAATTCAAACTGCTTGACTTACACATTTAGGTTCTTAGATATTTACACCCTCTTCTACTTTTAGACAGTAACTTACTTTGTTGAGCTGTTTAAAATATTTTTGATTTTGTAAGGAGATAGTATATTCACTCTGGTTGTACATGTGTTACTCAGGGGTCTTTTCAAGAAACCTTTCTCAGAGCCCATTATTTTTTCTGAGGTAAAATCACTTGCTGTAGAAGAAGGCTTTTATGTTACCTGTCAATATTGCCAGAGGACATGGTTTTACTGACACTAATCGTAGACAGACCAGCCTTTAACCTCTCAAGGAATGTGCAGAGGGAAACGTGCCTGGTAATTACGGCTTCACCTCTGAGGCGCTGTCAGGTGGGTTAGGGTTTACTTTGACTGGGGTCATAAAATTGTTATTGTAGGAACTGGGAGATAGGGATAGCTGTCTCTTCATGAGAAAATTTGCACAGAAATGAAAAACTATGTTAGAAGATGTGTTTTATCATGAATACTATTTGTAGCATTAATGGATATAAAGAAATAAGTGAGTTCTATTTTCTCGATTAGTGATTCTCAAAATTTTTTGGACTCAACTGCTTCATATTCTTAAAAATTATTGAGGACCCTAAAGTGCTTTTGTTTGTGGGTAAATATTAAAGCAGAGGTTTAAATCTTTATTTATTCATTTCAACTCACAATACTAAACCCATGACATGTTAATATATGTCATTTTATTAGAAGTAAATATATTTATAGAATAAAAAAAATTAGTGAGAATAATGATTGTTTTACATGTCTAATGTCTTGCTTATTAGTAGACAGCTGGATTCTCATTTTCTTCTGCTTTCAATTAATTTGCAATATATTGTTTTTGTTGAAATATACGAAGAAATTCTGGCCTCACACAGATACATAGTTGGAAAAGAGAAGAGTATTTTAATAGCCTTTTCAGGTAATTGTGGGTATTTTTTGGTACTGCACTAGAACTTAACAAGTGGTAGTTTCTTAAAGGTTAGTTGCAATGTGGAGTCTAAAACCATTTTGATGGGTTGTTTATACTCTGTTGCATTAAAATCTATTGGTATATCTTGCACTCGTAATGGATTTTTATTTTTTTAAATTGAAGTATAGTTCGTTTACAATGTTGTGTTAATTTCTGCTGTACGGCAAAGTGATTCAGTTATACATATATATACATTCTTTTTTAATATTCTTTTCCATTATAGTTTATCACAGGATATTGAATATAGTTCCCTGTGCTATACAGTAGGACCTTGTTATTTATCCATTCTATATATAGTAGTTTGCATCTGCTAACCCCAAATTCCACTCCGTCCGTTCCCCCTCTGCTTGGCAACCACGTGTCTGTTCTCTGTCTGGTTGAGTCTGTTTCTGTTTAATAGATAAGTTCATTTGTATTACATTTTAGATTCCACATGTAAGTGATATCATATGGTATTTGTCTTTCTCTTTTTGACTTACTTCACTTAATATGATAATCTCTAGGTCCATCCATGTTGCCACAAATGGGCATTATTTTGTTCTTTTTTATGGCCAAGTAGTATTCCATGGTATACATGTACCACATCTTCTTTATCCATTCCTCTGTCGATGGACATTTAGGTTGTTACCATGTCTTGGCTATTGTGAATAGTGCTGTTATGAATATAGGGGTGCATGTGTCTTTTTGAATTATAGTTTTGTCTGGATATATGCCTAGGAGTGCGATTGCTGTATCATATGGCAACTCTATTTTCAGTTTTTTGAGGAACCTCCATACTGTTTTCCATAGTGGCTGCACCAATTTACATTCCCACCAACAGTACAGGAGGGTTCCCTTTTCTCCACACCCTCTCTAACATTTGTTATTTGTAGACTTTTTAATGATGGCCATTCTGACTGGTGTGAGGTGGTATCTTGCAGTTTTGATTTGCATTCTCTAATAATTAGTAATGCTGAGCATCTTTTCACGTTTCTGTTGGCCATCTGTATGTCTTCTTTGGAAAATGTCTATTTATGTCTTCTGCCTATCTTTAAATGGGGTTATTTGTTTTTTTTTTGATATTGAGCCACACAAGGTGTTTGTAAATTTTGGAGATTAATCCCTTGTCAGTCGCATCATTTGCAAGTATTTTCTCCCAGTCCATAGGTTGTCTTTTCATTTTGTTTATGGTTTCCTTTGCTGTGCAGAAGCCTGTAAGTTTGATTAGGTCCCATTTGTTTATTTTTGCTTTTATTTCTATTGCCTTCGGAGACTGACCTAAGAAAACATTGGTATGATTTATGTCAGAGAATGTTTTGCCTATGCTCTCTTCTAGGGGTTTTATGGTGTCATGTCTTATATTTAAGTATTTAAGCCATTTTGAGTCTATTTTTGTGTACGGTATGAGACCATTCTCTTCATAATGGATTTTTTTTTTACACACACTGTATTTTATTTTATTTTATTTTATTTTTTTTTTTAAATTTATTTATTTATTATTTTTAGCTGTGTGGGGTCTTCGTTTCTATGTGAGGGCTTTCTCTAGTCGCGTCGAGCGGGGGCCACTCTTCATCGCGGTGCGCGGGCCCCTCACCATCGCGGCCTCTCTTGTCGCGGAGCACAGGCTCCAGACGCGCAGGCTCAGTAGTCGTGGCTCACGGGCCCAGTTGCTCCGCGGCATGTGGGATCTTCCCAGACCAGGGCTCGAACCCGTGTCCCCTGCATTGGCAGGCAGACTCTCAACCACTGCGCCACCAGGGAAGCCCTGTATTTTATTTTTACAAGAGATAAATAAACTGACACCAAGCATTGTAAATGGATGACCACAACAAAAGCAACAATGATTTCAATTACCAAACACGAAACACACTCATACTATGTCATAATATTGACATTCAGTCCAGTAATCCTCCACTGTAACAGCTCCTTTACTTTGCAGTGAAAATTGATTTGTATAGTTTTTGCCTCTGAGTCCTTGTGGGATTTTTTTTTTAATTCAAACAGAAAGTCACAAAAATTATAATCGTCCTCATCAGTTCACTCAGTCCCATGTAATTAATTTTTTTTTCATCTTGATCTTTTGTTAGCACTTTTATGAATTCATCAGTTTTCCATTAGAGTTCTGAAAATGCTTATTCATTCAGTTCAGCAGTATAGTCAGTTACCAGAAACCTGTACTTGTCAGAGTCTTTTCCATGAATTCCTTGAAGATGAAACCCTTTTATAGGAACATTTTTGCGGAAGCATCAGAGTACACCCAGAACTGTCTGTAAATGACAAAAGACTTAAAAATGACCACGGTTAAAGATTTGGTGAAAGTTCATAATAATGCAGTTGACAAGGAAATTTAGTTATTTCTGAGATATACATTTTAAAGTAATAACTAATTATGACTTATAACATTATACCAGAACATATAAGATTTTAAGAAATTTCATGTAATGTCTGAAACATTTATATTAACATATTTCCATACAAATAACCCAAAGAAAGTTTAGTATTAATTGTTTTGTTTGTTTGTTTGTTTTTTTATACTGCAGGTTCTTATTAGTCATCAATTTTATACACATCAGTGTATACATGTCAATCCCAATCGCCCAATTCAGCACACCACCATCCCCACCCCACCGCGGTTTTCCCCCCTTGGTGTCCATACGTTTGTTCTCTACATCTGTGTCTCAACTTCTGCCCTGCAAACTGGTTTATCTGTACCATTTTTCTAGGCTCCACATACATGCGTTAATATACGATATTTGATTTTCTCTTTCTGACTTACTTCACTCTGTATGACAGACTCTAGGTCCATCCACCTCATTACAAATAACTCAGTTTCGTTCCTTTTTATGGGTGAGTAATATTCCATTGTATATATGTACCACAACTTCTTTATCCATTCGTCTGTCGATGGACATTTAGGTTGCTTCCATGACCTGGCTATTGTAAATAGTGCTACAATGAACATTGGGGTGCATGTGTCTTTTTGAATTACGGTTTTCTCTGGGTATATGCCCAGTAGTGGGATTGCTGGGTCATATGGTAATTCTATTTTTAGTTTTTTAAGGAACCTCCATACTGTTCTTCATAGTGGCTGTATCAATTTACATTCCCACCAACAGTGCAAGAGGGTTCTCTTTGCTCCACACCCTCTCCAGCATTTGTTGTTTGTAGATTTTCTGATGATGCCCATTCTAACTGGTGTGAGGTGATACCTCATTGTAGTTTTGATTTGCATTTCTCTAATAATTAGCGATGTTGAGCATCTTTTCATGTGCTTCTTGGCCATCTGTATGTCTTCTTTGGAGAAATGTCTATTTAGGTCTTCTGCCCATTTTTGGATTGGGTTGTTTGTTTCTTTAATATTGAGCTGCATGAGCTGTTTATATATTTTGGAGATTAATCCTTTGTCCATTGATTTGTTTGCGAATATTTTCTCCCATTCTGAGGATTGTATTTTCGTCTTGTTTATGGTTTCCTTTGCTGTGCAAAAGTTTTGAAGTTTCATTAGGTCCCATTCGTTTATTTTTGTATTTATTTCCATTACTCCAGGAGGTGGATCAAAAAAGATCTTGCTGTGATTTATGTCAAAGAGTGTTCTTCCTATGTTTACCTCTAAGGGTTTTGTAGTGTTCGCTCTTACAGTTAGGTCTCTAATCCATTTTGAGTTTATTTTTGTGTATGGTGTTAGGGAGTGTTCTAATTTCATTCTTTTACATGTAGCTGTCCAGTTTTCCCAGCACCACTTATTGAAGAGACTGTCTTTTCTCCATTGTATATCTTTCCCTCCTTTGTCATAGATTAGTTGGCCATAGGTACGTGGGTTTATCTCTGGGCTTTCTATCTTGTTCCATTGATCTACGTTTCTGTTTTTGTGCCACTACCATATTGTCTTGATTACTGTAGCTTTGTAGTATAGTCAGTATAGTCAGGGAGTCTGATTCCTCCAGCTCCGTTTTTTTCCCTCAAGACTGCTTTGGCTATTCGGGGTCTTCTGTGTCTCCATACAAATTTTAAGATGATTTGTTCTAGTTCTGTAAAAAATGCCATTGGTAATTTGATAGGGTTTGCATTGAATCTGTAGATTGCTTTGGGCAGTATACTCATTTTCACCATGTTGATTCTTCCAATCCAAGAACATGGTATATCTCTCCATCTGTTGGTATCATCTTTAATTTCTTTCATCAGTGTCTTATAGTTTTCTGCATACAGGTCTTTTGTTTCCCTAGGTAGGTTTATTCCTAGGTGTTTTATTCTTTTTGTTGCAGTGGTAAATGGGAGTGATTCCATAATTTCTGTTTCAGATTTTTCATCATTAGTTATAGGAATGCAAGAGATTTCTGTGCATTAATTTTGTATCCTGCAACTTTACCAAATTCATTGATTAGCTCTAGAAGTTTTCTGGTGGTAATTTTAGGATTCTCTATGTATAATATCATGTCATCTGCAAATAGTGACAGTTTTACTTCTTTTCCAATTTGTATTCCTTTTATTTCTTTTTCTTCTCTGATTGCCATGGCTAGGACTTCCGAAACTATGTTGAATAATAGTGGTGAGAGTGGACATCCTTGTCTCGTTCCTGATCTTAGAGGAAATGCTTTCAGTTTTTCACCATTGAGAATGATGTTTGCTGTGGGTTTGTCATATATGGCCTTTATTATGTTGAGGTAGGTTCCCTCTATGCCCAGTTTCTGGAGAGTTTTTATCATAAATGGGTGTTGAATTCTGTCAAAAGCTTTTTCTGCATCTATTGAGATGATCATATGGTTTTTATACTTCAAATTGTTAATATGGTGTATCACATTGATTGATTTGTGTATGTTGAAGAATCCTTGCATCCCTGGGATAAATCCCACTTGATCATGGTGTATGATCCTTTTAATGTGTTGTTGGATTCTGTTTGCTAGTATTTTGTTGAGGATTTTTGCATCTATATTCATCAGTGATATTGGTCTGTAATTTTCTTTTTTTGTAGTATCTTTGTCTGGTTTTGGTATCAGGGTGATGGTGGCCTCATAGAATGAGTTTGGGAGTGTTCCTTCCTCTGCAATTTTTTGGAAGCGTTTGAGAAGGATGGGTGTTAGCTCTTCTCTAAATGTTTGATAGAATTCCTCTGTGAAGCCATCTGGTCCTGGACTTCTGTTTGCTGGACGATTTTTAATCACAGTTTCCATTACAGTGCTTGTGATTGGACTGTTCATATTTTCTATTTCTTCCTGGTTCAGTCTGGGAAGGTTGTGCATTTCTAAGAATTTGTCCATTTCTTCGAGGTTGTCCATTTTATTGGCATAGAGTTGCTTGTAGTAGTCTCTTAGGATGCTTTGTATTTCTGCGGTGTCTGTTGTAACTTCTCCTTTTTCATTTCTAATTTTATTGATTTGAGTCCTCTCCCTCTTTTTCTTGATGAGTCTGGCTAATGGTTTATCAATTTTGTTTATCTTCTCAAAGAACCAGCATTTAGTTTTATTGATCTTTGCTATTCTTTTCTCTGTTTCTATTTCATGTATTTCTGCTCTGATCTTTATGATTTCTTTCCTTCTGCTAACTTTGGGTTTTGTTTGTTCTTCTTTCTCTAGTTCCTTTAGGTGTAAGGTTAGATTGTTTACTTGAGATTTTTCTTGTTTCTTGAGGTAGGCTTGTATAGCTATAAACTTTCCTCTTAGAACTGCTTTTACTGCATCCCACAGGTTTTGGATCGTCGTGTTTTCATTGTCATTTGTCTCTAGGTATTTTTTGATTTCCTCTTTGATTTCTTCAGTGATCTCTTGGCTATTTAGTAACGTATTGTTTAGCCTCCATGTGATTGTGTTTTTTACATTTTTTTCCCAGTAATTCATTTCTAATCTCATAGCATTGTGGTCAGAAAAGATGCTTGATATGATTTCAGTTTTCTTAAGTTTACTGAGCCTTGATTTGTGACCCAGGATGTGATCTATCCTGGAGAATGTTCCATGCGCACTTGAGAAGAAAGTGTAATCTGCTGTTTTTGGATGGAATGTCCTATAAATATCAATTAAATCTATCTGGTCTATTGTGTCATTTAAAGCTTCTGTTTCCTTATTTATTTTCATTGTGGATGATCTGTCCATTGGTGTAAGTGAGGTGTTAAAGTCCCCCACTATTATTGGTTACTGTCGATTTCCTCTTTTATAGCTGTTAGCA
This sequence comes from Balaenoptera acutorostrata, assembly GCF_949987535.1. Classification (NCBI taxonomy): domain Eukaryota; kingdom Metazoa; phylum Chordata; class Mammalia; order Artiodactyla; family Balaenopteridae; genus Balaenoptera; species Balaenoptera acutorostrata. Next base: position 22,741,942 of record NC_080068.1, on the reverse strand, counting down.
GTTGCCTTAATGTATTGAGGTGCTCCTATGTTGGGTGCATCTATATTTATAATTGTTATATCTTCTTCTTGGATCGATCCCTTGATCATTATGTAGTGTCCTTCCTTGTCTCTTGTAACATTCTTTATTTTAAAGTCTATTTTATCTGATATGAGTATAGCTACTCCAGCTTTCTTTTGATTTCCATTTGCATGGAATATCTTTTTCCATCCCCTCACTGTCAGTCTGTATGTGTCCCTAGGTCTGAAGTGGGTCTCTTGTAGACAGCATATATGGGTCTTGTTTTTGTATCCATTCAGCAAGCCTGTGTCTTTTGGTTGGAGCATTTAATCCATTCACGTTTAAGGTAATTATCGATATGTATGTTCCTATGACCGTTTTCTTATTTGTTTTGGGTTTGTTTTTGTAGATCCTTTTCTTCTCTTGTGTTTCCCACTTAGAGAAGTTCCTTTAGCATTTGTTATAGAGCTGGTTTGGTGGTGCTGAATTCTCTTAGCTTTTGATTGTCTGTAAAGCTTCTGATTTCTCCATCGAATCTGAATGAGATCCTTGCCGGGTAGAGTAATCTTGGCTGTAGGGTCTTCCCTTTCATCACTGTAAATATATGGTGCCACTCCCTTCTGGCTTGTAGAGTTTCTGCTGAGAAATCAGCTGTTAACCTTATGGGAGTTCCCTTGTATGTTATTTGTCGTTTTTCCCTTGCTGCTTTCAATAATTTTTCTTTGTCTTTAATTTTTGTCAATTTGATTACTGTGTGTCTTGGCATGTTTCTCCTTGGGTTTATCCTGTATGGGACTCGCTGAGCTTCCTGGACTTGGATGACTATTTCCTTTCCCATGTTAGGTAGTTTTCGACTATAATCCCTTCAAATATTTTCTCTGGTCCTTACTCTCTCTCTTCTCCTTCTGGGACGCCTATAATGAGAATGTTGTTGCGTTTAATGTTGTCCCAGAGGTCTCTTAGGCTGTCTTCATTTCTTTTCATTCTTTTTTCTTTATTCTGTTCCGCAGCAGTGAATTCCACCATTCTGTCTTCCAGGTCACTTATCCGTTCTTCTGCCTCAGTTATTCTGCTATTGATTCCTTCTAGTGTAGTTTTCATTTCAGTTATTGTATTTTTCATCTCAGTTTGTTTGTTCTTTCATTCTTCTAGGTCTTTGTTAAACATTTCTTGCATCTTCTCGATCTTTGCCTCCATTCATTTTCCGAGGTCCTGGATCATCTTCACTATCATTATTCTGAATTCTTTTTCTGGAAGGTTGCCTATCTCCACTTCATTTAGTTGTTTTTCTGGGGTTTTATATTGTTCCCTCATCTGGTACATAGCCCTCTGCCTTTCCATCTTGTCTGTCTTTCTGTGAATGTCGTTTTTGTTCCACAGGCTGCAGGATTGTAGTTCTTCTTGCTTCCCATAATAGATTTTTTATCCATATATGTTATTGTAATATAATGCATTGGTTATTTGAAAAATGTTGGCATCTGGAGATTTTTAGATGTTTTCAAATGTTAAACCATTTTAGTATATAAATCACATTCAAATTTGTTAACATCACCATTGATGACTTTTGGGAAGCTCTCAAGCTCATGGTTGTGCATACAAGTTTTCCTAAATCCTAATTTTTAACTGTTACTTGCCTTGAACTGACAAGACTCACTTCAGTCATTTTCAAGAAAATGTCTACCAAGTCACCAAGTCTGAATAACCATAGTTTGTCTGGCAGTTCTTTCAAGTTAAAAGAACCAGGTTTTATGAACCAGATGTCTAATTCAGCTTATAACTCAAACTGTGGCCTAGATACTTTTCCTTAAGACATCCATCGTGCGTGATGCTTTATTCATAGTTCCTATTTCATCACACAGTCTAGTACAATGATGTGTACTCAAGGTTGGGGTTTAATAGAATTAATAATTTTTATTGCTTTATCAAGGACATCCTGAAGTGAAACTGCCCCCCCACCCCCACCCCCCACCAGTAATGCATGAAAGTGAAGGATACAATGACTACTAGCACAGTTCGGAGGCACTGCCTTGATTTTTGCCAAGGCACCAGCAGTGTTACCCACTGTAAAACTCTCTCAGCTAATATGTGTGCTTCTCCAACAAATGCAGTGTGAAAACCAACCCTATGAGATACTCTAGTGCTTTGTCATTTCTAGTTTGAAAAACATTATAATAGGATGTAAAACAACGTATTACAATGTAATAAAGAATGTTAGCCTTTTGAAGAGTTTATCCATCTAAGTTTAAAATATTCAGTTCCTTTTTCTTTATACTTAGAATGATTGGTCTCAAAATGATACTGTAACGTAACTGGCACCATAAATAGTATTTTTAAAATGTTCCATTGCATAAGATACAATAAGATAAATTATTAACATCTACAAAGTGGAGGGCAATATGGCTTTCATCATAATCTCATTTCTTATTTATCATTTCACCCAGTTTCTTTGGAGTAGATTCCTCCCTTCCTTGAGTCAGAAGACTCTCTGATATGTCAGTTTCATTTTTTTCAGCACTTTTAAATGTAGACAGTGTGATTGTAGGTGAGAATGTTAGTCTTCTAATCCCATTTTAAGACAACAATTTAAGACAAAAATTAGGAAAAAGTATATTACAAGAAAGTTTTCTTTTAGAATGAGATAAAATATTGTTTAAATGAGTCTCAATTAAAATTAAAATTTGTTTTTATTTGAAAACTTAAGAATATTACATGAAACAAGTTAGCAAAAGGTACCTAGTTCTTTTGTGTTTCTGTGTAAGTTGCAAGGAAAACTTTGAGATTCAAAATAAGAATTTATTGAACAGTAATGAGGCTACAGAGATTATAGCAGGAATAACCAGCGGCAGCTAGTAAGAGCACAGTAGTACTGAGAACAAATTGAGTTAATCTCTAGAAATGTACCTCTTCATACCCTCAACCTCTGCTAGAGAAGTAGAACACGCCAGAATACACAAGCACACATTCCATTAGCTGTCAGAATGACCATGTCATTACACATCACGTAGCTTCTGGAAAATTCCACTGTACACTCAAAAGAGAGTAAGAGTGAAAAAGGCAAATGATGTTTTAGGTTTACTGTGAAAATAGTTTTGAACTCAGGAACCCCCTTGAAAGGTTCCCAGGGATCTCATATGGTTCCCTGGCCACACTTAAAGAACTGCTGTTCTAGATGTTTGAATCTACCATCAAGATGTTTTAAAAGTTACCTCTGAAAGTAACCATTATTTTTTTACATTTTTGCATCCTAAAGCAGGTGTGGTAATTCCATGTCAAGATCCTCCTCATCCAGGCCTTGTTCCCTGTCTTCTCATAAAGTTAACTCTGATATCTTTTGTCATATCATATTAATTAGGGCAAGGGTCAGAAAGTGGAAGAATGGTGGGCACTTTTATTACGTGAAACAAGTTGATTTATTAATTATTTTTAACTAGAGAAGAAATACATAATCTTGGTTTCAAGACGGGGCTTTGTTGGTATAGAACTGTGTCCCTCAGTACTTGATCCAGTTTATGGCTGGAAAGAATGAAGATTTGGATAAGAATGTCAATCTTTTCTATCTAGGGTCTTGCTGCTCACTTCTTAACTGTAGGGAAACCTGGCTGGACTGTCACAGGGACAAAGGTCTCAGCTTCTTCTCACGTAGTAATGATAACACTGGACTGTATGCTTCCATCTTTTCTTCCAGTTGGAGCACCACTTACATCTCCAGTCTCCATACCAGCGCTGTCTCAGACATTGAGTTTGGTGTGATAATTAGTTAGGGTTAAATTGCCCGTTAAACAAAATGACTTTATAATAATGTGCTATTAAAATTGGAAAGTTGTTAAATTATGAAATACCTTGTACTGTATTTCTTTGATTCTAAGATGCACGTTTTGACACATTTTAATAACACTGAAATGATTCAAAGATGCATCAGTTTAACTGGTGACATATTTTCCCCACTTTTGTGCAATAGTATCAGTTTTTGTTTTAATTTTGAAGTGTTATCTCAAATATATTTCTTTTGACATAATTGCAGATGCCTGCATCATGGGGAAGACTACAGTATATTTCACTCTTTAATGGTTTCTGTGTTTTTCTTTTTGAAGAGAAATAACAAGACCTGGCAATAATTTATTTATATATATTTTTTATAAAATGTGCACTTCCACAGTAAGTGCTTCATAGCAGATAGAAAGTTAACACTAATTTATGTTCATGTAAACTGCTCAGAAGTTTACTTTAAAAAAAATCTCTTTTGTTTATTTTTTTCAGGCTATAGTAAACAATACAGTTTGGTTTTGTCGTATGCTTATGTTTTAAATTTCATATTCATTATTTAATTCTGTTAATAATAGGTTTATTTTAGGACAGTGGAACTTATAGAAGAGCCGATAAACGGGTCTCGTGGTCTGAGTTTCTACTTCAAAATTAATGGACTTCCCATATTCCTGAAAGGCTCAAATTGGATCCCCGCAGATTCATTCCAGGATCGAGTAACCTCTGCCTTGTAAGTTATCATCTTTTATTTCTTGTTCCTCTTCATATTATCAGTCCCACAGAGCTTAAGAGCTACTCATTTTAACTTTTTTTAGTTCCAGTGGAAGGAACCAAGAGGTAATATATAATTCTAGGATGATGGAAACTTTGGAAAGGATTTTAAAATCATTTATTTCATTCTCATGAGCTATAGGTAGTCTTACAGCTAAACTATTTGAGACTGCTGAAATCATCCAACTTTTATAAATTGTTTCTAGAGGAACAAGAAAATGACTTATGCACATTTTGGATAGTTAGCCCCTTTGGGGGAAAAATATGATTAAATTTGGATTTTTTCTTTTTTTTTTTGAAGAATACCTTTTTTTTTTGCACACTTAAAAAAAATGGGAACCCATATTTACCTTTTCGTGCTAAGGTATTTGCACATTCTTTCAATTTTACCTTAATAAAGAGAACTAAAGAAATTTTAAAATTCAAAGTGTTTTTCTGAAGCTTTTAGAATAGAACTTAACAAGAAAGTATTTCCTGACTAGGTTTATAAACTACTATCTTGGTAATAGTGAAAATAAGCTTTGTGAAGTGAAAATAAACACATTTACCTTATTTAAATGTACAAACATGCATTGACGTATATTATGTTTAGAATGTAGATGTGGTTGTTAAGTAAACTCTAATTTTGCCAAAAGTTGTAGTAATATCCTTTTACTTCAAAATGTGTATAATGTTTTAAATTTCATGTGAAAATGAAGTCATTCTCCAGACACAACACAGATAATTTGCTGACTCTTTTCCTTTTCAAATGCTTCTTTCCACTCCTGGCAGGTTGGCAGTGGCTGTACAGCACAGTTGGGTCAATTAGTAAACCTGCCTGTAGGTGCCTTTGCTGGGAGCACAGTGCTCTGGGTGTGTGGTCATCCTGTTATTGGCCTTTTTCCTTCCTTTCTGAATGCTGTTCTGGAAATGGAGGGTACCTGCTCTCAAGGTGGCTGCAAATTTCTATACTTACCTGAGGGTGATGTGAATAGAAATTGGAAAAGCAGAAAGGAAGTTTACTAGATAAAGGAGTACTGGACTGGAGGAATTGTAAAAAGGGATGAGAGAGAGCTAGATACTAATATGTAAAACTTGATTTTTATCTTATAGTTTGAAATGGTTATATAAAATAAGCACATACTTTCCAAGGTTTACAGTATTTTTCTACAGGAGTAACTTTAAGACAAAAATTTAGGAGGATTCAAGATGGCAGAGGATTAGGTAGGCGTGGAGTTCATCTCTCTCCATGGATGCATCAGGAATACATCTATAGATGCAACAATTCTCACTGAACACCAGTTGAAAACTAGCAGAAGACCTTGGACAATGGAAAGGACTATAAAGATCCCTGCATAACTGGGTAGGACGGAAAAAAGGAAGAGAGAAGGAGGAGGAGAGGAAGCAGGATGGGACCTGCACCCCGGGGAGAGGGGAGCTGAAGCAGAGGAGAGATTCCCAAATGTGGGGAAACCCCCTCTCTAACAGGGATACCCCCTCTCCGATGGGGAAATCCACTGGGACAGAATGGAAGCATTTGAGGCTGTTGGAAGAGCTTGAAGCTGCTGATCTGTGGCAGACGGAACAGAGTGAGAACTACACAGATGGTCCGTACCTCAGCCCTATGTGCCCCAGACTGGAATGTGTGTTCACAGGTGTGCAAGGGGGCTGGGAGCTGGTGTGTGGGGATTGGAGAACAGGCCCAGAGTGAGAACTGCTGTTGGTTGTGGGGAGACGGACTGAGGGGACGGGAGGGAGGAAATCCGCAGCAGGGAATGCCTGTGGAGGAAGTCTGGACTGCCTTGGAAGCAGAGCGCTATTGCTAAGTCCCACGCAGGGGGAGGAGACACTATTGTAACCTCTCTCTCCCCACAGGTCACCACCTGCCAATGACAATAAAAGAAGCCCGCTCAGGGCTGGCTCTTGTGCGCTGGCTGCTGAGACATTAAAAAGCTCCCTCAGAGCTGGCCCTCACATGCTGGCTGCGGGGCAATTAAAAAAAACCACCACCACTCTCTCAGGGCTGGCCCTCACATGCCTGCTGCCGGGTGCCAGAAAAACCCCAGCCAGGGTTGGCCCTCACGTGCCTTACGCTGGGCGCCGGAAAAGGCCCTCACTAGGGCCATATCTCTTGCACCCATGGCCCCCGGCTTCCCTGTGCATTTGGCGCCGCTGGGGCTCCCGTGATCCAAGCGGTCATACCACCTCTGCACCTGGTCCTCACAGGGGCAGACCCAAGAGCTCCAAGGCAGCCTCAGGACCAGACTCCTGCAGGCAGACCACATGCAGAGGTGGGGATAAAACCAAAGCTGTACCCCAGGGACGGGGTGACTAAGGTAGAGGATGGAAAATCTTTCCATCAGCTGTACAAGCTACAGATTAAATCCCCACGATCAGCTAGGAAGACCCTGCGTTTATGGAACATCTGAGTAGACAATGAGTGTTCCCACAAATGAAAACGGTCCAGCTCTGGCAGCTGTGGACTTTGGGGGCAGCACACGCGGGAACTGGGCCACATTAGAGTCAGAGGGGTCCCCACAGGGCCCACAGGAGGTCCAGAGACCAGCCCAGAGGCAGAGGAGGGGCTCCTGGGGAGGCGGAGGGGGGCTGTGGCTCACAGTGTGTGCAAGGACCCTCACAGCGGAGACCCCAGGGAAACATAATTATTACTATTAATTTTATTATGTTTTGATTCATTCTGTTGTTGGTTCTGGCTTCTTTTTTTTTCCTTTGGTTTCTTTTTCTTTCTTTTTGTGTTTGTTCTTGTTTTAGTTTTTTTTTTTTTATTTAGTCTTTTGGGATCTCTGTGTTTTATAACATATATTTATATTTTTATATATTTATATTTTTACTTTGCTTTTCTGTTGTTCTGTGTTCTTTTCCCTTATTTTTTTCTTCCTCTTTTTCTTTAATTTTTTTTTTATATTTCCATTTCATTTTGCTTTTCTGTTCTGTGTTTTTTCCCTTTTTATTTTATTATTATTTTTTTAAAATCATTTTTATCAGTTTGTTCTGTTTCCTTGCTTTATTCTTCAGTGGGCACACTGCTTTGGTTTTGTTTTTAGGTTATGTGTTTTTGTTAGTATTAATCCTAATTGATTTCATTTTTGAGTTCTATTTGTCTGGTTGTTCTCTTGCTTTTTGTTTTATTTGTCTCTGTTTTTGTTTCTTTTACGTGTGTGTGTATTTCCTTGTTTCTGTTTTTGTTTGTTTGGTTTTGTTTCTAACATTTCTCCGGGGTTTTGTTTGTCTTTTTTTTTCTTTAATATATTTTCTATTTTATTATTACTTTTTTAGATTTCTGTTTCTACGTTGCTTTTCTGTTCTGTCTTCTTTCCCCTTTCTCTTTCTCTTTTTTTCTTTTTTAAAATGTCATTTTTTTCAGTTTGTTTTGTTTCCTTGCTTCATTCTTCGGTTGGCACCCTGCTTTGGTTTTGTTTTTTGGTTTTGGGTTTTGTCGGCTTTCTTCTTAATTGCTTGATTTTGTTCTTGGGTTCTTTTGTTTGTCTGGTTGTTCGCTTGCTATTTGCTTTACTTGGTTCTGTTTTTGTTTCCTTTGTGTGTGTGCGTGTTTCCTTGTTTCTGTTTCTGTTTGTTTGATTTTACTTTTTACCATTTGTCTGGGGTTTTGTTAGACATTTATTTCTTTTTTATTAAACCCCTGTATTGCCGGGACAAGCAACTTGTGGGGTGTTGGTCCCTTGACCAGAAGTCGGGCCTGAGGCTCTGGAGTGGGAGCACTGAGTCCAGGATGCTGGACCACTAGAGAATTCCCAGCCCCAGGGAAGATTAACCTCCGAGAGCTCTCACAGAGGCCTCTATCTGAATCCAAGACCCGGCTTCACCCAACAGCCAGCAGCTCCCAGTGCTGGACATCTCACATCAAACAATAAACAAGACAGGAACACAAACCCACTCATCAGCACACAGACTACCTAAAGTCATACTAAGCTCACAGACACCCCAAAACATACCACCTGACACGGCTCTGCTCATCAGAGGGAAAACACTCAACTCCACCCACCAGAACACAGGCACCAGTCCCTCGCATCAGGAGGCCTACACAAGACATTGAACCAACCCCACCACTGGGGGCAGAGAACAGAAGCAAGAGGAACTACGACCCTGCAGCCTAGGGAAAGGAGACCTCAAATACTGTAAATTAGACAAAATGAGAAGACAGAGAAATATCTTACAGACAAAGGAGCAAGTTAAAAACCCACAAGACCAAATAAATGAAGAGGAAATGGGCAAACTACCTGAAAAAGAATTCAGAGTAATGATAGTAAAGATGATTCAAAATCTTGGAAATATAATAGACAAAATACAAGAAACATTTAACAAGGACCTAGAAGATCTAAAGAGCAAACAAACAGTAATGAACAACACAACTGAAATTAAAAATACTCTAGAAGGAATCAATAGCAGAATAACTGAGGCAGAAGAACGGATAAGTGAGCTGGAAGATAGAATGGTGGAAATAACTGCCACAGAGCAGAATAAAGAAAAAAGAATGAAAAGAATGGAGGACAGTCTCAGAGACCTCTGGGACAGCATTAAACACACCAACATTCGAATTAAAGGTGTCCCAGAAGAAGAAGAAAAAAAGAAAGGGTCTGAGAAAATATTTGAAGAAATTATAGTTAAAAACTTCCCCAACATGGGAGAGGAGATAATCAAGTCCAGGAAATGCAGAGTCCCATACAGGATAAACCCAAGGAGAAACACGGTGAGACACATATGAATCAAACTAACAAAAATTAAACGCAAAGAAAAAATATTAAAATCAGCAAGGGAAAAGCAACAAATAATATACAAGGGAATCCCCATAAGGTTAACAGCTGATCTTTCAGCAGAAACTCTACAGGCCAGAAGGGAGTGGCAAGATATATTTAAAGTGATGAAAGGGAAAAACCTACAACCAAGATTACTCTACCCAGCAAGGATCTCATTCAGATTCGACAGAGAAATCAAAAGCTTTACAGACAAGCAAAAGTTAAGAGAATTCAGCACTACCAACCAGCTTTACAACAAATGCTAAAGGAACTTCTCTGGACAGGAAACACAAGAGAAGGAAAAGACCTATAAAAACAAACCCAAAACAATTAAGAAAATGGTAATAGGTATATACATATCAATAATTACCTTAAATGTAAATGGATTAAATGCCCCAACGAAAAGACACAGACTGGCGGAATGGATACAAAAACAAGATCTGTATATATGCTGTCTACTAGAGACCCACTTCAGACCTAGGGACACATACAGACTGAAAGTGAGGGGATGGAAAAAGACATTACATGCAAATGGAAATTAAAAGAAAGCTGGAGTAGCAATACTCATATCAGGCAAAATAGACTTTAAAATAAAGACTATTATAAGAGACAAGGAAGGACGCTATATGATCAAGGGATCAATCCAAGAAGAAGATATAACAATTGTAAATATCTATGCACCCAACATAGGAGCACCTCAATACATAAGGCAAATGCTAACAGCCATAAAAGGGGAAATCAACAATAACACAGTAATAGTAGGGTGATTTTAACACCCCACTTACACCAATGGACAGATCATCCAAAATGAAGATAAACAAGGAAACACAAGCTTTAAATAACACATTAGACCAGATGGACTTAATTGCTATTTATAGGACATTCCATCCAGAAACAACAGAATACACTTTCTTCTCAAGTGCACACGGAACATTCTGCAGGATAGATCACATTTTGGGTCACAAATCAAGCCTCGGTAAATTTAAGAAAATTGAAATCATATCAAGCATCTTTTCTGACCACAATATTATGAGACTAGATATCAATGACAGGAGAAGAACTATAAAAAATACAAATGCATGGAGGCTAAACAATATACTACTAAATAACCAAGAGATCACTAAAGAAATCAAAGAGGAAATCAAAAGTACCTAGAAACAAATGATAATGAAAACACGATGACCCAAAACCTGTGGGATGCAGCAAAAGCAGTTCTAAGAGGGAAGTTTATAACAATACAGTCCTACCTCAAGAAATAAGAAAAATCTCAAATAAACAACCTAACCTTACACCTAAAGCAATTAGAGAAGAACAAAAAAACCCCAAAGTTAGCAGAAGGAAAGAAATCATAAAGATCAGATCAGAAATAAAGGAAAAAGAAATGAAGGAAACAATAGCAAAGATCAATAAAACTAAAAGCTGGTTCTTTGAGAAGATAAGCAAAATTGATAAACCATTAGCCAGACTCATCAGGAAAAAAAGGGAGAAGGCTCAAATCAACAGAGTTACAAATGAAAAAGGAGAGGTAACAACTGACACTGCAGAAATACAAAGTATCATAAAAGACTACTACAAGCAACTCTATGCCAATAAAATGGACAACCTGGATTAAATGGACAAATTCTTAGAAAAGGACAACCTTCCAAGACTGAAACAGGAAGAAATAGAAAACATGAACAGACCAATCACAAGTAATGAAATTGAAACTGTGATTAACAATCTTCCAACAAACAAAAGCCCAGGGCTAGATGGCTTCACAGGCAAATTCTGTCAAACATTTAGAGAAGAGCTAACACCTATCCTCAAATTCTTCCAAAATATAGCAGAGGGAGGAACACTCCCAAACTCATTCTATGAGGCCAACATCACCCTGATACCAAAACCAGACAAAGATGTCGCAATGAAAGAAAACTACAGGCCAATATCACTGATGAACATAGATGCAAAAATCCTCAACAAAATACTAGCAAAGAGCAACAACACATTAAAAGGATCATACACCATGATCAAGTGGGGTTTATCCCAGGAATGCAAGGATTCTTCAACATATGCAAATCAGTCAATGTGATACAGCATATTAACAAACTGAAGGATAGAAACCATATGATCATCTCAATAGATGCAGAAAATAACATTCCATTGTACATATGTGCCACATCTTCTTTATCCATTCATCTGTTGATGGGCATTTAGGTTGCTTCCATGTCCTGGCAATTGTAAATAGTGCTGCAATGAACATTGTGGTACATGAATCTTTTTGAATTACAGTTTTCTCAGGATATATGCCCAGTAGTGGGATTGCTGGGTCATATGGTAGTTCTATTCAGTGCAATCCCTATCAAATTACCAATGTTATTTTTCACAGAACTAGGACAAAAAATGTTACAATTTGTATGGAAATGCAAAAGACCCCAAATAGCCAAAGCAATCTTGAGAAAGAAAAACAGAGCTGGAGGAATCAGGCTCCCTGACTTCAGACTATATTACAAAGCTACAGTAATCAAGACAGTATGGTACTGGCACAAAAACAGAAATATAGATCAATGGAAATGGATAGAAAGCCCAGAGATAAACCCACGTACATATGGTCACCTTATCTTTGACAAAGGAGGCAAGAATATACAATGGAGAAAAGACAGTCTCTTCAATAAGTGGTGCTGGGAAAACTGGACATGTAAAAAATGAAATTAGAACACTCCCTAACACCATACACAAAAATAAACTCAAAATGGATTGAAGACCTACACATAAGGCCAGACACTAAAACTCTTAGAGGAAAACATAGGCAGAACACTCTATGACATAAATCACAGCAAGAACCTTTTTGACCCACCTCCTAGAGAAATGGAAATAAAAAGAAAAATAAACAAATGGGACCTAATGAAACTTAAAAGCTTTTGCACAGCAAAGGAAACCATAAAGAACACGAAAAGACAACCCTTAGAATGGGAGAAAATATGTGCAAATGAAGCAACTGACAAGGATTAATCTCCAAAATTTACAAGCAGCTCATGCAGCTCAATATCAAAAAAACAAACAACCCAATCCAAAAATGGGCAGAAGACCTAAATAGACATTTCTCCAAAGAAGACATACAGATTGCCAACAAACACATGGAAGGGTGCTCAACATCACTGATCATTAGAGAAATGCAAATCAAAACTACAATGAGGGGCTTCCCTGGTGGCGCAGTGGTTGAGAATCTGCCTGCTAATGCAGGGGACACGGGTTCGAGCCCTGGTCTGGGAAGATCCCACATGCCGCGGAGCAGCTGGGCCCGTGAGCCACAATTGCTGAGCCTGCGCGTCTGGAGCCTGTGCCCCGCGACGGGAGGGGCCGCGATAGAGAAAAGCCCGCGCACCGCGATGAAGAGCGGTCCCCGCACCGCGATGAAGAGTGGCCCCCGCTTGCCGCAACTGGAGAAAGCCCTCGCACGAACCGAAGACCCAACACAGCCAAAAATAAATAAATAAATAAATAAATAAGAAAATCCTTTAAAAAAAAAAAAACTACAATGAGGTATCACCTCACACCAGTCAGAATGGCCATCATCAAAAAATCTACAAACAATAAATGCTGGAGATGGTGTGGAGAAAAGGGAACCCTCTTGCACTGTTGGTGGGAATGTAAATTGTTACAGCCACTATGGAAAACAGTATGGAGGTTCCTTAGAAAACTCAAAATAGAACTACCATATGACCCAGCAAACCCACTACTGAGCACATACCCTAAGAAAACCCTAATTCAAAAAGAGTCATGTACCACAATATTCATTACAGCTCTATTTACAATAGCCAGGACATGGAAGCAACCTAAGTGTCCATCAACAGATGAATGGATAAAGAAGATGTGGCACATATATACAATGGAATATTACTCAGACATAAAAAGGAATGAAATTGAGTTATCTGTAGTGAGGTGGGTGGACCTAGAGTCTGTCATACAGAGTGAAGTAATTCAGAAAGAGAAAAACAAATACTGTATGCTAATGCACATGAATGGAATCTAAAGAAACGGTACTGATGAACCTAGTGACAGGGCAGGAATAAAGATGCAGACATAGAGAACTGACTTGAGGACACAGGGGGCGAAGGGGAAGCTGGGACGAAGTGGGAGAGTAGCACTGACATATATACACTACCAAATGTAAAATAGCTAGTGGGAAGCAGCTGCATAGCACCGGGAAATCAGCTCAGTGCTTTGTGATGACCTAGAGGGGTGGGATAGGGAGGATGGGAGGGAAGCTCAAGAGGGAGGGGATATGGGGATATATGTATACTTATAGCTGATTCACTTTGTTGTACAACAGAAACTAACACAACATTGTGAAGCAATTATATTCCAATAAAGATATTAAAAAAATAGATATACAAAAAACAAAAGAAAACAAACAAAAATTTAGTTTTAAAAATAGTGTAATAGCATGACTGAAATTTAGAAGGCAGAGAAAAGATTTCACCCGTAATTTTTCTATAGGTTTGTTTATTTAATGTGGTTACAGTTAATGTATATAGAATTTTGTCTCACTTTCTTCACTTAGCATTGTATCCAAACCATCATAATTTTAAAATGTGTCCTTCTAACAGCTATTTGAAATGTGTTTATCAACCACAATGTGTTTTTTTTATCTTTTTTTTTTTTTAAACATCCCCAAGGTTTCAAATTGGCATTTGTTTTTAAAACTTCTTCTGTAGATTACGGCTCCTTTTGCAGTCTGTTGTGGACGCTAACATGAATGTTCTCCGGGTCTGGGGAGGAGGAATTTATGAGCAGGATGCATTCTATGAACTCTGTGATGAACTAGGAATAATGGTGAGTAGTTGACAGCTCTCATCATTTTCTTTGTTGATCTGTTACTGTTGACCTCCAGTGTTCTGAGTGGATGATATTGCCTATTCCTTTGTCTTTTTTTTCCGTTGAAGTGTTTCATTGAAGTTGATTTACAATGTTATGCTAGTTTCAGGTGTGCAGTGAAGTGATTCAGTTATACCTATATTTGCATATTCTTTTCCATTATGGTTTATTACAGGATATTGAATATAGTTCCCTGTGCTATACAGTAGGACCTTGTTGTTTATCTGTTTTATATATAGTAGTTTGTATCTGCTAATCCCAAACTCCTAATTTATCCTTCCCCAGCTCCTTCCCCTTTGATAATCATAAGTTTGTTTTCTATGTCTGTGTTTCTGTCTCATAAATAAATGCATTTGTGTCATATTTTAGATTCCACATATAAGTGATATCATAGCCCATTCCTTCTTTTCTCAGAGCCAGGAATGATGTTCCACTTTTCTGCAAAGGAATAAATGGCATCTTGCAAACCCTGAGCCATAGTTGATAGTGATATCATAATTATTTTAAATGATAGACATTCTGCATGTTGGTTATATCTAAGCATATATCTATATTTTCTTTGTAATTATCTTTGTGATAGGAGGGTAAGCATAAAAAAGAAAATAAAATGTTAAAAAGTTTTAACTTTAAGGAGATCTAACAAGACCTAGAGAGAAGAAAAATGATAAAATTAAATTTTAAAAGCTGTGCTTAATATTGTCATTAAGTACTCTGAACATAGTTTGCATTGGTGAGGGTTAAGCAAAGGAAATATAGTCTTTTAGTTCTGGTATTACAGTTCTAAAATATAAAGCACTTCATAGCAGAGTAGTAATTTTAATAATACTGACAATGCTGATGGTCATGATGATGTGACAATGTTCTGTAATATTCCAGGCGTTGTCCTCAGTGCTCTGCAGCTATTATTTTATTCTAGCTTCATGTCCACTCTATAAGGTAGTTACTGTTGTTCTCTATCCCCATTTTACAGGTAGGGAAACTGACACGTGGAGACATTACCTAGCCCAAACGCACACAGTGGGTATATGGTGGAACTGAAGTTCTGAGTCAGGCCAACAGATTTAGGCTCTGTGCTCTAAACTACTGCATCATAATGGCCTCCCTTGCAGTGCACTTAAGTGGTTTCATTGCTAAACTGTGCATGTATTAATCCTTTTGACCATGAAGTTAATTCCTTTATAAACAAAATATGTTTCTTAACAGTCTGGGCCATCACTCAGTACCAAATTCCTGGTGAAAATCAGAGTGAATCAGGAGTGAGGAGGGGTTGGGAGAAAGCTTCTTACTGAATTTCATATTCCCCTCAGCACAAGCACTGTTTCATTATTTGAATTCCCCTTTCTTCTTTTTCTTTTCTGCCTACCTAACATTTTCTCTTCTCAGGTTTCCCTACAGTTCCAGAGAGTCTGTGAGTGCCTTTCCCAGTGCCTCATGCTTTGTGATGCTCAAATGATCACACTCATCGGGCTAGGTTGATTTTTCATTTGCATGAAAGATAATGCCCAAAGTTGAGAATGAAGAATTTCTTTCTGTGCAGTAAAATCCGTGGAAGTGCTATATTGCCTTTTATTTGATTTGATAGGTATGGCAGGATTTTATGTTTGCCTGTGCGCTTTACCCAACTGATCAGGATTTCATGGATTCAGTGAGAGCAGAAGTTGCTTACCAGGTATGTTATTACCATTTCAAGTAGAAGTAAAGGCTTAAGTTTTAGTTCTGCCTTTTGTTAAACCTCTCCTTGTCTGTTCTTTTTTTAAAAAATTTTATTGAAATATAGTTGATTTACAGTGTTGTGTTTAATTTCTTCTCCTTATTTCTTTTTGTTGTTCTCTTTACTAAATTGCATGAAAAAAATCAGTCAGGTAATTGACTACCTAGGCGATTCCACCCAGTCTCATGACTTTAACTCTACCTATTGGCTGATGACCGTCAGATTTATTCCTGGCCCTGACTTACCTGCTGAACTCCTGGTTCTTATTATCCGGCTGCCTACTTGGTGCCTCTACTTGGAGGTCTAATAGGAATCTCAAATGTAACATGTCCAAACCAAACTTACATTACCTTCCCCAGACTTGCTTTTCTTGCAGTTTTCCCCACCTCAATAAATGGCGATGCCAGTCTTTGAATTTCTCAGGTCAAAAATTTTAAGTGATTCTTGACTCCTTGATTTCTTTTACATTCCACATATAAACACTTTTATATGTATAGATCTATGAATGCGAAGAAGTGATTATATCCTAGCTCTGTCCACTGGAAAGACCTAGAAACAGTGAACAACCTAGTCATACTGAGCATTCTTATATTGAAATAATCTTTCCCACTAAGAGAAGGGTTCTTAGAGAAAAATGGCTGATACCAAGTCTGGGACAGGAAATATACTAGATGATCCTGAAATATTTTGGCATACCAATAACAAGGAAGCTATCAAAGATATGTTAAAAGAACTTTGATGAGACTCTGACCAACCAAAAGTGGGACAACTTGAAATTCAATAAGGATAAGAATGTCAGTGGATCGAAATCCATCAAATATGTTAAAATCCACGAGTTCGTAATTAGAGTGTCTGTGAATGTATTTTTGTGTGAAAACCCAAAGGAAATGAAAAAAAAGATTATTATAACATTCAAGATAGTGGTTACTTTTGGAAGGAAGGAGGGGCTACGGTTAGGAAGGGGTACATGAGGGCTTCTGGGGTGGTTGGTAAAGTTTTCTTTCTTAGTCTGGATTGTGTTATAAGTGTGATTGCTTTATAATAATTCAACATGTCATAATTTGTTTTCTTTAGTTTTCTTAAGTTTGGAAAGTGAACATTGAATCATCCCTTGCTCAGAGCCCTCCAGATAAAATTAAAGATCCTCACCATGCACTATCCTGTCTCAACCTGCCTCTCCAGCCTCATCAAGCACCATTTTCCCCGTACACTCTCTGCCCTGGAACGCCTTCTCTATTACCCTCTCCTGTGGACCACCTCGCTCATTTTTTTCTGGCCCGTCTTACCTTGGGCATGACTCTCTGGGAAAAAGCTTTCTATGTCTGCAAGTCTAGATTAGGTCATTTTCCCTTTGTGACATACATTACACTTGAAATTACTTGTTCAATGTTTTGTCACTGCATCAAAATTATAATATCCCTGAGGCCTAGGGCATGTTCCTCCCTGTATATCCCCATGATCTGGCTGTATTATTCATCAGATGTATAGATGGATGGATGAATGAATAACTTTTAAAATATTAATTATAGTTATGTAGGTTGTAAACATTTCAGTTTTATTTTTAATTTTCTTTCACACAAGTAAAATATGATATCTGTGTGTTTTCAACTCTTTTATATATTTTAAAGAGGAGAACTTTTAAATGCAGAGTTTATTAAAATTTTAAAGTAAAGCTCACCAGAAAATTCTAGGTCAGTTTGAAGGGTGTGTGTAGCACACAGTCACTGAAGCTTTTTGTCTCTTCTGTGTTTTCATCAGTACCATAAACATGCCTGTCACAGTTGGTCACAGCCCTCACCTACATGGGCATATACAGAGGCAAATAAGGAAATACTGTTTATAAGACTGGTTAAGAAAAAAACATAAGACTTTAATTTTTTTTTTTAAGACTTTAATTTTTTAAATGAGATATATCTCTTTAAGATATCCTTACTGCATCTCTATTTCATGTATGGGTTACTTAGCATATTGAATGGAGACCGCAGAGAGAACATCAGCTGGGATCCATCACGTAATCATCCATTACAGTGCGAGAGAAGCTATAAATACCAATGAGGTTATATTGCTAAAACATGTTGGAAAAGAATTTCTCTTGACCATTGACTCACTCTGTTGTTGGCAAAGAGGTTTAATTGCCTTCTTCTGCTGGGCTACATCTTCCAGTGTGTCAGAAGAACTGGATCCTTTCACCTTTATATAGGGCTGGCAGTGAGCTCAGTTCATGCAGACCTCAGCTCTTAAGGCAGGCAGGATTTTCAGATTCCCTAATTTCTTCTTCTATGTTTAGATATATTCAGTGACTTACTACTTGTAGTTGTGGCTTGCGGGCTCTAGAGCGCAGGCTCAGTAGTTGTGGCGCATGGGCCCAGTTGCTCCGCGGCATGTGGGATCTTCCTGGACCAGGGCTTGAACTCGTGTCTCCTGCATTGGCAGGTGGATTCTTAGCCACTGTGCCACCAGGGAAGTCCAGTTGATTCCTTAAGACAGGACATTGATAGTTATTTCAGGGGACAGCCTCTTGATGTCCTAATCTTTTTTCCTTTAGAATATTCCATGTATTTATCTTTAACTTTCAGAGTGTCTCTGGTACTCACTTGCTTTGTAAAACCCTCTCTAACTGTCCTCGTGGTTTTCTGATCTTGGTGGAAACTGTGTGGGAACTTCAGTCCCTCTCTCAGCAGTAGTGTTTGTTCTGCCTCATTTGTTTCTTCACAGAAAACTCCAACTTGCTCTTGAGAAGCTAACCCCTGTAATGTAACGTCTCCTGCCTTTTGTATTTCTTAGAACCTTTTTGTGGCAAGTCAGATAATGATGAGGTTGATTTATTTTTCTCTTTTAATGAAAGGGATTATATTTTCTTTAGTTATATGGCTAGAAGAGGAGCCCTATTTTCTCAATGTTTATAAAATCTAGATAAAAAGAATCTCAGCGATTTCTTAAAATGTCTTCCCACATGTAACATTACTGCTCATTTTCTGATGAGTTCCTGGCACGTAAAAGTACATGTACAGAAAGACAATGGCTATAATTTTATGAGTAATTACAGCTCTGAGCTTTCTTATGTTGAGCATTTGAAAATTATTTTATGTTTTCTTCAATTTTAGGTCAGGAGACTGAAATCTCATCCCTCCATCATCACATGGAGTGGAAATAATGAAAATGAAGCAGCGCTGGTGTTGAATTGGTATGATATACAGTCCAGCCACCTGTCTACCTACATCGATGATTACGTGACACTGTATGTGAAAAACATCCGAAGGATCGTCTTCGAAGTAAGTTCAGACATACCTCGGAGATGTTGCAGGTTCGGTTCCAGATACCACAATAGAGAGAATATTGCGATAAAGCTAGTCACATGAATTTTTGGTTTCCCAGTGCATAGAAAAGTTATGTTTACACTGTACTGTAGTCTATTACGTGTACAATAACATTATGTCTTAAAAAACAACGTACATACCTTAATTTAAAAAATACTTCATTGGTAAAAATTGCTAATCATTATCTGAGCCTTCAGCGAGTCCTGATTTCTTTGCTGCTGGAGGGCTGTGCCTCGACGTTGATGCTGCTGACTGATCAGGGTGGCGGCCGCTGAGGGCTGGGGTGGCCGTGGGAATTTCTCAAAATGAGACAGCAGCCAAGTTTGCCCCATCGATCGACTCTTCCTTTTAGGAGCTGTTTTTCTGTAGCATGCAAGGCTGTTTGATAGCATTTTACCCACAGTAAAACTTCTTTCAAAACTGGAGTCCGTTCTCTGAAGCTCTGCCATTGCTTCATCAACTACATTTATGTGATGTCCTAAATTCTTTGTTACCATTTCAGCAGTCTCTACAGCATCTTCACCAGGAGTAGGTTCCATCTCAAGAAACCCCTTTGTTTGCTCATCCGTAGGAAGCAACTCCTTATCTGTTCAGGTTTTATCATGAGATTGAAGCAATTCTGTCACATCTTCAGGCTCCACTTCTAGTTCTGGTTCTCTTGCTGTTTCCACCACACCTGCTGTTTCTTCCTTCACTGGCATCTTGAACCCCTCAAGTCATCCATGAGGGCTGGAATCAACTTCCAAACTCCCGTGAATGTTGATATTTTGACCTCTTCCCATGAATATGAATGTTCTTCATGGCATCTAGAATGGTGAATCCTTTCCAAAAGGTTTTCAGTTGAATTTGCCCAGATCCAGTAGAGGAATTTCTAGCTATAGTCTTGCAAAGTGTATTTCTTAAATAATAACACTTGAAAGTCAAAATTACTCCTTGATCCACGGCTGCAGAATGGATGTTGTGTTAGGAGGCATGAAAACGTCATTAATTTTGTTGTACATCTCCATCAGAGCTCTCGGGTTGACCAGGTGCGTTGTCAATGAGCAGTCATATTTTGAAAGAAATCTTTTTTTTCTAAGCAATAGGTCTCAACAGTGGTTTTAAAATATTCAGCAAACCATGTTGTAAACAGATGTGCTGTCACCTAGGCTTTGTTGTGCCACTGATAGAGCACAGGCAGAGTAGATTGACCCCTTCAGGGTCCTCAGATTTTCAGAATGGTAAATCAGCATACTGGTAAATGAGCAACTTAAAGCCAAGTACAACAGCCCTTAACAAGAGAGTCAGCTTGTCCTGTGAAGCTTTGAAGCCAGGCATTCATTTCTCTTTAGCTGTGAAAGCCCTAGATGGTGTCTTCTTCCAACAGAAGGCTGTTTCATACGTTGAAAGTCTGTTGTTTAGTGTAGCCACCTTTTTAAATTATCTTAGCTAGACCTTCTAGATAACTTGCTGCAGCTTCTATTATACATCAGCACTTGCTGCTTCACTTTGCTCTTTGACGTTGTGGAGGTGGCTTCTTTCCTTAAATCTCACGAACCAAGCTCTGCTAGCTTCAGACATTTCTTCTGCAGCTTCCTCAACTCTCTCAGCCTTCCTAGAATTGAAGAGAGTTAGGGCCCTGCTCTGGAATAGGCTTTGGCTTAAGAGAGTCTGTGGCTGTTTTGACCTTCTATCCAGAACTTCTCCATATCAGCAATAAGGCTGTTTTGCTTTCTTACCATTCATGTGTTCACTGGAGTAGCACTTTCTATTTTCTTCAAGAATTTTTCCTTTGCATTCACAACTTGGCTAACTGCCTGGTGAAAGAGGCCTAGCTTTTGGCCCATCTTGGGTTTTGACATGCCTTCCTCGCTAAGCTTAATCATTTCTAGCTTTTGATTTAAATGAGAGGCGCGTACTCTTCCTTTCACTTGAACACGAAATTGGCCTACTTTCAATACTGTGCGTCTCAGGGAACGGGGAGGTCTGGAGGGAGGGAGATGGGGGAATGCTTGGTTAGTGGAGCAGTCAGAACACACACAACACGTATGGATTAAGTTTGCCCTCTTTTATGGATGGGTTTGTGGCGCCACAAAACAATTACAATAATAATATCAAAGATCACTGATTACAGATCACCATAACAAGTATAATAGTTAAAAATTTGAATTATTGCATAAATTACCAAAATGTGACACAGACACAGAATGAGCAAATGCTGTTGGAAATGGCACTGATAGACTTGCTTGATGCAGGGTTACCAGAAACCTTCAATTTGTAGTAACAATTGTATGCCTGTCATGCTTTTTAATGAAGTCGAATTTAAGAATCTGTCTTAAAAATGGATCAGTATGAATACTGATATTGTATATTCTTCTGTCCTTTTTTTAGCGTGGCCTTCAGCAATATCATTTTAATGCAGAGTAGTCTATTATAATGCTGCAACATATGAAAGGATTCATGAATTGTGGACTTCTTTGAGAATTAATGTGTCTGTGAAACTCACCACGCATACACCAATATTGCACTTAGAATTGCAAGTTGTCATGGACTCTTTGGAGCCCATCCATGGATCCCCAAAGGCTGAGAATCTCTATATTAAATGATTCATTGATATACCACTTCTTTTTTCCCCCGTTTTTTGGTTCTTTAATATATTAATATACTGACTACTGTGAATTAATTTTCTAATGATAAGCTAGTTATAATCTAAGCTCTATTTAGTTATAATGCCTTGTTCTTTTGCTCTGCTAGATTTGATTGGCTAAGATTTTGGTAGAATTTAAAATTTCATATTCACAAGTGATTGGTGTGTGGTAAGAATTGTAAACTCAAATGCCTAGAGGAGCCAAATTTGTTTTAAAAAGTTGAGTCAAGTGGAGTAGATGAGGTTCACAAAGAGAGAAGAGGGGACTGTGGTAATAGGAGAATGGATGTTGGGTCTCATAACATTTATATTCAGCATTAAAAATGCTATCTAAACATAGTTGGCAAGAAAGATTTGGCCCGTAGAACCCAGCTTGTAGCATTTGGTGTGTATGTGTTTGTGCTCACCTCGCAGAATGAGTTAGGGCCCTTTTCCTTTTTAATATCTAGGAACAATATAAATAAAATAGAGATAATTGGTTTTATTGAGACAAATTCACCCATGTAACAGTCTGGGCCTAGTGCCTTTGGGGAACGTAGATTTTATTTTAATTTATTTTTTTATTGAAGTATAGCTGATTTACAATGTTGTGTTAATTTCTGCTGTACAGCAAAGTGATTCAGTTATTCATATATATACATTCTTTTCCATGTTCTTTTCCATTATGGTTTATCATAGGATGTTGAATATAGTTCCCTGTGCTATACAGTAGGACCTTGTTGTTTATCCATCCTATATATAATAGTTTGCATCTGCTAACCCCAAACTCCCAGTCCACCCCTCCCCCACCCCCCCTTCCCCTTGGCAACCACAAGTCCGTTCTCTATGTCTGTTCTTGATTTCCTCTTTTATAACTGTTAGCATTTGCCTTATGTATTGAGGTGCTCCTATGTTGGGTGCATAGATATTTACAATTGTTATATCTTCTTCTTGGATTGATCCCTTGATCATTATGTAGTGTCCTTCCTTGTCTCTTGTTACAGTCTTTATTTTAAAGTCTATTTAGTCTGATATGAGTATTGCTACTCCAGCTTTCTTTTGATTTCCATTTGCATGGAATATCTTTTTCCGTTCCCCCACTTTCAGTCTATATGTGTCCCTAGGTCTGAAGTGGGTCTCTTGTAGGTAGCATATATATAGGTCTTGTTTTTGTATCCATTCAGCAAGCCTGTGTCTTTTGGTTGGAGCATTTAATCCATTCACATTTAAGGTAATTATCGATATGTATGTTCCTATTACCATTTTCTTATTTGTTTTGGGTTTGTTTTTGTAGGTCCTTTTTTTCTCTTGTGTTTCCCACTTAGAGAAGTTCCTTTAGCATTTGTTGTAGAGCTGGTTAGGTGGTGCTGAATAATCTCAACTTTTGCTTGTCTGTAAAGCTTTTGATTTCTCCATCAAAGCTGAATGAGATCCTTGCTGGGTAGAGTAATCTTGGCTGTAGGGTCTTCCCTTTCATCACTGTAAATATATGGTGCCACTCCCTTCTGGCTTGTAGAGTTTCTGCTGAGAAATCAGCTGTTAACCTTATGGGAGTTCCCTTGTATGTTATTTGTCGTTTTCCCCTTGTTGCTTTTAATACTTTTTCTTTGTCTTTAATTTTTGTCAATTTGATTACTATGTATCTCGGTGTGTTTCTCCTTGGGTTTATCCTGCTGGGACTCTCTGTGCTTCCTGGACTTGGGTGGCTGTTTCCTTTCCCACGTTAGGGAAGTTTTCAACTATTATCTTTTCAAATATTTTCTTGGGTCCTTTCTGTCTCTTTTCTCCTTCTGGGACCCCTTTAATGCGAATGTTGTTGCGTTAAATGTTGTCCCAGAGGTCTCTTAGGCTGTCTTCATTTCTTTTCATTCTTTTGTCTTTATTCTTTTCCACAGCAGTGAATTCCACCGTTCTATCTTCCAGGTCACTTATCCGTTCTTCTGCCTCAGTTATTCTGCTATTGGTTCCTTCTAGTATATTTTTCATTTCAGTTATTGTATTGTTAATCTCTGTTTGTTTGTCCTTTAATTCTTCTAGGTGTTTGTTCTTTAATTCTTCAAAGTCTTTGTTAAACATTTCTTGCATCTTCTCGATCTTTGCCTCCATTCTTTTTCTGAGGTCCTGGATCATCTTCACTATCCTTATTCTGAATTCTTTTTCTAGAAGGTTGCCTATCTCCACTTCATTTAGTTGTTTTTCTGGGGTTTTATCTTGTTCTATCATCTGGTACATAGTCCTCTGCCTTTTCATTTTGTCTTTCTTTCTGTGAATGTGGTTTCTGTTCCACAGGCTGCAGGACTGTAGTTCTTCTTGCTTCTGCTGTCTGCCCTCTGGTGGATGAGGCTATCTAAGAGGCTTGTGCAAGCTTCCTGATGGGAGGGACTGGTGGTGGGTAGAGCTGACTGTTGCTCTGGTGGGCAGAGCTCAGTAAAACTTTAATCTGCTTGTCTGCTGATGGGTGGGGCTGGTTCCCTCCCTGTTGGTTGGTTGGCCTGAGGCGACCCAGCACTGGAGCCTACAGGCTCTTTAGTGGGGCTAATGGTGGACTCCGGGAGGGCTCACGCCAAGGAGTACTTCCTAGAACTTCTGCTGCCAGTGTCCTTGTCCCCGTGGTGAGCCACAGCCACCCCCCGCCTCTGCAGGTGACCCTCCAACACTAGCAGGTAAGTGTGGTTCAGTCTCCTATGGGGTCACCGCTCCTTCCCCCTGGGTCCTGATGCGCACACTACTTTGTGTGTGCCCTCCAAGAGTGGAGTCTCTGTTTCCCGCAGTCCTGTTGAAGTCCTGCAGTCAAATCCTGCTAGCCTTCAAAGTCTGATTCTCTGGGAATTCCTCCTCCCGTTTTCGGGCCCCCAGGTTGGGAAGCCTGACATGTGGCTCAGAACCTTCAATCCAGTGGGTGGACTTCTGTGGTATAATTGTTCTCCAGTTTGTGAGTCACCCACCCAGCGATTATAGGATTTGATTTTATTGTGATAGCACCTCTCTTACCATCTCATTGCAGCTTCTCCTTTGTCTTTGGATGTGGTGTATCTTTTTTGGTGAGTTTCAGTGTCTTCCTGTCGATGATTGTCCAGCAGCTAGTTGTGATTCTGGTGCTCTTGCAAGAGTGAGTGAGCACACATCCTTTTACTCCGCCATCTTGAACCAATCTCCATACAAATTTTTGGATTGATTTTTCTACTTCTCTGAAAAATGCCATTGGAATTTTGAATTGGATTTCATTGAATCTTGTTAGATTGCTTTTAGTAGTATGGACACTTTAACAATATTATTTTTTCAATCCATGAACATGGAATATCTTTCAATTTATTTGTGTGTTTTTGAATGTCTTTCATTAGTGTCTTATAGTTTTCAGTGTATAGGTCTTTCACCTCATTCGTTAAATTTATTCCTAAATGTTTTATTCTTTTTTATATAATTGAAAATGGGATTGTTTAATTTCTTTTTTTGCTGGTTCATTGTTAGTGTATGGAAACAACAGACTTTTGTATATTGATTTTGTATGCCACACCTTTACTGAATTCGTATATTATTTTCAACAGTTTTTTGGTGGAATCTTTAGGATTTTCTCTGTATATTGTGTCATCTGCAAATAGCAACAGTTTTACTTCTTCTTTTCCCATTTGGATTTCTTTCATTTCTTTTTTTTGCTTAATTGCCCTAGCTAGGACTTCCAGTACTTGTTGAATAAAAGTGGCAACATTGTCTTGTTCCTGATCTTAGAGGAAAAGCTTTGAGCTTTTGAGTATGATGTTGGCTATGGCTTGTCATATATGGCCTTTATTATGTTGAGGTATGTTCTCTCTGTACCCACACTGTTGAGAGTTGTTATCGTAAATGGATGTTGCATTTTGTCATGTGCATTTTCTGCATCTATTGAAATGACCATATAACTTTTATTCTTCATTTTTTTAATGTGGTGTATCATGTTGATTGATTTGTGGATATTGAACCATTCTTGCATCCCTGGAATAAAACCCACTTGATCATGGTGTATGATCCTTTTAAAATATTGTTGAATTTGGTTTGCAGATATTTCATGGAGGATTTTTACATCTATGTTCATCAGGGATATTGGCCTGTAATTTTCTTCTCTTGAGGTATCCTTGTCTGGTTTTGGTATCAGGGTAATGTTGGCCTCATATAATTAGTTTGGAAGTGTTCCCTCCTCTTCTATTTTCTGGAAGAGTTTGAGAAAGATTGGAATTAATTTTTCTTTGACTGTTTGGTAGAATTCACCAGTGAAGCTGGATGGTCCTGCACTTTTATTTTGTTAGGAGGTTTTTGATTACTGATTCAATCTCCTTAGTAGTAATTGGTCTGTTTAGATTTTCTGTTCCTTCATGATTGAGTCTGGGAAGGTTGTAT
This sequence comes from Balaenoptera acutorostrata, assembly GCF_949987535.1. Classification (NCBI taxonomy): domain Eukaryota; kingdom Metazoa; phylum Chordata; class Mammalia; order Artiodactyla; family Balaenopteridae; genus Balaenoptera; species Balaenoptera acutorostrata. Next base: position 22,715,797 of record NC_080068.1, on the reverse strand, counting down.
GTTTCCAGGAATTTGTCCATTTCTGCTGGTTTGTCCAATTTGTTGGTGTATAGTTGTACATAGTAGTCTCTTATGATCTTTGTATTTCTTTGGTATCAGTTGTAACATCTCCTCTTTCATTTCTGATTTTATTTACTTGAGTCCTCTCTCTTTTTCATGGTGAGTCTAGCTAAAAGTTTGTCAATTTTGTTTATCTTTTTTAAAAAATTTTATTTATTTTTGGCTGCATTGGGTCTTTGTTGCTGCACGCAGGCCTTCTCCAGTTGCGGCAAGCGGGGACCACTTCTCGTTGCGTTGCGCAGGCTTCTCACTGCTGTGGATTCTCTTGTTGCGGAGCATGGGCTCCAGGCCTGTGGGCCTCAGCAGTTGCAACACACCGGCTCAGTAGTTGCGGCACACGGGCTCTAGGGTGTGTGGCTTCAGTAGTTGTGGCACACGGGCTCAGTAGTTGTGACTTGTGGGCTCTAGTGCGCAGGCTCAGTAGTTGTGGCTCATGGGCCCAATTCCTCTGCGGCATGTGGGGTCCTCCCAGACCAGGGATCGAACCCATGTCCTCTGCACTGGCAGGCAGATTCTTAACCACTGTGCCACCAGGGAAGTCCTTGTTTATCTTTTCAAAGAACCAGCTCTTAATTTCATTGATATTTTCTATTGTCTTTTTACGCTATTTCATTTATTTGTACTCTGATCTGTTATTTCTTTCCTTCTACTAACTTTGGGCCTCATTTGTTCTTCTTTTTCTAGTTCTTTGAGGTGTATAGTTAGGTTATTTATTTGAAATTTTTTTTTGTTTGTTTCTTGATGTAGGCGTTTATTGCTATGCACTTCCCTCTTAGAACTGCTTATCCTGCATCCCACAAGTTTTAGTATGCTGTGTTTCCATTTTTATTTGTCTCAAGGTATTTTTTGATTTATCTTTTGCTTCCTTCATTGACCCATTTGTTGTTTAGTAGCAGATTGTTTAATAATCCACATATTTGTGATTTTTTTCACTTTATTTCTGTAATTTTTAGTTTCGTGCCACTGTGATTGGAAAAGATGCTTGATATGATTTCAGTTTTCTTAAATTTACTGAATCTTGTTTGGTGGCCTATCATATGCTCTAGCGTCGAGAATGTTCCATGTGCTCTTGAGAAGAATGTGGATTCTGTTGTTTGGTATGGAATGTTCCATATATATCTGTTAAGTCTATTTGATCTAATGTGTTATTTAAGGCCAGTGTTTCCTTATTGGTTTTCTGTCTGGATGATCTGTCCACTGATGTGAGTGAGGTATTAAGATCCCCTACTATTATTGTATCGCTGTCTATTTCTCCCTTTAGGTCTGTTAATATTTGCTTTATGTATTTAGGTGTTCTTATGTTGGGTGCATCAATATTTACAAATGTTGTATCCTCTTGTTGAATTGACCCCTTTATTGTTAGGGACTCCTTTTTTTTTATCTCTTATTACAGTCTTCATTTTAAAGTCTATTTGTCTGATATAAGTATAGCTACACCAGCTTTCTTTGGGGTTCCAGTTGCATGGAATATCCTTTTCCATTCCTTCAATTTTAGTCTGAGTGACATACGACTTCTAAAATTCTATAATTGTACATGCTAAAGTAAAATTTGATATATATCATATATGAATATCTTGACGTGATATAGAGGCAAAGGGATAGGAAAGAGCTTGTTGCCAACTTCACCTTAGAGCCCTTCCTTTATGGTGGTTCTCTTTCCACCACTATTTGTTTAATAGGCATATTATACTTGTATTTACTACACGAATACATACTTTATTTTAATATAAACTGGAATTCTTTTGCAGGAAGAGGAAGCATCATATTTGTTTTTGTGGTAATGGCTTCAAAAGATCTGACTTTTTAAAAACTTTAATGTTTAACATGTGATTTAATAATCTAATTATCTTTACAATTTTGTATCTGTAATTAGATGTTTTAAATATTTGGAGTATATCCTTGAAGCAATTTGAAGAGAGATATTTTAAAAAGAATGGTATGTGAATTTTGGCACTCAAATGTGCCCAGGTGATGGCATTATTCCATTTATGTGAGGAAACTTCAGTGAGAATTTATGAAAAACATAGGTTTAAGTTTTTTGCTTATCTGTTAAGTCATGTGTCATGAAGAATTTTTCTATTCACAAAATGTGATGGTATAAGCTTTAATTAATATTTACAGAACACTTATAATCTGGTTACTCACCGTATTGGTATTATGTTTTTCATATCTGATGGATTTAGGAACTGGATTTTAATATCTGAGGATTTTTGTTTCATAGCTTAGTGGTTAAGAGCTCATGACTCCAAATCCTGGCTGGGCCACTTACTCTCTATATAATCTTGGGCAAATTTCTTAACTTTCATTTTGCCAAGGGTTAACAACTCTTATGAGATGTTATCTGGATTAAGTGAGATAAAGGATGGAAGGTGCATTACACAGCCTCTGGCACATAGTAGACTTTTACTTAATGCTAATCATCATTATCATCCTTGCTGGTTTCACTCAACAAGATAGGTCTTCAGACACTTTTAAACTTTAATCTCTAATTTTAACACTACATTTTTGAACTTATAAAAAGTTAGTTTCTGTATATCACTTCTTATCCATCTTTGAAATGGAAACGTGATGCATTTCTTATAAGGGATCTATGTTTTTTATTTTTTTAAATTTTAATTAATTTATTTACAAACTACCTTTTTTTTTTTGAAGATAATTATGTTGCCATCTTGAACAAGGACAACTGCTTTATTTATTTATTTTGCTGCACCACGCAGCTTGCAGGATCTTAGTTCCCCTACGAGGGATCAAACCGGGGCCCACAGCAGTGAAAGCACCAGCTCTTAACCACTGGACTGCCAGGGAATTTCCCAAGGGAATCTATGTTTTTTAAAATGATTTTGTGAGCAGTAATTGATGTTTGCCAATTTTTTTCAAGATGGACAGGACTAAGTGCTATATAATCATTACTGTTGTTATTTATATCAAAGCATAAGGCATTTAAGGAAAAGGACCATAAATTGATCTATCCACACACTAAATGAAATGATCAGTTTTCTTTTGCACTTCATGCTTTTTAAAAATAGTCAGTCTCTTGGTTTATCTTACGTATCTCTTGGTCCAAATAAACATTTAAGGTCATGATCTAGAAAGAAATCATCTGTGAGATTTGAGACTAAAAATCAAGCCTCAAGTGGAAATGATACAAAAATGGAAAGGAATCATAGTGCATCATCATGGGTGGACATTTTTAGGCAGAGACTCATTAGTAATTTTGCCGACTGGCTCAACTTACCAAATTATTCAAGAATCTGGAATAATGGAGGGAAACCAATCAAGCTTGATTGATTAAGGCCAGTTGATCAACCTTCTCCAATTCTACTTCAAAGCCATTTTAATAGAATATTGTTTAAAATTTGATTACCCATAATCTTACCATGCTTTTCAATATTTTAAAATTCAACCAAAATTTGTTTAGTATTAACTAGGAGCAAAGCCTCATTCCCGATGCTATGGGGAAACTGTTATCCTCACGGAGCTTATAGTCTGCTCTCAGGAGGTAACGTGGAAAGAAATACCAGCTGTACAGGGCAGAGTGAAAGAAGTGCTATGAAAAATGTAGTTCCAAAGTGTTGGCAACTATGTGGAAGAGCCATTCATTTTAACTGGAAGGATCTGGGAAGGCTTTTAATTAAAAGGTGACATTCAAACCAAGCCTTAAAGGTGGAATAGACTTTGAGGCAAAGGATTGTTCTGTAGGTATTTTAGGCCATGAAAACCATGTCAGTAAAGGTGAAAAGAGGTGAAAGCAAGTATATATATAGGAAGCAGCAAGCAGTGCCCAGTGCCTGAAGCAAGGGACTCGTGGATTGGTGTGGAGAGTCAAAGACAGAAAAGGCGGTTTGGAAACAAATCTTAAAAGGACTTTGAATCATGTTATGGAGTTGAGTTTCATTCAGTAGACAGTGGGAAGCTAGTGAACATTTTGGGGGAGGGGAGGAATTTTATCTGACCCATGTTCTTTCTGGTATTATTACTTGCAAAGAATTAGGGAGATGAGAGATTCTAGGCAAGGAAACCAGATATAATAACCAAAAATTCCAAGTTATTGGGAATATTATCTGCCAGGCATTGATAGACTAATTATTGTATTAACTAATATGATTATTATAATATACTAATATATTAATGATATAGGTGCTTTGTAGGATTTACTTAATTTTTACAAGCACCCTGGCATGTGAGAAATATAATCTTTATTTTAGAGATGAAGACATGGGAGGGTTAGAAAGATTAATTGCTCAAGGTCATATAGGTCATAGGTAGTGGGGCTTGAAGTGAGGTGATGGAAAAAAATTTGATTCAGAGCAACTGAGTGTGGGAGGTGAGAGAGACAGAGTGAGAAATTGAAGATGATTCCTACTTGGGTACCTTTAATGAAGGTATGAAACATAGTCAAATAAGTTTGGGATAAGTAAATAAGGAATTCTGCTTTGAAAGATTGGATTTGAGATGTGGGCAGGACAAGCCAGGTAGAAATGTGGAGCTGGTTATTGGAAATAGAAACGTGAAGGTGAAGCAGTCTGGGAGTAATCAGAACATTGGTGAGAGGGACAGCCTTGGGAGAAGGTATAGAACAGGAGAGGCTGAAGAGAGTGACGTCCATCTAAGAATGGAGAGGGGAGCTGGAGAAGGAATTATCAGAAAGGTTTGGAGAAACCGGAATGTGAAAGAGTAGTGAACAAGCAGTCAGGGGTGGGGGGAACTTCATAAATGGAGGGTGGTAAGCAGGTCATTTATTGCTCACCAGAGAGGGAAGAGTGTGGGGATTCTTGCTTTATTTGGGAAGTAGAAGTCCATGGGTAGTTTATGAAAAACCAAAACCAAAAACAATTTTAGTGGAATGATCAGGAATTGAGTGTCAGGGGCTGAGGAAGGAGTGGGTAGTAAGGAAATCTGATGGGCTACAAGGGATCGAGGGACTGTTTTAAAATTAGGATGCGGGGAGTCCTTAAGCTAAGGGAAAAGGACAGTGGAGAGATTTCTAAAAGAGTGGAGGATAACTTATTGACTTTAGTTCCAAAATGAAATCAAAAGATGACCAGAGGACAGACAGAGACTCTGGCAAAGGAAAAGAATAAGGCTTTTCCCCCGCTATGACAGAAAAGGAATGAGAAGAGAAAAAAATGGGTGGTTATACCAAGAAAAAGTGAGACCTAATGGAGAAAAGCTGAGAAAATTATTTTCTGAAAATCTATTTCTCAGAGAGGCCTTATTGGCCTTCTACGATATGTTTTGTATTTCCAAAGAGCCCTGTACTTATCCTTTAAAACATTCATCACACTTACAATTACTTGCTCAGCATCTGGTTCCACCACTAGATTTCAGTCTACTCTTTTAAGATGTCAGTCGGCATGTCTGTCTTGTTCCCTGCTGAACCTCCAGTGTATAGAAAAAACTGTATGCCTGGTGCATAGTAAATGCTCAAAAGAGATTTGATGCGTTAATACTGGATGATGCCATAGATTCTGTCTCTCTCTCTCTCTCAGCAGTGCTGAAAAACGCCTGACACACAATAAACACTTGACAGATACTTGCTAAATGAATGATTCTTCTCACTGAAATAGGAAGTAAGTTCATTAATTGAGATAATAATAATTAAAACATTTTGAGTTCTCCCTGTGTGCTAGACACTAGATTAAGTAACAAAGAAACCACAGAGTTTCAGTGGTTTACATAATAAAAGTTTCTTTCTTACTCAGTAACACTACACAATGGCTGCTCCTGATGGGCAGGCAGCTCTCCTCCTTTTAGAGACCCAGGCTCCTTCCATCTTCCAGCTCCACCATCTCTTAGGCCTTTGCCTGCAAACTGGGGAAGAGGATGAGAATGTGGGTGTACAGAGATGCAAGTAGTTAGCAAGCCACTTTCTGGGGACAGAAATGGGAACATGAATTTTGATGGACACTTAGCCATCTCTTCTACACATTTTTTTTTTTTTTTTTTACCATTTACAATAGCCCAATGAAGGAGGTACCATTATTATCTCCATTTTACAGATAAGACTACTGAGGCTTAGACCTGCCCCAAAACAATAAGGTTCTAATCTGAGATTCAAACTCATGTCCCTCTGACTCAATAGCCCATTCTAAACCATTAGACCTTTGTTTCTCAAGTGGAAGTGATTTTGTTGCCAAGGTACAAGGGGACATTTGGCAATGTCTGTAGACTTTTTTTTGTGGGGTGGCGTGGGAGGTGGGTAGGTATTACTGGCATCTAGTTGGTAGAAGCCAGGTATGCTGCTCAGTATCTTAGAATGTATAGGACCTCCCACACTCCCAGCATACACACACAAAACCAAAAGTTATCAGGCCCCAAATGTCACTAGTGCCAAGGTTGAGAAATTCAGCACCAGACTGTATACTACCCATGATGGTAGAAGGTCAAGTATAGGTAAGACATGATTGAAAAAATTAGGAACAGTTGCTGTGAGGAATAAGCTACAGTTCATTATGAAAGGATATGAAGGATTGGCAAAGAGCAGAAAGGTGCTGGTGGTTGTCAAATGCAGAAGAAGGTAAGTGGCTCTATTATTTTTCTATCAGCTACTTGGCATTTCTGGGACTTGATAGTACTTTTAAAGAAGTAAGTGATCTGTACTTTACTGGGTGAAAAGATTACCTTTTAAACCATTTTATTTCTGAACTCAGGGAGACCAGACTCGTCCTTTTATCACATCCAGTCCTACAAATGGGGCTAAATCCACTGCAGAAGGCTGGCTCTCTAAAAACCCATATGACCCGAATTATGGTGACGTACATTTTTATGACTATGTTGGTGATTGCTGGAATTGGAAAATTTTCCCCAAAGCTCGATTTGTATCTGAATATGGATATCAGTCCTGGCCTTCCTTCAGTACATTAGAAAAGGTAAGCCATCTTTGATTTCCCAGTGATTCAGAATGGTAGGCCATGGGTGTATGTCACTTCCTTAACAGTGGTTCAGAAAGTCAAATGAAATATACTTCTTATTTAAATGGAAGTGTAGGAAGAAGATAATAGAAAATAACTTTTTATCCTTAACCTTTGGGGTACTAAACTCTTGTAGTCATCATTTTGGGGATTATAACTTTTCTATATTGCTTTTAATTATGTTCCTTCAAGAGTATTCAAAAATTAAATGGAAGCCAGCGATTACTGAAGCCTGAGTTATTATCACATGTGAAAATTACTCTCACTTGCTGTGTGTCCTGCAACTGTTTTATTACTTACACATATTCAGAACTGGATAGTTTGCTACAATAAGAGAAATGAATGTGATAAATAAACCTTTGTCTGACGTTATCATATCACATCATTCCTTTTATTTTCTCCCCTCTTCTTCCTCCTCCTCTTCCATTTTCTTCTGCTCTTCCTCTTCCTTTTTCTTCATGTTGGTGTATTTGATTTTCAGTATGGTACTTCACTTTCTCTATTCCTAAAGATTCCGTTTTGTAGATGGATTCTGTTTCAGACTTGTGTTCTTTTTTTTAACAGCTTTATGGAGACATAACTCACTGGCCATACAGTGTACTCATTTAATGTGTACAGTTTAATGGTTTTCAGTATATTCACAGAGTTGTGCAGCCATCACCATGATCTGATTTTAGAATATTTACATCACCTCAAAGAAACTCTATACCCTCTGCATTAGCAGTCACTCCCCGCTCTCTCTGTCCCTCCCATCCCAGATCTAGGCACCACTAATCTGCTTTGTGTGTCTGTATTTTTGCCTGTTCTGTACATTTCTTATAATTGGGATCATAACATATGTGATCTTTTGAGACTGGCTTCTTTCACCCAGCATAAAGGTCTCAAAGGTCATCCATGTTGTATCATGTATTAGTATGTCTTTCTTTTATATTGCTGAATAATATTCCATTGAATGGATAAAGCACATTTTGTTTATGTGTTGTTCAGTCGATATACATTTGTGTTATTCCCCATTTTTGGCTATTATGAATAATGCTGCTATTAACATTTGTGTACATGTTTTTGTGTGAACATATGTTTTCCATTCTATTAAGTATATACCTAGGAGTGGAATTGCTGGGTCATGTGGTAACTCTATGTTTAATATTCCAAGGAATTGCCAAACTGTTTTCCATAGTGGCTGCACCATTTTACATTCCCACCAGCAATGCACAAGGGTTTCAGTTTCTCCACATCCTCGTCAACACTTGTTATTCCCCATTTTTGTTTTTTTTTTACATTTCCCTGGAAATTTACATTTACAGGAAACTTGTATTTATTTGATGGCCAATCATGCTGAACATCTTTTTATGTGCTTGTTGGCTCTTTATATATCTTCCTTGGATAAATAAAAAGTAGGCAAAAATCCTTTGCCTACTTTTTAATTAGATGGTCTTTTTATTATTGGGTTGTAAAAGTTTACTGTAAGAGCTTACAAAAAACATACCATCTATATGTACATGATATAGATGGTATTTTTTTAAATAGCTGTATGATTTGCAAACATTTTCTCCCTATTAGTGGGTTGTCTTTTTACTTACTTGATAGTGTCATTTAAAGCACAAAATTTTATTTATTTATTTATTTAAAAATATTTATTTATTTGGTTGGGTCGGGTCTTAGTTGCGGCATGTGGGCTCCTTAGTTGCGGCAGGCGGACTCCTTAGTGTGGCCCGTGGGCTTCTTATTTGTGGCATGCAAACTCTTAGTTGTGGCATGCATGTGGGATCTAGTTCCCTGACCAGGGATCAAACCTGGGCCCCCTGCATTGCGAGCATGGAGACTTAACCACTGTGCCACCAGGGAAGTCCCAAAAGTACAAAATTTAAAATTTTGAAGTCCTACTTATCAATCTTCTCTTTTATTGCTTGTGCTTTGGTGTTGTATCTGAGAAGCCATTGCCTAACTTAAGATCACAAAAGTTTACTCCTGTGCTGTCTTTTAGTTTTAGCTCTTACATGGTCTATTTTGAGTTAATTATTTTGTATGGTGTGAGGTAGATGTCCAATTTTGGACAGCCAATTGTCCCAACACCATTTTTGAAAACATTATTCTTTCCCTAATTGAATTCTCTTGACCCTTTTGTCAAAAATCAGTTGACCATAAATGTTAATGTTTATTTCTGGATTCTCAATTGTGTTCCATTGTGTATGTCTATTTTATACTAGTATCCACTGTCATCATTATTATACTGTTGTAGTAAGTTTTGAAAGCTGGAAGTGTCAGTTCTCCAACTTTGTTCTTCTTTTCAAGATTGTTTTGACTGTTTTGGGTGCCTTGCATTTCCATATGAATTTTAGGATCACCTTACTAGTTTCTGTAAAAAAGTCAGCTGGGATTTTGATGGGGATTGTGCTGAATCTGTAGATCAGTTTGCAAAGAGTTGCCATCTTAACAATATTAAGTCTTCTGATTCATGAACATGTGATGTCATCTTTAATTTCTTTCAGTACTATTTTGTAGTTTTCAGTGTATAAGTTATGTACTTCTTTGGTTAAATTTATTCTTTAGTATTTTTTGGTGCTATTGTAAATGGAATTATTTTCTTAATTTTATTTTCAGATTGTTTATTGCTAGTGTCTAGATATACAATTGATTTTTGTATATTGAACTTATATTCTGCAACCTTGTAGAACTCATTTATTAGCTCTAATGGTTTTTTGTTTTTTGGGGTATGTGTGTGTGAATTCTTTATGTATAAGAGCATGTCATCTGCAGATAGAGGTAACTTTACTTTTTCCTTTCCAATCTAGATGCCTTTTGTTTACTTTTCTTGCCTAATTGCCCTGGTTAGAACCTCCCGTACAGCGTGGAAGTGGTGAGAATAGACAACCTTTTCTCACTCCTTTTCTTAGGGAGATTCCTTTCTTTAGGGAAAAAGCCTTTTTATCATTTAGTATGATATTAACTGTAGGTTTTTCATAGATGCCCTTTTATTCCTAGTTTGTTGCCTGCTTGTATCATAAAAGGGTGTTGGATTTTGTCAAATGCTTTTTCTTCATCTATTGAAATAATCATGTAGTTTTCCCCCTTCTGCATCACTTGTGTGAAATAACCACAAAAAAAGTTTTAAGAGAATTTAAAAGTCTTCCTCAATCTCACCACCTGAACACAACTATACTTCTACATTGAAGTTATATTGTATTTTTAACTTTAATAAATAATGCCATAACCTTAGTTCTACCCCTTGTTTTTTAATTACTCCCATATTGTGGGCCCAATCTTTTGGGAACACTGTTGTTTCAAAGTGAAAGAAGATGCAGTTCAGTATCCTGACACAGGTAGGAGCAAGTACTGAGAATGGAAAAGAAGGAATGAAAGAAGCAAAAATATTTACTGAGCAGATATTCTGTACCAGGTACATCATTTAACAATAATCCAGCCCTGAGGCCCAGAGGGAAATCAAGGCACTGTATAGTGAGAGTTCTGTCAATGTCCCCAGATTGTAAGTAGCAAATCTGTATTCAGGCTTATTGTCTGACTCCAGAATTGATCTATTTTCTTTTCACTACATTTCAGGAAGATGAGTGTTAGGAATTGCTAAACCTTTTAAAAAAAATCTATAAGCATTTCTATTCACCTCTCGAAAGTAATGGAATTCCCATGTTTTTGTGAAATGCCTGATGACATTCAAAGATACTAAACACTATATTTTAAAATAGGGAAAGATAAAGATAAGTCCTGTTTATTATGAACCCTTGATTTGATTGTTGCCTCTTTTCGAACTGCATTGCTTAGTTGAGAATTTGAGTAGATGTTGGGAAAAGAAAACCTTTACGTAAAATCTTCACTCTTATTTAGAGCTTTTTTTTTCATGCATTCAACACATATATTAACATGTCTTTCTCTGGTTGGGATACATTACTTCGTCGTAAAATAATCATATTTTCAACAGGTGATCATCAATATACAGCAATAGAAAGACTGGGTTTTGGAATAAACAGATCAGGATTTGAACACTAGAACTTCCACATGCTAGCTATATTGCCTTGAAAAGATTATTCATTCTTTTTGAATTTCAGTGTTCTCATCTGTAAATTGGGGTTAATAGTAGTAGATACTTCAAGGAGTGTTTGTGTACGTGTGTGCACATGCAGGTATGCATGTGTGCATGTGATGGTGTGTAAACATTAAGTTAATTAATACGTTGAAACACTTAGCACAGTTCTTGACACATAGTGATGAGCCCATAAAATGTAAGCTATTGTTACTATTAATATAGGCAATGCTAGTCATATGGTTTATACGAAGCTAGACTGCACTAATTAGCTTTGGATCTTGGGCAAATTACTTAACCTTTCTGCGCCTGGTTTTCTCATCTGTAAAACAGGGTGATAATAGTACCCACTCATGGGGTTGTTATGATGATTAAAGGAGTTAATATTCTTAAAGCAATTAGAGGCCTTATCTGACACTTTCTAATTCCTCTGGTAATATTGTTATAGCTGAAATTTACAAGAATTTCAAACCGTAGCTATCAGAAGGTGGAAAACTTCCCACATAACAGATCAGGTTTATGATTATGGAATACATTCAATTTATTAGCAGCCAGAGGGCTGAGAGGCCAGGAGATGTGTTTCAGATTTTGAAAAGGAAGAAGCATAGAAAGAAGGGAAGACTATTGGTAAAGGTTTGTGCATCTCAAATGTGTACAAGATGACTGTAAATACTATACCTCTGTTTCAAATAAATAATAGAAGTGATTGGTGTTCTCTAAACTGCCTGGTGGTAACATTTTCAAAAAATAAATACAATTTGGAAAAACCACCACATTAAATATGGCTAAGGTATGTTGCTTATATTTTGGTATAAATCAATTCCTAAAGAATAACTTTTTCCTTTTAAGGTGATTGGTCTGTGCATTGCATGATTACTGAGAATTCTAAGTCATATTTTATGAACAGGGATTATTAAGCTTTCTAATTTTCAGGTTTTTTTGAGGGTGGAGTGGAATATGTTTTTTCAAAGTCTCTGTGTAACTTGGCTTAAAACTTAGATATTTTCAGATGTAGCCAGCAATTGTCTTATATCTTTGTCAAATGCTAACAGTTCATTAAATCATAGGGCCTAGAAGCCAGAATTATTGCTTTTTTTTTTTTCTCCTGTAGAAGGTACACTACTAACCTGTGTGGTATTTGTTTTTATTTATTTATTTATATTTTTGTTTTTTGTTTTTATTTTTTACTTGACCTGATGATAGCTTCTCAAAGGAAAAGAAAGATTCTGTAAGTTAAAAAAAAAAAAAAAAAAAAAAAGATTTATTATTAGGGGAAAGAAGTATCATTGTTTGGTTTGAATCTTCAACTATATCAAAATTAAACATGTGTATATATCAAATATATTTAGTAATCACTGAGAAGCAAATGAGCAAGTGCTAAGCATTTACCATTTTACTAGTGATATTTTATTACTGTTAAAGAATTGACAGTTTTAAAAGAATGCTGATTTCAGTTCATTATTCAGTTTTGACAGTTTATTTACTTTGATAAAATGACCTTTTAAAATGCACATAACAAATACTTAAAAAAAACAAGAAAAATGTTTTGATGAGACAAGACTTTTGATGGCAATACCAAAATGTAACTTTCTAGGTTTGAATAAGGCTCATCTTTCACTAATAACAAGTATGATGGCAAAAACATGTGTGAAATTAGAGTCACAAGAAACCTCGAGCTCTTTTCCAGTGTGTAGTACTTTTCAAGTTTGTCAGGAGTATGGAGAAAAGTAGTTTCACTCCTAACTTCCCAATTTGAACCTCTTATTCTTTACTTGAAAGGTTTCATCTAAAGAGGACTGGTCTTATGAAAGCAAATTTGCACATCATAGACAACATTTCACAGATGGTAACTATAAAATGCTTCACCAGGCTGAGCTTCACTTCAAACTCCCCCAAAGTGCAGATCAATTACGCAAGTTCAAAGACACTATTTACCTTACTCAGGTAAGCCATTTTTATTCTGGGCTTCAACAGCTACCTGCAGTTAACATAAAGAGATCCTGCAGATTTTATAAGCCTTTTGTGGTGAAAAATATTCAGGTTTTCATTTTGCTGATTAAAAAAAATTATCTGCTTCAAAATGGGTATTTGATGACATGTAGGACTTGAAATAGTTAATTTTTGGCATTTGTCTCTCTTACAAGAACGGCTCACAAAGTTCTACAACAAATTGTGCATTAAAATCTTCCCTAGCTCAAGATTACTATCAAGGTTCAGTAATTAAGTCAGTAGCATTTGCCAAAGAAAAAATGGGACAATGGAACACAGTAGAGTCCAGAAACAGACTCATGTATGATATAGTCACCTGATTTATGGTCACAATGCCACTGCAATCCTGTGGGAAAAGAAAGTCTTATCAATAAACAGTACTGTATCAAGTGGGTATCTTTATGGGAAATAAATGAACTATGACTCCATATACAAAAATTCATTTGATTAGTGATCAAACACTCAATTGGGAAAGGTAGTACGATAAAGTTTCTAGGAGAAAACATAGGAGAATAGCTTCATGACCTTGGCATACACAAACGATTTCTTAAACAGAACATAAAAAATACAGACTATGAAAGAAAATAATGATAAATTGGACTTCATTAAAATTATGGACTTTTGTATATCAAAGGCACCATTAAGAGAGAGAAAATGCAAGCCACAGATTGGGGAACAATATTTGTAGTACATATGTCTGACAAAAGATTTGTATTTAGAATAAAGAACTTCTGTAAAGCAATAAGGAAAAAGACAGATAACCTGTTAAAAAATGGACAAAATCCTTGAACAGGCACTTCATCAGAGAAGATAACCAGATGGTCAGGAAGTACATGCAAATATGCTCAATTTCATTCTTAATCCAGGAAATGCAAATTACAGCCATGCCAGGATACTCCTACACACTATGTACACAATGTAATTTTAGCAGAATGGCTAAAATTAGAAAGACTGACAATACCAACTGTTGGTGAGGAGGTGGGACAGCTGGGACTTTTAGACATTGTTAGTAGGAGTGGAAATTTGTTTAAACAGTTTGGAAAATCTTATGGCAGTTTCTACCCAAGTTAAACATTTGCTTTCTTCATGAATCAGCATTTCTACTCTTAGCTAGGTACCCAAGAAAAAGGAGTGCATACGTCTGCCAACAGACATCTAAAATAATGTTCATTGCAGCTTTACTCATAATAGCCCCAAACTGGAAACAACCTAAATGTTCTTTAACAGAAGAATTTACAAACAAATTGTGGAATATTTATACAGTGGAATACTCCACAACAATAAAAAAGAATGAACTACTGCTATCAGCTTCAGCCTTGATGAATCGTATAGACATTATGTTGAGCAAAAGAAACATTGTAGTTTCACTATAGACAAAATGAATCAAGATGATATAGAACAAGTTAATGGTAACCACTCTTGTGGAGGAAGATGGTGCATTATGATTAGGAAAGGGTACAAGGAAACTCTGGCCTGCTAAAGAAGTTTTGTATCTTGATCTGGGTACTGGTTACGTGGGTGTATACATATGTTAAAATTCACTGAGTTGTACACTTAAGATCTGTTCATATTATATTGTGTACCTTACTAGATTATTTTTAAACAGCTCTACTGAGATATAATTGACATACCATAAAATTCACTTGTTTTAAGTGTACAATCAAGTGATTTTTAGTGTATTTATTGAGTTATGTGACCATCACCATAATACAACTTTAGAACATTTCTGACACTCCAAAAAGATCCCTCTTGCCCATTTTTAAAAAATAAATTTATTTATTTATTTATTAATGTTTAAATTTTTGGCTGCATTGGGTCTTTGTTGCTGCACACGGGCTTTCCCTAGTTGCGGCGAGCAGGGGCTACTCTTCATTGCAGTGCACAGGCTTCTCATTGCGGTGGCTTCTCTTGTTGCGGAGCACGGGCGGAGCACGGGCTCTAGGCAGATGGGCTTCATTAGTTGTGGCGCACAGGATCAGTAGTTGTGGTGCATAGGCTCAGTAGTTGTGGTGCATGGGCTTAGTTGCTATGCAGCATGTGGGATCTTCCCGGACCAGGGCTCAAGCCTGTGTCCCCTGCATTGGCAGGCGGAGTCTTAACCACTGTGCCACCAGGGAAGTCCTCCCTCTTGCTCATTTGTTTTTTTTGTTTTTTTTTGTTTTTTTTTTAAAATCCCTAACCTAAGTGTTTTTTTTTTTTTTTTTTAATTTTATTATTTATTTATTTATTTTTGACTGTGTTGGGTCTTCGGTTCGTGTGAGGGCTTTCTCTAGTTGCGGCAAGTGGGGGCCACTCTTCATCGCAGTGCAGGGACCGCTCTTCATCGCGGTGCGCGGGCCTTTCACTATCGTGGCCCCTCCCGTTGCGGGGCACAGACTCCAGACGCGCAGGCTCAGTAGTTGTGGCTCACGGACCCAGCTGCTCCGTGGCATGTGGGATCTTCCCAGACCAGGGCTCGAACCCGTGTCCCCTGCATTAGCAGGTAGATTCTCAACCACTGCGCCACCAGGGAAGCCCCCTCTTGCTCATTTGTAATCACTCTCCTTTCTCACTTTCAGTCCCAGGCAAACGTTAATTTGCTTTCTGTTTCTGTAGATTTTACTTTTCTCAACATTTCATATAACTGGAATCATATAATATGTGATCTTTGGTATGTGGCTTCTTTCACCAAGCATAATGTTTTTGAAGTTCTTCCATGTTAAAGCCATATATCTGTGCTTCATTTCTCTTTCTTGCTAAATAATATTCTGTTGTATGGATATATCATGTTTTACTTATCTATTCATCAGTTGATAGACATTTGCATTATTTCCAATTTTTGACTATTATGAATAACACTGCTATGAATATTTGCATACACATCTTTGTACCTATATTTTCATTCCTCTTGAGTAGAAATATATGAGTGAAGTTGCTGAGCTCTATGATAAATTTATGTTTAACTTTTAAAGAAAATATTGACCTGAATTTTGGATAATATTTTTATCTTAATGTTTACAATTTATATATTTTTTCAGACATGACCAATTTATTGAGAAAATTCAAATTTCAGTTTGGCGAAGTATAACAAGGGGCAGAGTTTGGGATAATCATTTCATTGGCGGCAACTACATTTTCTAGAGCTAATTGGCCATGGGGTAGTATCTGAAGGAAAGAAAACAAAACTTTAAAAAATAATTTAAATTATTGGGTGGGTGATAAACATACATATTTGCAGAGGAAACCAAACAAACAACCAGCTTACACAACTGAGGCATGAGAAATGCTGTTGCTAGTAGAAACCCTTTATTCCATTTAGTTTGACAGACATTAAACACCTAATTTGTTCCAGACAGTGGGCTAGCTGCCAGGGTTGAGGTAGAATCACAAAAATCACCAAGACGTCATCCCTGTCCTTAAGAAGTTTACAACAGCACATGTAAAAATGAGGGCTACTGGTGAAGTGCCAAGAAACTGCTCAAAAAACCTGGAGGGAGGAGAGTTTACCTTTACTTCTCAGTAGAGGTTGAGGTCGGGACCCTCTTAAATTAGGTGGTGTGGGCGAGGCAGGGGATAGCATCCCGCCGAGTAAAGAAAACTCTGGTGTCTAAGCATGTCTTGGCAACAGGAAATGGTCTAGTTCCTCCACAGCCTTCAGTGTGTGAGAGGGGAAGGGATATTCAAAGGTATTTAGTTTTATTTGAATCTCTCTCATCATTAGCCCACTATAAGAGATTGACAAGGAAGTGAAAAATGATTAAAAAAACCCACACATCCAAGTTTGAAGAGGCAGGGACATAGACGGGAAATACCATTTCATAGTTTTAGTGTAAACTCAACTGCTTGTGTATATCCATTTAGTAGCTTAAGTAAAACCATCAAAAGGGAAAAAAAACTCCACTGGCAGCACCACGGTTCATCATGGCAGAACATGGTCTCTCCTGTTAGACTATAAAGCTAGCTTTGGCTACTGCCAATGGTGGATGTGAGGACACGATGGAAATTAAGTTCACTTTTAGTTTACAAACTAAAGTCTGTAAACATTTCCACCTTAACAGAACATAGATGACAAAGAAGGCTTAGAAGAGAGAATTTGGGGAGAGAGATGAAGTCTTTGTAGGCTAACTGAACTAAAAATGACTTGGGATGCTGTATCTCCTATTTCAAAAATACAGGGTGAGCAAGTCTGAATAATAGTTTTCTATGTGTATAACATACACCTCAAAAAAGAATTCTAACACAACATACTACTAATCAAACATCACACGTTCTGCTTTTGCCATTTACACAAATTCCTGAATTTTAATACTTAAGGGAACCTTTACAAACACAACATACAACAAGTTGTAATATTATGCATCACCCTTAACTTCGGAAAGTTTGGCTTATATTATTTTATCTCAAAGGAAAACTAATGTTTATAAATGTCATTTTCCTATGGAATTAATTCATCACCCATTTTAAAAACTAATTTTTAGAAAAGAAGCTTCCCTGTAAGGTAAATTGGAATGCAAACACCTGCCAGGCTTTGATGAAATAAAAATAAACAACTTACATGACCAGCACCTCATAAAACCAAAATCTCCTTTTGAAGCACAAAGTTCAGTTCTTCTTGCCCTCTTAGTAAACGCTAATCCGAACCCTTCCCGATCTAGGAACTGTTCTGGTTTGTTATGTCATCACATACATACAGTATTTTTTTTTTTTTTTTTTTTTTAATGACTGTGTTGAGTCTTCGTTTCTGTGCGAGGGCTTTCTCTAGTTGCGGCAGGTGGGGACCACTCTTCATCGCGGTGCGCGGGCCTCTCGCCATCGCGGCCTCTCTTGTTGCGGAGCACAGGCTCCAGACGCGCAGGCTCAGTAATTGTGGCTCACGGGCCCAGTTGCTCCGTGGCATGTGGGATCTTCCCAGACCAGGGCTCGAACCCGTGTGCCCTGCATTGGCAGGCAGACTGTCAACCACTGCGCCACCAGGGAAGCCCACATACAGTATTTTTTAACATTAAGAAATTCTTGACATGGTACCATAAATAAATAGCTAGTGTTTTAAAACCAAAGTGACTCAGAGTACTAGAACAGATATAATAGCACACTAAAATGGTTTAAAAGTAAAATAAAAAAAAAAAAAGAAATCAATCATGGTCTTATTAATTCAAATTAAAAATCAAAGATGAAGTATCATTTCAGACCTATATACATCAAGGTGCCAGTTCTTATAAAAATGTACTTTAGTTGTAAATGCTAGATATGTAGAAATAAAACAAAAATTTTTAATAGATAGGGAAAACAGTAACTTTTGCCATTAAAATTTAAGTTCTTTTAATGTTTTTAATATTAGAGTTGGGGAAAATTCATTAAAGTTAAATAAAATTAATATAAAATTATTTTTATATTTGTATTATATTTCATGAACCTGTGAATACACACACGTTAAGACTATTTGAGAACCACTGCTTATTTGTCTGATATTTTTGCTATACTTGTTTCAAGTTCTGAGAGAGAAGGTAAAAGCCTATTCCCAATCATATCTGCAGTAATGTGTTAAACATCACATTTTAATTTTTGCATCTTAGCATCTAAGATTGTACCAGTTTTTATACAAACTCATGCTCACTCTCATCAGTTTTCTCCTGTATGAAAACACAAAACCCTGGATGGAAGTTGAAACAGAAAACTGTCAGCCAAAAGACTCTTTTTTTTGGAAGGTGATAAACTGATGAAGAAAATTTTAAATTTTCAACTGTAATATTATCAATTCGGGATGTTTTTCCTATGTAATATGTAATTTATAAACTTACCTCATAGAATACAAGTTTAAGGATTCTGGTGATATCTGTTCCTTTTAAAGTGTTGCAGTTCATCCTGATTAGTTTTTTGTAGCCAATATTCTATAAAAGTGTCTCAGTTTTGATATATGAAATAGGATGATCCTTATTTGCACACACGTGTGCATGTGTGAACCTTTTCAGCTGTTGTTTTTCATGCTGGCTTTCCTCCTCCCGGCTGTTCGTTTTATTACCGTTACTTTATTCTACTTCCCCAAACCGCATTCAAAGAACTAACAGAAATAATTGTTCTTTCTGAACTCATGAGCATCAGAGGTACACAGTCAGGAGCTGGTGTAGAAGTGGGATTATTTATTGGCGGTTTTTGTTGGTGATGGCTTTTGTCTGATCCTTTAAGCACAAGCGTCCTATCAGGCATTGGCTGGGAATTGGACTTGTCCTTGTTGGTTCTACCTTGGGACTTTTTGATATACTAGATGGGATTTGAGATGAAAGAAATCAGAATTATGATTTTTTTTGTTGTTTGTTTTCAGTGTTGGACTTTCTTGACTGAGTACAGACAGGAAATGTTAGGGTAACAAGTTTTTTTCCCCTTACTACTTTGATATTAGAACAATCATCTTTAACCTGTGTATAAGAAGTAAAACCTTTCTTTGGTCCATTTTCTCTGTTCCCACTCCCACCCCCGATCTTGTTCTCATAATCTGTCATACTGCTTTGAAGAACTTGCCTGTGTGCCACTTTTTAAGACATTCTGTTAAGCAATTTATTTTGTGTGCAACTTTCAGAAAAATCTTGGCAGAGAAAGCTGTGCAGTAAGTTTCTTTACATTTAGATCCTTCCCTAGCTTCTCTTTATCTTACAACCACAAAGGTATCCCTTAGGCTCTTACCTCTTTAATTCTTCTAATATTCCAAAATAATCTTGCCCCACCTTTCATTCTCCTACTTTAACCTGTTGTATTGTATTCCAAATAACCTACATACCTAGGCACACTCTCTTAAGCTGTGTCACAAAGACCTCGCTGCTTAGTTTGAGAACTGTCTACACTAACAAATCCGTTAGGTGACTTACTCGGCCACCATAGCCTCTTGCCAGCGTCCTAGAGAGGAAGCTGGGCTATGGACAGTCTTTACTAACCCCTTAGCTTATAGCCCCCTCTAGTGCTTTCATTTATTCTTCACATATTTGTTGAGCATGTAATGAGGGCTAGAAGTTTGGGGATGTCCTTGAGAGACTCAGAGTCTTTAGGGATCCATTTTATCTACCCATGTTGCAAGTTACTTGATCATAAGAACTAAGAAAAAAAAGCAGGCTATGCTGTAGGCTCAGGTGTTGATGATACCTGCTACCCTGGAACAGTGTCTTGTTTGGTAAGCAGCACTGAGATGTGATGGGGATCCAGGCCATGCTGAGCTTTTTAAGTTGGGGGTAGGGTGGGTAAAGGAGGGGAATGAAGGTAAGATTAGTAACATAGTATATTATACACTAGTGTATTATATTTACATGCATCACGTAATTTAACAGTCAAGCAGACAATTAACATTCTTTGCGTGTCTACTCAAACACCTGGCCCTGGGGCAGGAAGGTGCCTTGTATACCTTCTCATGTAATCTAACATCTCCAGACATCTCTGTTACTATTTCCATTTTATACATGAGGAAACAGAGGCTCAGAAAGGTTAAGTATTTTTCCCAAGTTCTCAGGGCAATGAATGGAGCAGGTTTCGGCTTTTTAAACTATAATATTAAATCTCTTCACAATTGAGATAAAGGAAATTCTATAACTACTGAGGTGGTTGGTAGAATTATAACATCAATTTTCAGCAGTTAAGTAAAGCAGACTTCAGAAATTTGGCACAATAGAGAATATGAACAAAGCCAAAAGTTAATTCTTTGAAAAGATCAACAAAATTGAAAAACATTTAGCTAGCTTGGCCAAGAAAATAAGAGAGAAGACTCAATTTACTAAATCAGGAATGAAAGAGGGAACATTACTATTGACCTTATAGAGATAAAAAGGGTGATAAGGGAATACTGTAAACAATTCTGTGACAAGTGATATATCCTAAATGAAATGGACAAATTCCTAGAAAGACACAAACTATGAAACCTGACTCAAGAAGAAACAGACAATATGAATTAGACCTTTAACAACTAAAAAGATTGAGTTAATAATTCAAAAACTTCTCTCAAAGATGGCTTCACTAGTGAATTCTAAAAAACATTTAAGGAAGAATTAACACAATCCATCACAAACTCTTCAAAAAAATAGAAGAGGCAAAATCGCTTCCTAACTCATTCTGTGAAGGCACTGTTATCCTGATACTAAAACTGGACAAAGACATATCAAGAAAAGTACACTACAGACCAATATCCCTTACGAATATAGGCAGAAGAAAGTCTTCAGAGAAATAATAATCCAAATCCAGCAGCATATAAAAAGGTTTATATATCACAGTCAAGTGGGATTTATCTCAGGAATGCAGGGCTGGTTCAACATATGAATGTCAATCAATGTAATACACCATATTAATAGAATAAAGGAAAAACAACTACATGATAATCTCAATAGATGAAGAAAAAGCACTAGCCAAAATCCAACACCCTTTCTTGATAAAAAAATTCAACAAACTAGGAATAGAAAGGAGCTTCCTTGACCTGAAAAAGAGCATCTGTGAAGAACCCATAGCTAATATCATATTTAATAGTGAAAGAAAGAGAGCTTTCCCCCTAAGATCAGGAACAAGACAACAATGCCTGCTCTTGTCACTTCTATTCAACATTGTACTGGAGATTCTAGTCAGCACAATTAGGCAAGAAAATGAAATAAAAGGCATCCAGATTGGAAAGAAAGAAGTAAAACTATATCTGCTGATGAATGATCTTATATATAGAAAACCATAAAAAATCTACCTAAAAACCTATTAGAACTAATAAATTAATTTAGCAACTTTGCTAAAATCCTATTGATATAGGATCAATATACAAATATCAGTTGCATTTTAAGCAATAAAAAGTTTGAAAATGAAATTAAGTAAACAATAGTATCAGAAAGTATATAATACTTTGGAACATATTTAACTAAAGAGACATAAGACTTGCACACTGAAAACTACAAAACATTATTGATGGAAATTAAGGAAATGGAAAGACATTCTGTGTTCATGGATTGGAAGACTTAATATTGTTAAGATGGCAGAACTCCCCAAATTGATCTACAGATTCAACACAACTCCTATCAAAATTCCTACTACTGGACTTCCCTGGTGGTGCAGTGGTTAAGAATCCGCCTGCCAATGCAGGGGACACGGGTTCGATCCCTGGTCCGGGAAGATCCCTCATGCCGCGGAGCAAATAAGCCCGTGTGCCACAACTACTGAGCCTGTGCTTTAGAGCCCATGAGCCACAACTACTGAGCCCTCGTGCCACAACTACTGAAGCCCACATGCCTAGAGCCTGTGCTCTGCAACAAGACAAGACACTGCGATGAGAAGCCCGCTCACCACAATGAAGAGTAGCCCCTGCTCGCCGCAACTAGAGAACGCTTGCACACAGCAATGAAGACCAAACGCAGCCAAAAATAAACAAATAAATTAAAAAAAAATTATAAAAAAAAAAATTCCTACTACCGTCTTTGGAGAAATGGGCAAAGTGATCCTAAAATTTATATAGAAATGCAAGGCACTAAGAATAGTCAAAACAATCTTGAAAAAGAAGAACAAGTTTAAAACACTTCCTGCTTTTAAAAGTTACTACTAAGCTATAATCAAGGCAAGTAATCAAGGCAGTGTGGTACTGGCATAAGGACATAAAGACTGGCATAAAGACAGACTTGAGAGTCCAGATATAAGCACATACATCTATGGTCAATTGATTTTCTACAAGGGTGCCAAGACAATAAAATGGAGAAAGAATAGTGTTTTGAACAAATGGTGTTAGAATAACTGAATATACATATGTCAGAGAATGAATTTGGACCTCTACCTCACACCGTATACAAAAATTAAAATGGATTAAAGATCCAAATGTATGAAACTCTTAGAAGAAAACATAGGTGTAAATCTTTGTGAATTTTGATTAGGTAACAGTTTCTTAGATAGGACACCAAAGCACAAGCAACCGAAGAAAAAAATAAATTGGACTTCATCAAAATTAAAAACTTTTGTGTGTCAAAGGACACTATCACAAAAGTGAAAAGATAATCCACAGAACAGGAGAAAAAATTTGCAAGTCATATGTCTAATAAGGATCTAATGTCCAGAATATATTAAGAACTCTTACAACTCAATAATGAAGACAACCTAATTTACAAATGGGCAAAAGATTTGAATAGACATTTCTCCAAAGAAGATGACCAATAGGTACATGAAAAGATGCACATTATTAGTCACTAGGGAAATGCAAATCAAAACCACATGAGATACCACTCATGTCCACTAGGATATCTAGAATTAAAAAAAAAAAAAAAAAGAAAATAACAAGTATTGGTAAATGTATTGGTCAGGATTCTCCAGAGAAACAGAACCAATATGATATATGTAGACATATAAAAGAGGAAAGTTGTTACAGGAATTGGCTCAAATGATTACAGAGGCCAAGAAATCCTACAATCTGCCATCTGCAAGAAGGAGAACCAGGAAAGCTGGTTGGTATAATTCAGTTTGAGTCTTGGGGCCTGAGAACTGAGGGGCCATTGGTGTAAGTCCCAGAGTTCCAGGGCCCAAGAACCAGGAGCTCCAGTGTCGGAGGGTAAAAGAAGCTGTGTCCCAGCTCAAGAAGAGAGAGAGAATTCACCCTTCCTCTACCCTTTTGTTTGATTCAGGCCATCAGGATGATGTTCACACTCTGGTGAGGACAGACCTTCCTTACTCACTCTATTGACTCACCAGAAACATCCTCACAGACACACCCAGAAACAGTGTTTACCAGCTGTGTAGGCATCCCTCAACCCAGTCGAGTTCACACATACAGTTAACCATCACAGTAAGGATGTGGAGAAATTAGAAACCTCAAATGTTGCTGGTGGGAATGTAAAATGGTACAGCTACTGTGGAAAAGTGTGTCAGTTTCTTAAAAAGTTAAACAGTTACCATAGGACACAGAAATTCTACTCTTAGGTATATATCCAAGAAAATTGAAAACATGTTCACACAAAAAGTTGTGTATAAATGTTCATAATAGCCAAAAAGTTAAAACAATCCAAATGTTTATCAATCAATAAGTGGATAAACAAAATGTGGCATATCCATACAATGAAATAGTATTCAGCAGAATAAAAAGGTTTGAAATACTGGTACATACTACAACATGGGTGAACCTTGAAAACTTTAGGCTAACTGAAGGAAGCCAGTCAGTCACAAAAGGCTATATATTGTATTATTCCACTTACGTGAAATGTCCAGAATAGGCAAATCCATAGAGACAGAATGTAGATGAGTGGTTTCCAGAAGCAGAGGAGAGAGGAGAATGAGGAGGGACAGATTAACCAGTACAGATTTTAGAGGGTGATGATGAAAATAGTCTGGAATGAGGTAGTGGTGAGAGTTGCACAACCTGTGACTATACTAAAAACCAATGAATTATAAATTGTAAAAGAGTGAATTGTATAGTATGAATTATCTCCAGTTAAAAAATGGCTTTATTGGAAGATTCTTATTGTCAGGATTATTTTATTTTATTTTATTTATTATTATTTTTTAAATTAATTAGTTTATTTAATTTTGGCTGTGTTGAGTCTTCGTTTCTGTGCGAGGGCTTTCTCTAGTTGTGGCAAGCGGGGGCCACTCTTCATCGCGGTGCGCGGGCCTCTCACTATCGCGGCCTCTCTTGTTGCGGAGCACAGGCTCCAGACGCGCAGGCTCAGTAGTTGTGGCTCACGGGCCTAGTTATTCCGCGGCATGTGGGATCTTCCCAGACCGGGGCTCGAACCCGTGTCCCCTGCATTGGCAGGCAGATTCTCAACCACTGCGCCACCAGGGAAGCCCCAGGATAATTTTAAGTAAATAAAGTATATAAATACCATCGTATCAGGAGAACTTATCACATGGCTTCTCCTAGTTCCAAGGGTAGAGGGTGTGGTTCTGAGCATGTAGCCCAGCTACAACTCTATCACTCTGAAGGAAGGGGAGAATGGGTTTTTGTAGGCAGCAACCTTCATCACAGTGGCAGAGCTAGAATTGGAACCTAGGTCTTGGTGTCCTGGTCCAATTTCTTTTTCCCATACCATGTTTCTCTAAGGAGACTGATTTCATAAGTGTAATCAAGCAAGCTGCTGAAAATAGGCATATTTTTGAAACTAAAATAAGATTTGTCTGCTAACAGTGGGACTGAGTAACCTAGGAAATGACTAAGCATTTATCCTTCTCATATATAAAGATTGCTTTCTGTAGGAAAAGATGCATGAATATATAAATACAGGTACAATTTTTAAAGGGAAAGAGGCAGTTGCAGAGATTTTCTTTTTTTTCCCCAGGGAAGTAGGATTGTACGTTTTCCCTTTAAGATGGATAGTGGGCAATGGCCTTCTGCATTTTTATGAACAAAGGTGTCATTCATTAGCCCTAACTGGCACCCACTGGTGTGGATAAACCCAGATCCATGTTACAGGCGTGGTACCATCTGCCTGTGGAGGGTACTGCCTGGTGCACGTGCCAGAACCCGGAGCACCGAAGAGCCTTGGTTATCACTTTCACACTAAGTTCAGGTGTGATAGGCCACTAGCTAGAGCTTGCTTAGTGCTCTTTTCCTTTCATTCCTAGCAAGGCTTAGGAGTCCTGCTTGCCTTAAAAATTTTTTTAAGTTTAAAAGGATTGCTAATGTTTACCTATTAAACCAGAAAAGGCAAATTACAGCTAGGAAATTGTTAGAATAGATATACAGAAATAAATATATTTTGCAGGTAGTTCTGAGAATTGAAATAGTTCAGGGGCTGAAAACTCAAATGTTTGTAGGGGCCGGGCAGGTAATTTAAATGGAGGAGAGTCTGAATATTGGGGATTGTGGCAAAATGGAGCGTACAGGCCCTGACTTAAGACATTAAACGACAACAAGAAGAAACAAAATAGCACCCGCTCTGTGAGCCAGTTAAAACCTGCGTGGGGCTGAGTTCTGCCTGGAGGCTTGCAGTTTATGGCAGCCTCTTGACTGGAACATAATATAGCAACATGCAACAAGGACTTTAAAATGTGTCATATATTATTACCAAAAGAGACAACACAAGAGGCAAAGAAATTAATTTGGACATAAAATGTTCTTAGCTCTTGTATTTAAAGAAAAAATCTTCAAACCATTCAAATGCCAAATAATTATTGGAGAATGATTCATCAAACTATGCTATAATGATGTAACCATTTAGAGCACAGAGATATATAGAAAATGCCAGGGCATCACATGGAAATGTACACGTGAAAATTAAGTGAGAGTAGAATACAAAATTATAAATGTATATGAGTTACAGTATATGTTAACAAAGATCAGGAAGGAATTTGGAGCGTTGTAAAAAATTTGCCACTCATCAGACTTTTTCCCCCTGAAAAGAAGCTTAAATTCACCATGAAGAAAATGCAGGTCACCTCTACCAAGCCCTTCAGTAAAATATCTAATCGTCCTTTGGATTAGATCCAACTAAGCACAAGCCTGACTGTTTCAATAGATGTGGCTTTGTCCTAGAAGTTTATATTTTTGCCTGAAAGAGATGACTTAATTTCCTACCCTGGTATACACTGATGTTTTGTTCCCCACCTCAAAATTCTGATTTTTACTTTTCTCCTATTCACCCTGTTTTATAAATCTGGATCCAAGGAAACTGATTCCAGTCCCAAACTTATTTATTTATTTTTTAAAATTTTATTTATTTATTTATTTATGGCTGTGCTGGGTCTTCGTTTCTGTGCTAGGGCTTTCTCTAGTTGTGGCAAGCGGGGGCCACTCTTCATCGCGGTGCTCAGGCCTCTCACTATCGCGGCCTCTCTTGTTGCAGAGCACAGGCTCCAGACGCGCAGGCTCAGCAATTGTGGCTCACGGGCCCAGTTGCTCTGCGGCATGTGGGATCTTCCCAGACCAGGGCTCGAACCTGTGTCCCCTGCATTGGCAGGCAGATTCTCAACCACTGCGCCACCAGGGAAGCCCCCCAAACTTCTTGAGTGACGCCCCTCCCTCCATTCTACCCGTGAGTCCACGCTGAACCAAGTCCCATAGCAGAATATTGCAGGTCCTTTGGCTTCCTTGGTGTATCAGGAATGGCCCAGGCTTTGGAGATACTTCAGATACTGGAAGTTCCAGAATTGTTGGCCAACACCCGAAGTGGAGTGTCCATGGTGGTCGCCATCTGATGCCCGTGCTTGGCCTGTCAGGGCTGGGCTAGCACCTCTGGAGTGTCTGGTGATCAGAATACCTCTCCCCGTGTGTTCCTTATTGGTGTGATGAGGGCTTCCTCATCTTCTCCTCCTGTGACCCCTTTACACACAGTCCATAAAGCCGTAGCCGATTTTTCAGGAATCTCAGGATGAGAACAGAGACTTCTTGTTGTTCAGTGCCTCGGGTGTGTGTGCTGCAGGGCAGGGGCTGTGGCTGGCTTGGTTTCGTGCCCATGGGCCAATTTTAGCTTGGTTGGTGGGGACGTCATTTGGGGGCTCAGGTGATTTAAATAAGTTCAGATGTTATCAAATTTTAAAAACAAATACAAAGGTTACTTTCCATGCTGATGTGAGGTTAAATCTCTAGGGGGCATGCATTGATAATTGGTGCTGCCCTCAGATCTGTTTCCACTGAGATTTCATTTGGCTGCTTTACCTTCACTGAACTTTCTAGAAATCGCTCCACAACGCTGATTTTGTACAGTAACTCGACAAACATGTGAACGTTTAATCAAGGGGCTTGATTTCTCTATGCCTAGCTATCCAGGCCTAGAAGTAGATGAATCTCTTTCTTCTTTAGTTCCGACGAGATTGGTATTTTTAGAAGGAAGTCTAATTGTTACTCACCCGGGTCCTTGGACTCTTAATCCATAGAAATTGGTAAGAGGCCAGAGGAGAATTTCAGGCAAGGCTTTATCAGGACTCGAGCTGCAGCATGAGGGAGCGAAAACAAGTAACAGGTGTCGTTGCTTCCCTGGCTCCTTAAAAGGGGTGAGGCTGGAGGTGGGCTGGTGCGTTGGCTGGGAGGCGTAGTTTAGGTGGTCTGCGCACCCCCTGGTGGTGCTGTGTGCAGGGGTCACGCCCAGTAGCCTGCTTTTGCTTCCGGCACCTCAGAAATGGCAGTTGGTTTGTGGCCTTTTTGTATCTTATTGTTCATAATTTGCTCCCACTGTGCCTGTGTGCAGTTCGTTTTAGTGCTGTCTAGTTTCTTGGCATTGCTGCTTGCGGAGACGTTTGTCCAGGTGCAAGCACTCTGGTAAAGGGTCCCAGGTCCCAGCCTATCTCATAATTGCAGATTAACTTGACTCTTACAGATCATAGTTCTTAGGCCTATTTTTCGTATTTCATTCCTTGACTCAGTGCTAGACTAATATATTCAGAGAGTGTCCTGTGGTCATTTTGAGCTGCCACCCTTGCCACTCTGTTCGTGAGATCCTTACTTTCTTTAGGGTGTTATTTGCCTGTTGTCACTGCTGTGCTCCCGGTGGTCTGCTTCCTGAATGGAAAGGGCGTTTCTTTACCTGCTCACAGCTAACATCATCTCTTGCCCAGAAGATCATAATAGATTTCTAAATGGTCTCCCCAGACGCCCTCTAATCCCCTGACTCCTTTCAGTGGTCAGTCGTCTGTTGCAAATGCCAAGTCTGCTCACTTCACCCTTTAGCTTAAAAGCTTTCTGTGACTTCCAGTTGCCTTCAGGATGCATCCCAAACCTTCCTAGTTCTGGCCCCCACATCTCACCAGTCTTGCTGTCATTGCTCCTGGCTTTCTGAGTTCAAGCTGCCTTGGCCTTCTTTCAGTTCTTTGCTGTGCAATCTCCTCTCACCACACGTGTCCTCTCTGGCTGCAGGGTTCTGCCTTCTCTCTTTTTCTCTTTCCCGTACTTCGAGGCCAATCCCCTCCTTAGCTAGACCCATTTCCCCTACTATCCAGGCTCCTAACATCACACACCTCTCTTTCTTAGCCCTCATTACTGTTTAAAGTTTCCATATATTTGTGTGATTCTTTGGTTAAAGGCCTGTCTTCTACACAAGCCAATACGCTCCACAAGGGTGGGCTGTCTCTTTTTTGCTGGGAGAGGGGCTTACCATTACCAGCATGCAACACACACTGTAGGTATTTATTAAATTTTTATTGAACGGCCATGATTTCTTCTCGCTTTACCCTTCTGGAGTTTTACAGCTCTGCCTCGTGTAAGTTGTAACTTCATCTGTGACTTCCTCACTAGCCAGCTCTCCTCAATCTAAAGGTCTGGCTTCACTGGAGCTTTTCTAGCTTTTTAGGAAGGCATCTGAACTTAGTCTTCTAGTGGCCATATATGCATCCTTCTTTTTCCTCCTCTGTGAAAATCCAGACCCTACTCTAAAGCCGTCCTTTTCGCTGATCCTTGCAGCTCTGACTGTCTCTCCAGGTTCTCCTCGGTGACCTCTCCTAATGAGCCCAGTGACCTCTTATTCATGAGCCTCTCCTAACTACAGCTCCAAGCTCAGAGATGTGATACCCACAGTGTCAGTAACAGCAGCAATAAAGGAGACTGGTTTTTCAATGATGATGACAGTAATTAAGGGTCTTGCATGAAGTTTTTTCATGCCTCTTAAATAAGAACTAAATTTACTTGTCTCTTTGTTGCAGTTTACCATCTGTTCTGTTATAACGAAGGAATTGCATTTATAAGAAGTTTTACATTATCAAAAGGCATGATATAAAAACAATTGCTTGACTAGAAGAAAGGGGTTAGGGATTTGACAATATCAGAGTCATAATATAGTTCTTTTTCTATAGAATTTTTTTCTAATAAACTATTTTCTTAATAGCCACGAATGTGTTAGTAAAACCCATCACTGCCCCAAACTTAGTGTTTGACTACATATAGCATTTGCTCTGGAATCATAGTCTTTGTTTTTCATCATTGCCTCCATTATCGTTGGCAAAGGACCTTTTACACCATCCTATTTCCACGATTACCTGATTACCCATTGTTAAGCCCAATACCAAGCTTCCCCCCAAACCCAGCTGTTATAGACAACAGCGTCTCATACTAAGGGGTTGGTTCCAGATCTAGTATAATGATGGTATATATAATGGTAATTAAATTCCCAAATTTATTCAAGCCTATAATTTTCTCAGATCTAGACAGCCTACCTCAAACAAAAACACCTGTGTTTTTTTTAATCTTGCAATGGACTAAGCTCTTTTTTTGAATAATCTTTTTTTTAAGATTGAAGTGTAGTTGATTTACAATGTCGTAAGTTTCTAGTGTACAGCAACATGATTCAGTTATACATATATATATACTTTTTCATATTTTCCATTATGGTTTATTACAGGATACAGAATATAGTTCCCTGTGCTGTACAGTAGGACCTTGTTGTTTATTCTATATATAGTAGTTTGCATCTGCTAGCCCCAAACTCCCAGTTCAACCCTCCCCCTGCCCCTTGGCAACCACAAGTCTGTTCTCTATATCTGTGAGTCTGTTTCTGTTTTGCAGGTAAGTTCATTTGAAAAACACCTGTGTTTTAATGTTTTCCCCTGAATCAGGTG
Organism: Balaenoptera acutorostrata; assembly: GCF_949987535.1. Taxonomy (NCBI): domain Eukaryota; kingdom Metazoa; phylum Chordata; class Mammalia; order Artiodactyla; family Balaenopteridae; genus Balaenoptera; species Balaenoptera acutorostrata. Next base: position 22,685,356 of record NC_080068.1, on the reverse strand, counting down.
ATGCAGGCCCAGTGTGTCAAAACAGAAACTGAATTCTACCGCCGCAGTCGCAGCGAGATAGTGTATGGAGAAGGGCAAACCATGGGGGCACTTTATTGGCAGTTGAATGACATCTGGCAGGCTCCTTCCTGGTCTTCTCTAGGTAAGTGTTTCAGCATTCTTTGTGTGAGTGAGAGAAAGCCATACACCTGTGGGGAGAGGCACTGAGAGAGCACAGAGCTGGAGGGGTCAGATGAACCCAAGCAGGACTCCAGGGTCAGGAGGCCGTCCGGCTGCTGGTCTCGGAGCTGCGGCCTCCTCTCCCACCTTCACAGTCTTTCCAGAAGCCTTAGAGCACAATGAGTTCTGAGCTGTGCAGTCGCAACAGCAGGCGAAGGAAGGGAAAGATTCATGCGTGAAGATCTCAGCCGTGTGTCTTCTAATTGTTGCTTAGAATTTTGAATTTATTTAAGAGGACTTTCCAGGGCAAAAGGAGATTTACATAAGCACCCCTTCTTCTGTTTAGGAGAATTCAACCACAGGAAAGTTTGGCCCAGCTAAGTGTTAAAATGTCCCTTTGCTGACTCCCCTTCAAGTCCATCAGGTCATCTTTCTTTTGCCCTGTTGATCTCTTGGGGGAAAGGGAGTTGAGTGAGAAATCCAAGTAAAAATGGTTATCAGGTGAACCTGTCTGTTCAACGAGGAGCAGGTGAGATGGCTGACATTGTACTTGCAGTTTGAATTATTTCATCTATTTTGGTGCATTAAAAAAAATTAAGGTGTAATAATGAATGTTGGCCTTCACTAGAGGTGATTTGAAGCCAAGTTCAGTTAATGATATAAACAAAAGTTTTGGGTCAAAAATGAGGCAAGGCCATAAAGTAAGAAGGCCCTTTTGCTGGGTGAGGCTCTTAAACAAGCTGAGAATGCAGATCACAGAGTTCCTTCCCCACATGCTTTGATCAGTGCTCATGACCTCCTGCAGGGAACTGCAGTCTTGATCAGGTTTCCCTGATCAAACTCTTGATCTCCACCAACCAGAGAAAAGGGTATTAAATGAGAATCAGGGGGTAGATGCTAGGGGAATAGTCTTTCTGGGACGCTTAAACTGGAGAAAGAGATATTGTTCAGAGACACTTGGAGCCTGACCCTGCTTCCTATCTGCGGATGCGGTGGTGGTCTTCTGAAGCTGAGTTCGGTTCAAGAAATGGGAGAGCCCAGGCTTTGTAACTCTTCCCTTAAATGACCCTGTGTTCTTCAGAAAGGATTTAAGAGTATGATGGCAGAGTAAGAATTTGTCTGCCTTCTAAACTCTGCCAGGACAATGCATTCGAGGAGAGGGTCACCATCTCCTGGGGGTGTCACCGTTTAGTAACTAAGGTGTGTATCACTGAGACCTTTTGCTTCAACTGCTGTTCTCTTGAATGTCTTTTGTTTGTGGCCTTGATTGCTGCAACCACACATTTGAAGTCTTTCTCCTGTAATGGATGTCACACGTGAGAGTGTTTAAGTTATCTCAGGTCCAAGCCATTTTCCATTTATCAGAAAACTTTCCAAATATAGGTTCTAGTTCATTTCATAGATCTAATTGGAAAGGCCTCTCTGCCCTTCCCCTCTCATTGTTATTTTTAAGGGGAAATACTGAGAGTTGGAATTGAAGTGCTGGAGAGTTGAACTTCTGCAAAACCTAAAGAAATTAGTTCTAGCTGAACCTCAAAACTGTGTTCCTTCATCTCAACAGCTTGCACTGGTGAATTCTGGAAGTGCTCCCCCATTCTCTCTCCCCCTCTCTCCCACCCGCTTTCCCTCATCTTACTCTCTCATCCCCTTCTCTCTCTCTCTCCTTCTCACTGTATACCTCTCTCTGAAGCTGTCTGGTGATGCAGTGTTTTGTGGAGAAGGATCTTCTTTCTGAAATAGAAGCATGTTGAAATATTTTTTAGTTTGTGGGTTTAGCATACCAGAGATGCCAACAGGGCACAGGATTCTGCAGGTTCTTGAGAGCTTCTAATTGTACTTGAGGAATTGTCATTAATTGTCATGCGTTTGGATGTTCCCCTCCAGTCTGAACTTACCAGCCATATTTGTGATTGTGGTTGCTTTGTTTCACTCAGAGGATTTTGTGCCTATGGGAAAAGGAGACTTTGAGTTCTAAGTAACTTTATTTTTTTAAAAAAATATTTAATTTATTATTTATCTATTTTTATTGAGGTATAGTTGATCTACAATATTAGTTTCAGGCGTACAATATAGTGATTCAAAATTTTATAGATTATACTCCATTGAAAGTTATTATAGAATATTGGCTATATTCCCTGTGCTCTACAGTAAAGCCTTGTAGCTTATTTATTTTATACATAGTCGTTTGTACCTCTTAATCTGCTGTCCCTATGTTGCACTTTGCTCCTTCCCTCTCCCCACCAGTAACCAATAGTTTGTTCTCTGTATCTGTGAGTCTGTTTCTGTTCTGTTATATTCATCCATTTGTTTTACTACACATATAAATGATAACATATAGAGTATTTGTCTTTCTCTGTCTGACTTATTTCACTAAGCATAATACCCCCCAGGTCCATCCATGTGTTGCAAATGGCAAAATTTCATACTTTTATGGGCAAGTAATATTCCATTGCATATATATATATATATATATATATATATATATATATATATATACCACATCTTCTTTATCCATTCATCTGTTGATGGACACTTAGGTTGCTTCCACATCTTTGTTCTTGTAAATAATGCTGTGGTGAACATTGGGGTGCATGTATCTTTTCGAATTAGTGTTTTTATTTTCTTTGGATATATACCCAGGAGTGGAATTGCCAGGTCTTATAGTTCTAATTTTAGTTTTTTCTGAGGCACCTCCATCCTGTTTTCCATAGTGGCCACGTCAATTTACATTACCACCAACACTGTAGGAGGGTTCCCTTTTTCTCCACATCCTTGCCAACATTTATTCTTTGCGGTCGTTTTGATTATAGTCATTCTGACAGATGTGAGGTGATACCTCATTGTGGTTTTGATTTGCATCCCTGATGATCAACAATGTTGAGCATCTTTTCATATGCCTGTTGGCCATCTGTATGTCTTATTTCGAGAAATGTCTATTCAGCTCTCCTCCCCATTTTTTGATTGGGTTGTTTGTTTTTTCTATATTGAGTTGTATGAGCTGTTTATATATTTTTGTATATTAACCCCTTGTCGGTCGTATCATTTGCAAATATTTTCTCCCAATCAGTAGGCTGTCTTTTCATTGTCTTTGTGGTTTCTTTTGCTGTGCAGAAGCTTTTAAGATTAATTAGATCCATTTGTTTATTTTTGCTTTTGTTTCTTTTGCCTTAGGAGACAGAGCCAAAAAAATATTGCTACAATTTATGTCAGAGTATTCTGCCTATGTTTTCCTCTAGGGATTTTATGGTTTCTGGTCTTACATTTAGGTCCTTAATCCAGTTTGAGTTTATTTTTGTAACTGGTGTGAGAAAATGTTCTAATTTCATTCTTTTACATGCAGCTATCCAGTTTTCCCAGCACCATTCATTGAAGAGTGTGTCTTTTCTCCATTGTATATTCTTGCCTCCTTTGTCGTAGAGTAATTGACCATAAGTGTGTGGGCTTATTTCTGGGCTCACTATTCTGTTCTATTGATATATGTGTCTGTTTTTGTGCCAGTACCATACTGTTTTGATGACTATCTTTGTAGTATAGTCTGAAGTCTGGGAGCATGATACCTAGAGCACTATTCTTCTTTCTCAAGATTGTTTTCACTATTTGGGGTCTTTTGTGTTTCCATACAAATTTTAGAATTATTTGTTCTAGTCTGTGAAATATGCCATTAGTATTTTGATATGGATTGCACTGAATCTGTAGATTGCCTTGAGTAGTATGGTCATTCTAACAATGTTAGTCCCATCTATGAACACAGTATCTCTTTCCGCTTGTTTGTGTTGTCTCCAGTTTCTTTCATCAGTGTCTTATAGTTTTCCATGTACAGGTATTTTCCCTCCTTAGTTAGATTTATTCCTAGGTATTTTATTCTTTTTGATGTGATGGTAAATGGGATTGTATACTTAATTCCTCTCTTATAGTTTGTTGTTAGTGTATAGAAATGCAACAAATTTCTGTATATTAATTTTGTACCCTTTGACTTTACCAAATTCATTGATGAACTCTAGTAGATTTTGGTGCTGTCTTTAGGATTTTCCTATTTTTTTTTTTCAAGTAATGTCTGAAACATTTATATTAACATATTTCCATACAAATAACCCAAAGAAAGTTTAGTATTAGTTATTTTTTTTTGTTTGTTTGTTTTTTTATACTGCAGGAGGATTTTCTTAGTATCATGTCATCTGCCAACAGTGACAGTTTTCCTTCTTCCTTTCCAATTTGTATTCTTTTTATTTCTTTTCTTTGTCTGATTGCTGTGGTTACGACTTCCAATACTATGTTGAGTAAAACTGGGAGAGTGGACATCTTTGTCTTGTTCCTGATCTGAGAGGAAGTGCTTTCAGCTTTTCACTGTTGAGTACGATGTGAGCTGTGGGCTTATCATATATGGCCTTTATTATGTTGAAGTATGTTCCCTCCATACCCACTTTATGGAGAGTTTTTACCATAAATGGATGTTGAATTTTGTAAAAAGCTATTTCTGCATTCATTGAGATGATCATATGGTTTTTGCCTGGTTTTGGAATCAGGTTGATGCTGGCCACATGGAATGAGTTCAGAAGCTTCCTTCCTCTTCCATTTTCTAGAAGAGTTTGAGAAGGATTGGTATTAATTTTTCTTTGACTGTTTGGTAGAATTCATCAGTGAAGCCATCTGGTCCTGGACTTTTGTTTTTTGGGAGATTTTTTTTTAATTTAAAAAAAATTATTTATTTATTTATTTTTTTTTGGCTACACGTGGGCTTTCTCTAGTTGCGGCGAGCAAGAGCTACTTTTTGTTGAGGTGTGCAGGCTTCTCATTGCAGTGGATTCTCTTGTTGTGGAGCACGGGCTCTAGGTGCGCGGGCTTCAGAAGTTGTGGCACGTGGGTTCAGTAGTTGTGGCTCACGAGCTCTAGAGCGCAGGCTCAGTAGTTGTGGCTCATGGGCTTAGTTGCTTCACGGCATGTGGATCTTCCTGGACCAGGGCTCGAACCTGTGTCCCCTGCATTGGCAGGCAGATTCTTAACCACTGCACCACCAGGGAAGCCCTTTTGGGAGGTTTTTGATTACTGATTCAGTCTCTTTACTAGTAATTGGTCTGTTACGATTTTTTATTTCTTCATGATTCAGTCTTGGAAGGTTATATGTTTCTAGGAATTTATCATTTCTTCTAGCTTGTCCAATTTGTTGGTGTGTAGTTGTTCATAGTAGTCTCTTATGATTCTTTGCACTTCTTTGGTATTAGTTGTATTGTCTCTTGTTTCATTTTTGATTTTACTGATTTGAGCCCTCTCTCTTTCTTTTGTGATAAGTCTGGCTAAAGTTTTATCAGTTTTGTTTATCTTTTCAAAGAACCAGCTCTTGGTTTCAGTGATCTTTTCTATTTTTTCTAAGTCTCTATTTTGTTTATTTCTGCTCTGATCTTTATTATTTCTTTCCTTCTACCAACTTTGGGTTTTGTTTGCTGTTCTTTTTCTAAGTTCCTTTAGGCATAGTGTTAGGTTGTTTATTTGCAATTTTTCTTGTTTTCTGAGGTAAACATGTATCACTGTAATCTTCCCTCTTATAACTGCTTTTGCTGCATCCAATAGATTTTTGGATCATTGTGTTTTTGTTTTCATTTGTTTCCAAGTATTTTTTGATTCTTCTTTGTCTTTGGTG